>NW_006399784.1:19229133-19265364 GCF_000299155.1 Elephantulus edwardii
AATTGCATTGGAAAAGTCAGCTGTGAGGGACCTCTCAAGAGTACTGAAGAGCAATGACATCAGGCTGGAGACTAAGGTGCACCTGATCTGGGCTATAGTCTTTGCAATTACGTGCTATGCATCAGAGAGCTGGACAGTGAATAAGGATGATAGAATGAGAATTGATGCCTTTGAGCTGTGGTGCTGGAGAAGAGTATTGAATATACCATGAATTGCTAGTAGAACAAACAGGTTTGTCCTGGGGAAGGTAAAGTGGGAATGCTCCTTGGAGTCAAGGATTCTAAAACTTCATCTGACATACTTTGGGCATGTTGCAAGGAGGAACTGGTCCTTGGAGAGGGACATCATATTTGGCAGAGTGGAGGGACGGCACAGGAGAGGAAGACCTTCAATGAGATGAATTGATTCTGTGACTGGAGCGGTGGGAATAAGGTGTATTTGAGATGGCTAGGTTGGCACAGGATAGAAAGATGTTTAGAGCTCTTGTACATAGGGTTGCTATGAGTTGCAAGTGACTCGATGGTACATAACAACAACAGTTTTAATTTGAACTTGCATATGAGCAGTTGATAGAGACATACACTAGGGATATAATATTGAGAATGGGGGCAGGGAAATGAACTCGAGAAGAATGTATGACTCATTTATGCATATTTAAAAGTCATACATAAGGAAGTGGTGCATATGTGTACCTCTAAGTTGTTGCTGCTTTTAAGTGCCACCAATTCTAGCCCAAACCACAACAATCCTTTGTACCACACTGTAACACTGCCGGCACAGCCCTGCCCCAGGCCCTCCTTACGATTGTTGCCATGTCTGAGTCCATTGTTACAGCCGTTGTGTCAATCCACCTCACTGAGAATCTTCCTCTTTTCTGCTCTCTACTTCATCATGGACTGGTCCCTCCTGATAACATGTGTGTTGTATGTAAGACAAGATAACGTCTCTATAGTCTCATGTCTCAGGAATACTGTGACTTTTATTCCAAGATAGCTTTGCTTGCTTGCTTGTCTGGCAGGCCATGATGTATTCGATCTTCTTTGCCAACACCATCATTCAAACCCATCTACTTTTCTTCAGTCTTCCTCTTCATGGTGCAACGTTCACATGCATATGAAGCAATTGAAAATACCATGTGTTGGATCAGGTGCACCCTAATTCAAAGTGACATCTTAGTTTTTCAACACTTTGAAGAGGTCTTTCATACACAAACAGAGTTGCTTAATGCAGTGCATGGTTTGAGTTGCTTCTTTCTCCTCCTCTTCTTTTTATTGTGCTTTGAGTGGACACTTACGTAGAAAATTAGTTCTTCATTCAATCATTCATAAAAATTTTGTTCTATGATATTAATTATAGCTTCCATATTATAGCAGCACTCTTTCAACTTCCACCTTATCATTCTCATTCCCATCCACCTATCTATCCTTTCTCTTCCTGCCCTTCTGAGCTTTATTCCTGGCAAATACTACTCCTTTGAGTTTGTATTTTCTATGATTGATTATTTGAAGGTGTGAATGTCTCCCTGGTGCTATTATTAATTTTTGAAATTTTTTTTTAGATATTTGAAATACAACTTTATTCTGGTTCAAAACAAAAAGGAATGGGAATGACAACAACAAACAAGATTTCACCATGGGATATTGTGAAGTGACGGTAGCAATCTTGCATTTGAAACTCAAGAAGGAAACAACTGCGCTCCAAAATAGCTAACTATACAGGTTCCGCAAGAATGAAGGATTTTTATTTTTTAACTGCCATGCTCACTCCAAAGCCCTTTCATCTCCTTCAGCATCCCGAAGATTAGCACATGCTCTGCTTAGCTAGGTAATAAAGTGCCAAACACCCAGAAGCACTGATCTCACAGGGCAGTTGCCCATAAAACTATACTTCTGACACTGGGCTCCAGCTTCTCTCTCTCACAGATGGTCATCCTCACCGTGGCAGAGGTTGTCTGCACAACCTCAAAATCATGTTCATATTGTGCTGCCAAACCTGCATCCGTGACAATTTCTGATGGGGCAAGAGCAGACAAGTCAATAAACTCCCATGTTAGGGTCTCCAATTAGTTTCTAGCAAGCTAAAGGAGAGGCTTCTCAAAGTTGGAGTTCTTTTCGACAGAAATATCACAGGACTGAAGATTCTCCTTTCAGTGGAACACAATAGATTTTGTCTTAACTTTCCTATCCTTAATGTCTGCATTGTTGCCACACAACACAATGGGGATGTTTTCTCATACTTGAACCAGATCCCTATGCCAGTTATGCACGTTCTTTCCTGTAACTCTTGATGATACTTCGAACATTATAATGGCACACAGTGCTTGGATATAAGAGCCAGCCCTTAGTCCCTCAAATGTTTACAGGCCAGCGTATCCCACAGGTTGAATTTAATTGGTCATCTGTTGGTGTGGAACATGAGGGAACAGACCTCCATATCCCAGGTGGTCGCATACTTCTTCTTTCATAAATATTGTCTTTCTAGTACCACCATTGGCCACCAACATGAGTTTGAACTGGATTTGTGCTTCTTGGACACCAATCAGGATGGTTCTTCCAGAAGCATGTCTCGGCTCCATCTGACTCAAGGGCGGAAAGGTGGCAGAAGCACCAATCATTTTATTTCTTGACAACTGCTTCCATGAATGTTGATTGTGGATGCAGTCTGTCAACTTCTTTTTTAACCACTTTTGATGTAGCTTATTGGTTCTGTTGTGAGGATTTTTATTTTCTTAATACTGAGGTGTAAAAGTGCATATGGAATGCTGTAGATTTTGATCTTCATGAGGAAGTATTTCAAGTCCTCTTCACTTTCAGCAGGTGCACACTTACACATTCGTAATGAGCCTTCCTCCAATTCTTACAACACATTCTTTTTTTTTTATCATCTAGCTTCTTGCACCATTGCTCAATAAACAGATTGAAAGAGTATGGTGGAAAGGTACAACTCTGATGCATACCTGTTCTGATCTTAAACCATGCAATATCACACTGCTCTGTTGGAGATTCTGCTTCTCAGTCTATGTTCCTGCATGGTACATGAGCACAAATAAGTGTTCTGGACTCCCCATTCTTCACAATGTCATCCATAATCTATTATGAGCAACACAGCTGAATGTCTTTGCACAGTTAATACAACAGAAGGAAACCCCCTTTTGATATTCTTTGCTTTCAACTAATCTCCATCTGACTTTAGCAACGATATCTCCCCTTCCACGTCCTCTATTGAGTCCAGCTTGAATGTCTGAAAGTTCTCTGTTGAACTGCTAGAACTGTTTTTGAATGGTAAATATGGTTTTCTTAAGCTGGTTGGTGCCCACCACTTGGGGGCACAAGTGGTAATATTTTTTAAAATTGTTGTTTATACTTTACACAGACGGTCTTTTGCATGTATTTCATATTTAACAAAAATAACTTAAAAATAAGACCTAACAATTATTCCTCACTGTTGTGAGTGGTAGTAGTGGTAGTAAAGTCAAAGGAATATGGATACACACTTTCAGCATCAATTAGCTTCAAATATGAGCCCCAGGTCTGTCTGCTCTGTATGTTAAAAGCTATCGAGTCTGAGCCATCATTTCTCCTTAGTAAAATAATTTAATGGTATCCATCCAGTAGGATATTAGTAAGGATTAAATGAGGTAATTTAAATAAATCTTGTAATCAGTGCCTGGCCTGTAACAGCTACATAACAAATAGTGATGCTACTCAATAACTTTTCCCATGTTTCCCATTTTTTTCCTCTTTTAGAAATTTTCCATCTTCCTCACTTTAACTTAATTCAAATCCACTCTTTCCTGCAAGCAAAACATAGTAGTGGGTGAGCTAGGCCTTGAGGTTTATTTATATAGACTTTACAGTTACATTTCGAAGTTCTTTTATATGATCCTTTCTTTCAATCCTCAGGGCTTAGCATGAGGAACCCAATAGTAGAAATTCATAAATCTTAGCATGTGAGTAAATGTAGTTCATTGAATAAGTATTATTATCTCCAATGTGCAAATGTATTAACTGACTTTCAAAGGTTAAGATTTGAACAGAGCCACATAAGCAAGAGAATGGGTAGAATTAGTACTTGAACTTAGGTGCCAAATTCTGGTTCTTTCCACTGTCTTACTTCTTTCAAATTATGCTAGATCATGATGGGCCAATATGATTAACATCAATCAATCTATACAAACTTAATTTTTAAATGTAATTCTTATTTTTATAAAAATATTATAGGCCTTATAGGATAAACAAGTCATCTGCCTTTCCCCTTACATAATATGACTTCCTTGGAGGAAATTATTCTCCATGTTTTCAGTGTGTTCCTCCCTCAAGTGTTTACATCTAAAGAATATAGAGATAGCATGACTTTTTAAAAACTTCCCTTATTCATTCTCTAGCACTTAAAGTTGTTGTTGTTGTTGTCATGCATTATGGAGTAGAACAGACTCATAGCTAACCCTCCAGCAGGTTTTCAGGGGCAGTAAATCAGATGAGAGGAGGTTGCCCATCGTTCTCGCATGAAGCAGCTAGGACACTCAAATTGCAAGCCTATGGGTAGGCAGTAAAATGCCTTATCATTAAGCCCTCAGAGTTCCCTAGCACTTAGAATCTTTTGATTATCCTAGAGTATATGTTACAGTGACTCTGTATACCCCTTCTATCTTCCTTTAATGCTTCCTGAGTCATTCAATATTCTGTCCATAGCATCCTTAAGCTATGCAACTTGTGGTTTGAATTTGTTCTTTAGTTCCTTCAGTTTAAGAAATGCTGAGCCAGTTCAGTCCTTTTTATTTTCTAACTCCAGTTCCGTGCACATTTTATTATAATACTTTGCCTTGTCTTCCTGAGCTGCCCTTTGAAATCTTCTATTCAGCTTCTTAATAATTTTATTTCTTCCCTTTGCTTTGTTTTTTTTTTTTTTGGTGCTCTAGTGTAATATTCAGAGTCTCTACTGACATCCATCTTTGTCTTTTCTTCCTCCTCTGCCTTTGTAATGACCTTTTAAATTCATCCTGGATGATATTGTTGATATCCTCCCACAGCTCATCTGGTCTTCATTCATTAGTGTTCAAGTTCTCAAATCTATCCATGTGCTAGCTTTTAAATTAAGGGGGGATAGAATCAAGGTCAAATTTTTATTCCTGTGGATACGATTTTACATTCTTCAGCTTTAATTTGAACTTGCATATGAACAGTTGGCCAAGTTTTCACTGCTGATATCGAACTCCAACGATTCCTTCCACAGATGTAATTGACCTGATTCCTGTGCATCCATCAGGTGAAATCCATGTGTACAGCCTGCACTTAAGTTTCTTATAAAAGATATATCAATGAATAAACCATTGATTGTGCAGAATTCTATCATCCTATCCCCAGCCTCATTTCTGTCACCAAGTCCATATTTTCTACTGATCCTTCTTCCTAATTCTCAACTTTTGCATTTCAGTCATCTATTATTATTAATATATCTTGGTTACACTTTCGATCGATTTCTGACTGCAACAGTTGAAAGAAATCATCTATTTCCTCTTCTTTGGCTCTGATTGTTGGTGCATAAATTTTAATGATAGTGGTATTAACAGGTCTTCCTTATGTGCATATGGATTTTATCCTGTCACTCACAATATTGTATTTCAAGATGGATCTAGAAATGGCCTTTTAAATTACAAAGCAACCCCGTTTCCCCCTAATCTTTTCCTCTCCAGCACAGTAGATCATAAGATTGTCTGATTCAAAATGTCCCATGCCAAATAATCTTATTTTGCTAATACCGAATATGTCAATATTTATGTTTTCAGTTTTCCTCCATTCAAGCTTCTCACATTCCACGTTCCAATCATTAGTTTCTGCTTACAGTTTCTCCCCTTTCTGTTTCCAAATTTGAGGGCTCAGCCTCAGTTGCCATATCTATTAGTCTATTCTAAGTGTGCTTTACTGTACATAGGGTGTGTTGTTGCTATGTGCTTTTGAGTTGCCTGCAACTCATAGCGACCCTATGTACAACAGCTCTGAAGCCTGCCCTGTCCTGAGCCAGTCTCACTGACTCCAACACACCTACCTCCATTGCCCTGGTCACTGTATCAATCCATCTCATCAAACGTCTTCCTCTCCTGCGCCATCCTTCCACTCTTCTAAGCATGATGTCCCTCTCCAAGGATCTGTCCCACATTGTCCAAAATATGTGAGATGGAGCTTCAAAATCCTAGCCTCCAAGGAGAAACTTGTCTTCACTCTCTCCAATACAGACCTGTTTGTTTTCTTGGCAGTCCGTGGCCAGTTAAGACGTTTTTCCAGCACCACAACTCAAAGGCATCAAATTTTTTCCCTGTTTTCCTTAGTTATTATCCAGCTCTCTGATGCATAGCAAGTAATTGCGAACACCACGGACTGAATCAGGTGCACCTTAGTCTCTATATTGACATCGTTGCTTCTCAGTTCTCTGGATAGATCCCTGACAGCAGATTTACCTAATGCAATTTGTCTTTTGATTTCCTGACTGCTGGTGCCAAGAGTGTTGATTGTTGTATGTTGTTGTTATGTGCCATTGAGTTGCTTACAACTCATAGCGACCCTATGTACAACAGCCCTAAACTCTGCTCTGTCCTGTGCCAATCACACTGTCTCTGATACACCCATCCCGATTACCCCAGTCACTGAATCAATCCACCTCATAGAGGGTCTTCCTCTCCTGCGCTGTCCCTCCACCCTTCCAAGCATGTTGTCTGTCTCCAAGGACTGGTCCCTCCTCACAACATGTCCAAAGTATGTCAGATGAAGCCTCAGAATCCTTGCCTCCAAGAAACTGCCCGGTTTAACCCTTTCCAGGATGAATCTGTTTGTTTTCCTAGCAGTCCATGGTACCCTCAATACTCTTCTCCAGTACCACAGCTCAGAGGCTTCAATTCTCCTTCTATTGTCCTTAGTCATTGTCCAACTCTCTGATGTATAACAAGTGATTGTGAAGACCATGGTCTGTATCAGACACACCTTAGTCTCCAGAGAGACACCGTTGCTCTTCAGCACTCTGGAGTAGAACAAGTAAAAACTATGTGTCATTTGATGAGGTACAAGAAGAAAGCATCACTTCAATGATATTCTTGTTGAACACACACACTAAAATGAATGAATGTTCCTTAAAGTAACATCAAATGACAACAAAAACAGCTCTGGTGGCCTATGGATAAGGAGGTATGCTGTAAATTCAAAGGCAAATGGTTCAAATTCACCAGCAGCTCCACGGAAAAAAGATGGACAATCTTCTATCTTGCAATTTACTGCCTTAACAATAACGAGTAAAGTGGAATTCCGGAGTGAATGATTATGTGCTCAACTGCTAACCAAAACTTTAGAAGTTCAACTCTACCTGAGTATTTGAGGTAAAAGACTGGAAATCTACCAGAAGAAAAGGGAGGAAGGAAGGAAGGAAGGGAGGGAGGGAGGGAGAGAGAGAGAGAGAGAGAGAGAGAGAGAGAGAGAAAACCAATGTTGTTATATACCATCACAACTGACTCATGGGTGACCTTCCAGCAGGTTTACAGAGGCAGTAAATTGCATAGAAGGAGAGTGCTTATCTTCCTTTTACAGAGTAGCTCGTGGATTCCAACTGTTTGCCTTTGGGCTGGCAGTGCAGCTTCTTAACAACTGGGCAACAAACTTCCACTCTGACACACATGTGGTCGCCTTGAGTTGGAATCAAATTGATGGTGATTTGGAGTTTCCTGGACAATTACATGGTTATTGTTAGGTGCTGTCAACTGGACTTCGACTCACAGCGACCCTATGAGCAGCAGATCTGAGCCTTGCCCTGTCCTCTACCATCCTCGGGGTTTCTGATGCACTGTGGCCCATTGTTTCAGTCACTGTGTCAATCCATCTTATTGACGCTCTTTCTCTGAGCCTCCATATTTCCCAGCATATCTTCCCCCAACTGCTTGTTCCTCCTGACAGCATACCCTAAGATGTGAGAGGAAGTTTCACCCTCTTTGCCTCAGGAGTATCCTGGTTTCACTTCCTCCAAGATAGACTTATTTATTCTTTTGGCAGTTGGTAGGATAGACAGTACCCTTCTCCAACATCATATTCAAAGGCATTGATTCTGCTATTATCCTTATTCATGATCCAGTTTTTAAATGTGTAACAAGTAATTATGAACATTATGGTTTGGGTCTGATGCACCTCAGTCTTTAAACTGCCATCCTTTCTCGTTAGCACTTTGGAGAGGTCTTTGGCAGTAGATTTTCTCAATTCAAAATGTCTTGACTTCTTGACTACTATTACTACACATGTTGATTGTGGATCCAAGTAAAAATGAAATCACTGACAACTTTAATCTTTTCTCCCTCTATTATGATACTGCCTACTGGTCCAGTGACAAGGATTTTGGCTCTCTTGATACTGAGATGTAATCCATGTTAAAGGCTGTAGTTTTTGATCCTCTGTCGCACATATTTCAAATCCTCTTTATTTTCTGTCAGCAAGGCTGTGCCATCTTCATTAAGACAGGTTGTTTGTTGGTTAGTCTTCCTCAAATGTCACATTCTTCTTCATAAAGTCCAGCTTCTTGACCAATAAACTTGAGTTAGATGCTACATTTATCAACATCAATTTCCTGATTTTGATAGTTGTATCATGATCAGGCTCTGACTTCTGGCTCAGACAAATTCAAGCTTCAAGTTGCAATACTTAAGTATGTTATGGGCAGAATATTGAATGACCCAGGAAGCATCAGGAGAAGATGGAAGGAGTAAACAAAGTAATTGTACCTAAAAGATTTGACTGACACAGAAGAATTTCATGAGGCAACATATGATCAAGAGGCAATGGTGATGAAGGAGGAGGTTCAAGCTGCTCTGAAGGAATTGGCAAAATACAAAGTCCCAGGAATTGATGGAATACTAACTGACATATTTCAGCAGATGGTGTGGCCCTTGACGTGTTCACCAGGCTGTGCCAGGGCATCTGGAGGACAACTATCTAGCAATTGACTTGAAGAGGCTCATATTTATTCCCATTCCAAATAACGGGGATCCAACAGAGTATAGAAACTACTGAATAATATCACTGATTTCAAACACAAGTAAAGTCCTGCTGAAGATTATTCAAAAACAACTAGAACAATACATCAACAGAGAACCACCAGAAATATAAGCTGGGTTTAGAAGATACCATGGCACTAGGGACTCATAGGCAATATCAGATGGATTTTGGCTAAGAACTGAGAGTATCAGAGGAATGTCTACCTGTGCTTCATATACAAAGACATTTGACTGTATACATCACTATAAATTATGGCTATTGACATGTACCTGAGGAAATGAGGTTAGGTGTGTCCGAGTCAGTAAGATGAGCTCAGGATAGGGCAAGGTTCAGAGTTGTCATACAGACATACAGTCACAGGTGCCTCGATAGCACATAGCAACAACGACAACGACAACAACCTTGAGAAGAATGGGAATCCCAGAATACCTGATTGTGCTCCTGCAAAAGCTATACATAGACTAGGAATCAGCTGTCAGAACAGAGCAAGGAATCACTACATGGTTCAAAATTAGGAAAGGAGTGAATGAGGGATGTGTCCTATCTCCATACCTTTTCAGTCTATATGCAGAACAGATTATTTGGGATGCTAGACTTTATAAAGAGGAATGTGGCATCAGGATTGGAGGAACATTCATCAACAACCTACATTATGCAGATGGCACAACCTTGCTTGCTGAAACTGAGGAGAACCTGAAGCCTTTGCTGCAGAAGGTCAAGGACTGAAGCCTTCAATATGGAAACTCAACATCAGGATGACAAAGATTCTCATCACTGGGTCAATAAGCAGTACTATAATAGATGGAGAAGAAATTGTTAACAATTTCAGGTTGCTCGGCTCCACAAGCAATACTCTTGGCACCAGCAGTCAGGAAATCAAAAGACAAATTGCATTAGGAAAAAGTGCTGTCAGAAACCTCTTCAGAGTACTACTGAGCAATGATATCAGTTTAAAGACTAAGATGCAACTGATCCAGGCCATGATCTCACAATTGTTTGTTATACACTGGAGAGCTGGAAGAATGGCAGAACAAGAATCTATGCCTGTGAACTGTGGTACTGAAGAAGAATATTGAACATAACATGGGCTGCCAAGAGAACTAACAAGTCTCTTTTGGAGAGGGTGAAACCAATCTGCTCCTTAGAGGCAAAGATTTTTAAGCTCCTTCTCACACACTTGCAGCATGTTGACAGGGGGGACCAGGCTTTGGAGAAGGACTTCATGCTTGGAAGGATGGAGGGACAGTCCAAGAAAGGAAGGCCCTGGAGGAGTTGGATCAACACAGTAACTGGTGTAATGGGGGTAGGAATCTTAGAGGAAGTGAGGTTGGCTCAGGCTAGGACAGGGTTCATCAATATTGTGCATAGAATTGCTTTGAAGGTACGTGGCTCGAATCTACCAGACGCTCTGCTGGAGGAGGGACAATCTCCTCCTGTACTGGTCAGATCCAATTTGATGGTACACACACAGAAAATCATCATCATCATCATCATCATCATCTAAAAAAAGTCCAAAAATGATTAATGTAGGTTTCTATCATAAAAAAAAAGAATTGCTTTGAGTTGCAGGTGACTTGATGGCACATGACAACAACACTGCAATCAGCTAGGAGAAGGATGTTTCTCTTTGTAAGAAATAGTAAAGCATCAGATCAGCAAGTTACTTCTAAGCAATTCAGAATAAAAGGGAGGGGGGAAGCCAACTTTGTACTCTTCTTACAACTTTTCTGTGATATTCAGATTGTTTCAACGCAAAAAAGATAATGCTTATTTGGGTTCTTAAAAGGAAATGAATATTTAATCATTCTTATACATAAGATTATAAAGGCCACTAATAAGATGTATTTTACAATGATGATGCAATCAATAGTCTAAAAGTCAGCCATCTGGAGATCACAAATTCATTTATTAAAGATGCTAGTGAAATGAAATGACTAGAATTTTTAAACTACAAGAAGCAAAAAAGAGGATGCTATATATTACTGATAATTGTATGCAAAGCATTGGCGGGAAATTGCTACTTAAAACAAAAAGGATGGCAGCTGTTTCTGCTGTTTTGGCATTGATGATCCTTTTGTTAAATGAAAACTCTTTTGAAGGCACTATCAGACACTGCTACTTTCTCACCCTATATTCATTCTTCCCACTTTCCTTAATAAGAATTCAATCACACTTAAGGTAACAATGTTCAGCTAAATATGTATCTCGGACTTTTTTAGAATTCCACATGACCTTGAGACATTTCTGTAGCCAGTAAGACATAACTAGGAGGGTGCAGGGAAATGGTGGGGAAAGATTAGCTTTTCTCATACAAGCCCTTTTCTCCTGCTTCCAGTCCACAACGGGGATAAGATTCCAGAGGAGCAAAATCCTATTTGGGACTCAGTAGGCTACAGGCTTCATAATGAAAGCAAACATGATATGAATGACAATGTTGTTGTTGTTGCTATGTGCTGTCAAATCACGTGAGACTCATAGAAACCCTATGGACAACAGCTCTGAACCCTGCTCTATCCTGTGCCAACCTTATTGTTTCTGACACACTTAACCCCTATTACCCCAGTCACTGAGTCAATCCATTTCATCGATGGTCTTCCTCTCCTGTGCTGTCCCTCCAACCTCCCAAGTATTATGTCTCTCACCAAAGACTGATTCTCTTTGCAACATGTCCAAAGTATGTCAGATGAAGCTTCAGAATCCTTGCCTCTAAGAAGCAGCCTGGTTTCACCCTCTCCAGGATGAACCTGTTCTCCTAGTAGTCCATGGTCTATCCAATACTATTCTCCAGCACCATAGGCATCAATTTGCCTTCTATCATCCCTAGTCATTGTCAAGCTTTCAGATGCATAGCAAGTAATTGTGGAAGCCATGGCCTGGATCAGGTGCACCTTAGACTCCAGACTGACATCATCGCTCTTCAGTACTCTGGAGAGGTTCCTGACAGCTGACTTTTCCAATGCAATTCATATTTTGATTTCCCTGCTGCTGGTACAAAGAGTGTTGATTTTGGAGGCAGGTAAACCGTAGCTGTTAACAATTTCAGTCTCTTCACCATCTATCATGATTGTACCAATCAGCCCAGTAGTGAGAATCTTTGTTTCCCTGACGTTGAGCTTCAATCCATATTGAAGGCTGCAGTCCTTGACCTTCTGCAGCAAGCACTTCAGAATTTCAAGTCCTCAGTTCCAGCAAGTGAGGTTGTATCATCTGCATAACACAGGTTGTTGATGAGTCTTCCTCCAATCCTGATGACATATTCCTCCACATAGAGATCAGCTTCCCAGATGATCTGTTTTGCGCATAGATTAAAAAGGTATGGATGATAATAAGAATGTCAAAAGGAGACCCAGTTACTAATAGCTAAGCTGCTGACTGAAAGATTGGCATTTGTACCCACCTGCCACTCCAAGGTGAACAAAATGTTCCGGCAATCTCTTAAAGATTTCAGCCTTAAAACAATGGGGCAGTTTACTATGCCATAGGATTGCTAAGAATTGGGAAATAGCCTGGACACCTGATGGCATTGTTGAGCTCAATGAACTTTGATAAATGACGATAGTTATAGAAAGGCTTCAGGCTTTTTGTTCACAGGGTCACTATGAGTCGTGCTCTACTTGCCGGCAATCAACACCACCACCAACACCAATACCAACACCAACATTAGAGTTCCCTTTGTTGGACTTTTTATTAAGAGAAACAGTGACTGCTACATGTTGGAGTTTAAGCCCAATGAATTTTCTATTATTTGTAGCTGCTTACATTTTTAACGAACAGTAACTTCTGAAGGGCTTGTATATGTGCACGTGTATGTGTGTGGGTGTGTGAAAGGTGGAGATGCAAGAGACTTGAACTGTTAGCTCAAGAAAAGTATCTTGTGTTCAAGGAGACAGTTCTGCGCGTATGTCAGAAGTGTGTGGGAGTTAGAATGGCAAATATGACGTGTACTTAGGGCCTGGAGGTTAGATGAGATATATGAAGAAATAGAATCAGTAAGAAATTCCCTAAGACTTCAATTATTGATACAATTTTAGGACACCCAGAGAGAGACACACATAGAAGACAGAGAGAAGAGGAGGAGGAGGAGGAGAAAAAGCAGGAGGAGGAGGAAGAGGAAAAGGAGGAGGAGAAGAAGGGAGGAGAGAGCTAGAGATATTGAGTTCTGGTGGCAAAATCTTTAGGGCATTGCTCTGCTAACCCTAAGGCGGTGTTTCTTTGTTGGTTCAAATCCAAACTCACCTGGGAGAAATATGGTCACTCTCCTCATATGATTTACACCCTTTGAAAATGGAAAGTCAGCTATTTGAGTTCATACCGAATTGACAGCAATGAGTTTTAAATATTTTTTAGTGTTTTCTGTGGCGTTAGGACATCATAGTCAATGTCAGATGGATTTTGGCTAAAAGTAGAGAGTACAAGAGGAATGTCTGTGTTTCACTGACTATGCAAAAGCATTTGTTTATGCAGATCACAACAAATTGTGGCTAACATTGAGAAGAATAGGAACCTCAGAACACCTGACGGTGCTCACGCAAAACCTATACTTACAACAGGAAGCCATCGTCAGAAGAGAGCAAGGAAAAATTGCATGATAAAAAATTGGGAAAGGAGTGCATCAGGGATGCATCCTGTCTCCATACCTTTTAATCTATATGCAGAACAGATTATCCAGGAGGTTATACTTCAAGAAGAAGAATGTGGCATCAGGTTTGGAGGAAGACTCATGAACAACCTGTGCTATGCAGATGGCACAATCTTGAGTGCCGAAACTGAGGAGGACCTGAAGCACTTGCTGCACAAGGTCAGAGACTAGAAGTCTTCAAATATGGATTGAAGCTCAACATCAAGAGAACGAAGATTCTCACCACTGGGCTATTGGAAGTACTATGATAAATGGAAAAGAGACTGAGATTGTTAATTTCAGCTCCACAATCAATACTCTTGGCACCATCAGTCAGGAAATCCAGAAGATGAATTGAAAATCTGCTATCAGAGACCTCTCTAGAGTAATGAAGAGTAACGATGTCTGTGTAGGGACTAAGATATGCCTGATTCTGGCCATGGTCTTCTCAATTACTTGCTATGCGTCAGAGAACTGAACAATGACCAAAGATGACAGAAGAAGAATTTATGCCTTTGAGTTATGGTGCTGGAGAAAAGTATTGAACATACCATGGACTGCCAAGAGAACAAATAAGTCCGTTCTGGAGAGGGTGAAGCCAAGTTGCTCCTTGGAGGCAAGAATTCTGAAGCAATGCCTGACTTACTTATGCTGCCATAAGGGATCAGTGCTTACAGTAGGATATCATGCTTGGAAGGGGGGGCAGTGCAGGAGAGGAAGACTCCAGATGAGATGATACAGTAACTGGGAAAATGGGAATAGCTGTTTTGCAGATAGTGGAATTGGCTCAGGATAGGGCAGGATTCAGAGTTATTGTGCAGAGGTTCATTCTGAATCACAGTCGACTCGATGGAACATTAACAACAATAACATATCCACACAGTACATCTGTGTGATGCTGATTTCCAAGTTGTTTCCTACGCTATTATGTCAGTTGATGCACACACTATAATAATAATTTATTATCCCTAAACAAAAAAAAATCCACAAAGAAAAAAGAATAACCTTAAAAAAACAATAAAAAAGGAATACTTTAATTGTGATAGAATGAAAATAGTAGCACAAAGTGCAAGTTATTGACATACTTTGGGGATGTCAGCTAGAGCAGAGACAGCTGCCTTTTCTTATAGCATATAGGATGTTAAGTCATGACATTTTATTTATGTATGTATGTATATAAAAGAGAAACTCTTGGCTGAATAGCTGAAGAATAGGAAGATATCTTTATTCTTGAAAAAAATGCCTAAGTATTGAACAGGAAACCTTAAGCAAATACTTGGGAGCGGGACGGGTGCTGATATTCAAATTGTGGCACTTCATTCACAGAAGACTCAATACCTTTTTTTGAAGGGGCTTTTTTCCCTTTTCTGTAAAAGTCCTATTTTAATTTGGGTTAGAGCTTAGAATTCCTGTTTCTGTAAAGTTATTATACTTCCTCCTCATTTAGGGAGTTGGCATGTCAGCTAAGGGGAGAAAGACCCCCAATGAAATGGACTGACACAGTGACTGTAGCAATGGGCACTGGAGATGATCAAGATGGCACAGGACAGAGCAAGGCCTATTTCGGCTGTTCATAGGATTGCTATGAGTCATACATGACTAAAGGGCACCTAACAATAACAATGGTCTAGTGGGAGCTCTGGTGGCCTAGGGTAAGGAATTGTGGTATCAACTGAAGGCATGTGAATCCTTCAACTGCTCCATGGGAGAAAGATGAGCAGTCAACTTCCATGCAATTACTGACTTTGAAAACCTGCTGGAGGGTCAGCTATGAGACGGTCTTGAGTCGATGGTACACAATAACAACAACAATAGTGGCCTGGTGGATAGGAATCGCACCACCAAGCTAAAGGTGACAGTTTGCTCTTTTAAAGATGAGCAATCTCTGCCAATGTGATTTATAGCCTCTGGAGGGTCAGCTTTGAGTCAGTTCAGACACAATAGCAATGAGTGAATGATTCCTCATTTACCATCAATTTAATTATCTGACATTTTGCATTTGTGAAAACAGAAAAAAAATCTATTCCCTATTTTGTATTCTTATGTGTCATCAAGTTGTTTGTGAATCATAGCAACCCTATATAGAACAGCTCTGAACCCTGCTCTGTTCTGAGCCAACCTTACCGTCTCTGACACAACTACCCTCACTACCTCAGGCACTGAGTCAATCCATCTCATTGAGGGTCTTCCTCTCTTGCGCTGTCCCTCCACATTCCCATGATGTCCCTCTCCAAGGACTGATCCCTTCTTGCAACATGCCCAAAGTATGTGGAATGAAGCTTCAGGATCCTTGCCTCCAAGGAGCTGCCTGGTTTGATCCTCTCCAGGATGAACCTGTTTGTTCTCCTAGGGGTCCATGGTATATTCAGTACTCTTCTCCAGCACCACAACTCAAGGGCATCAGTGCTCCTTCTTTCTGATGCATAGCAATTAATTGTGAAGGCCATGACCTGAATCAGGCGCACCTTAGTCTTTAGACTGACATCATTGCTCTTCAGTACTCTGGAGCAGTCCCTGACAGCCGACTTTCCCAATGCAATTAGTCTTTTGATTTCCTGACTGCTGGTACCAAAAGTGTTGATTGTAGAGCCAAGCAAACTGAAGCTGTTAATAATTTCAATCTCTTCACCATCTGTCATGATACTACCAATCAGCCTAGTGGTGAGATCTTTATTTTCTTGATGTTGAACTTCAATCCATATTGAAGGCTGCAGTCCTTGACCTTCTGCAGCAAGCAAGGGTCCTGTTCAGAAAGCCAGGTTGTCATCTGTGTAAGGCAAGTTGTGATGAGTCTTCCTCCAATCCTGATGCCACTTTCCTCCTCATAGAGCCCAGTCTCCCAAATGGTCTGTTTTGCATATATATTAAAAAGATATGGAGATAGGACACATCCCTGGCATTCTCCCTTCCTGATTTTACTGACTTACATGCGCTCAGGTGCAAGGGAAGTGTAATGCTGGCTATTATATTTAAAGTTACATGTCAATTTGCCTGGATTTGACAGTTATATAATGTGATTTGGCAGTTATGTAATGACATGACCATCCCCCTTTGTGATTTTCTGTGGTAATTCTCCATTTTTCATATAACACTATCTTTTACATAAGGGCACAAAATTTAAGTATACTTATAAGAGTGTGTATATAATTAGAGAGACATGATTATCATATCAGGTCATAAAAATTCTAAATAACACAATCTCATTAGACTAGAACAAAAATAATATATTATTGTTGTTAGGTGTCATAGAGTTGAGTATGACTCATATCGACCCTATGAACAAGAGATCTAAACCCTGTTCTATCATGTGCCATCCTCACACTTCCTGACACACGAGAACCCATTGCAGCAATCACCACGTCAATCCAACTAGTTAAGGGTCTTCCCCTTCTTTACTGACCCTCCACCCTTCCCAATATCATGTCCTTCTCTAAGGAATAGCCCCTTGCAGCAATTTGCTCAAAGTATGTGAGGTGGAGCCTCATCATTCTTGCCTTCAAAGAGTACTCTGGCTTTACCCTCTTCAAGACTCTCTGTACATTGTCTTGGCTGTCTCCAACACCACAGCTCAAAGGCATCAGTTCTTTTTCCTGTCATCCTTATTCATTGTATAGCTTTTAGCAAGTAGTACGAAAGATCATGGCCTGAATTAGACACACCTTAGTTCTCAAACCGATATCATTATTCCTCAATAATTTGGAGAGGTCTCTAACTGCAGATTTTCCCAGTGCAATGTGTCTCCTTATTTATTTTCTGACTGCTGAATCCAAACGAGATATACCTATTGACAGCTTCAATCCCCTCCATCCATCATAATGCTACCTATTACTCCAGTGGTAAGAATTTTTCTTTTCTTGTTATTGAGATATAATCCATACTGAAGGTTTCATTCCTTGATCTTCTGCAATAAGTACTTCATGTTTTTCTCACTTTTGGCAAGCAAGGTTGTGTCATCTGGTTATGGATGAGTCTCCCTCCAATCCTGATGCCACACACCTCTTCATAGAGTCCAGCTTCAGTAATCTGCTCAGTACACAGATTAAATAGGTATGGAGAGAGACTAAAACCCTGACACACTCCCTTCTCAATTCCAAACCCTGCAGTATTCTCCTGCTCTGTTTGCACAACAGCCTCCTGGTCCAGGTATAGGTTCCACACGAGCACAAGAATCACGGTTACAAAAGAATTGACTGACACTGAAAAATTTCAAGATGTACCATAGGATCAGGAGCCAATGGTAATGAAGGAAGAAGTAGAAGCTGCATTGAAAGCACTGGCAAAAAATAAGGCCCCAAGAATCAATGGGATACCAATTAACTTGTTTTAATTAACAGATGCAGCCTTGGATGTCTATGTTGGGAAATTTAGAGGACAGCTGTCTGGCCACCAGATAGGAAGAGGTCCATATTTGTTCCCATTCCCAAGAAAGGTAATTCAATAGAATGCAGAAACTATTGGACAATGTCATTAATATCACATGCAAGCAAAATACTGCAGTAGATTATTAAAAAATGGTTAGAACAGTACATAGATAGGGAACTGCCAGGAGTTCAAACAGGATTCAGAAGAGGCTGTGACATAAGGGATATCACTGCTGATGTCAGATGGATCCTGGTTCAAAGTAAAGAATAGAAGAATGTGTATTTATGCTTTATTGACTATGCAAAGGCATTTGACTGTGTGGATCAGAATAAGTTGTGACTTTTTTACTGACAACATAATTGTTATTATAGTTTATCACTATTATTCTTGGAATCTAGTATTTTTAAGCTCCATCTCATATACTTCACGTACATGGCCAGGAAGGATCAGTCTTTGGAGAAGGACAGAATGCTCAGGAGGGAGGTGGACAGTGCAGGAGAGGAAGACCCTTGATGAGATGGATTCATACAGTAACTGGGGCAATGGGTTTAGGTGTGCTGGAATCAGTGAGACTAGATCAAGATAGGGCAGGCTTCAGAGCCAATGTATATAGGGTAGCTATAGGTTGCAGGTGATTTGACAGCACATAATAACAACAAACAAAACAACATTGTCTACTAGCAAGCTTTTGTAATCTATTGGTAAGAAGCTGCACTGTCATCCAAAGGCACACTATTTAAATACACTAGCTCCTCTGAGAGAGAAGGATGGGCAGTCTCCTCCTGTGTGATTTATTGCCTCTGAAAACCTCCTGGAGGGTCATCTATAAAGCCACACAACAACAATATTATCTTCTATTACTTGCAAGCTTGGTATAAAACTCCATAACTTTGTGCAAGAAACCATTATTTTGCTCAGACCACAGTCTGATGGAGATGTGGAACACTGATTTCAGGAGATGACCCATGAATCTGGAAGACTACCATATGATTCAGTATCTTAAAATTATTGGCTTCTGGTTTTGAGACTTTAGGGATGGAGCATGGAAGTGATAACACTATTTCAGCCCACGTCCTACTTGCCTGGCTTATATAGTCCCAAGGGAGACTGAGAAATGAAGTCTTCCAACAACAGGAAGGAGTGGGGGTGTCACTGGTAAGTACTTGGTCACTAACCTGAATATCTATGGAAACTGCAGCAGCATGCTTCTGTAAAACTATAGCCTTTGAAATCCTGTGGGGCAGTTCTACATTAGGAGTGAAAATCGGCTCTATAACAGTGATTCTTTTTGCTTGTTATTAATGTAGTCAGTAAAAGAATACAAGAATGTGGTCATCTTGTATTATTTGAAGGGTTCTGTAAAGATAAAATAACTGGATATTTATTCTAGGTTCTGGGCAAATGTTATGCTCTCCTCTTTCCTTTGATATCAGTTCAGTACACAATTATAATGTTGGAAGAGGCACAGGCCTAAAGATGAAAAGATGTTGCAAAGTAAAATAAGGGCAGATTCTGGAAGGGCTAAGCAGAGGATCTGGTAGACAGCAAGGTGAGTTGAGAGCCAAAGAGAAGACAGAAACTTTGGAGTTAAGTGCTCTTGAAAAGATTCCTAGAAAGTCAAAGAAATACAGGAGAAAGCAGAGAGGTACTAAAGGCTTGGCTGGGAGAAAGCTAGTTAAAACAAGCTGAAGCAAAAATGGCTGGGTTACTTCTAAAGATGGAGTAGTGCACAGCATGAGGGCAGGTGATGCTTCCAAACACTAAAGCTGCATTAAGTACTGCCAGAGGGGAGCAAAAAAACTACTCTTTTGCTTTGTTCTTATGTGCCATTGAGTTGCTTGTGACTATTCATAGAGGCTCTATGTACACCAGCTGAGCCCACAATGGACTTCTTGGTAAGTGCTGTTGAGTCAGCTCCACCTACATCAGAAAGAAACTCAGTTCGATCCTGTGCTATTTGGACAGATTCTGCTGTGCTTAAACCCATTGCTGCAAATCACTACATCAAGCCATCTCCTTGAAAGTGTCCTTTCTTATTGTTCCTGTGCTTTTTCAAGCATGATATCCTTCTCCAAGGACTGGTCTCTTCTGGCAACATGCCAGGAGTATGTGAGATAAAGCTTTAAAATCTTGCCTCCTCAAGAGCATGTTGGTTTCACCCTCTCCAGGTCAGACCTGTTTGTTCTCTTGGAAATCCATGGTATGTTCAATACTTTTCTCCACAACCATAACCCATAGGCATAAATACATCTTCTGCCATCTTTGGTCATTGCCCAGCTCTCTGATGCATAGCAAGTAATTGTGAAGACCATGGCCTGGATCAGGTGCACCTTAGTCTGTAGACTGACATCTTTGTGTTTCAGCACTCTGGAGTGGCCCCTGACAGCAGACTTTCCTAATGTAATATGATTTCTTGGCTGCTGGTTTCCTGAGAAAGCTGATATTAAGAATCTCAATCTTTTCTTGATCCCTGATGGTGATGCCAATTGGTTCAGTGGTAAGAATCTTTGTTTTCTTGATATTGAGCTTCAATCCGTATTGAAGACTGCAGTCTTTGGCCTTCTGCAGCAGATGCTTCAGGTCCTCTTCAGTTTTAGTGAGAAAGTTTGTGTCATCTGCACGAGGCAAGTTTAGTCTCTCAAATGATCAGTTCAACATATAAATTGAAAAGGTATGGATACAGAACACATTCTTGATGTATTCCTTTCCAGATTTTGAATCACGCTTTCATCTATATTGGTCTGTTCTGATGAGTGCCTCCTGGTCCAAGTACAGCTCTTGCTTGAGCACAATCAGGTATTTTGGAATTCCTGTCCTTCTCAGTGTTAGCCACAATCTGTTGTGATCCACAGTCAAATGCCTTTGCATTGTCAATGGAACACAGATGAGACATTCTTCTGGTACTCTCTGCTTTCAGTCAGTATCCATCAGACATTGGACCTGATGTTCCTAGTGCCATAGCCTAAACCCAGCCTGTACTTCTGGTAGCTCCCTGTTAATGTACTGTCCCAGTCTATGACAGAAATGGAAATGAAAAGGTGAGGAAAAAAGGGTTACATTCATAGCAAAAAAAGACCATTTCTGGATCCATCCTGAAATACAATGTTGTGAGTGATTGTAGCTGTAATTCCTCCAAAATAGATTTTCTCTATTTTTTTAGTCCATAGTATATTCAGCAGAGAACTCTGGTGGCCTTTTGGGAATTATGCTTATCTTTTCTCTGCAGAGGCTCTAGTGGATTTGAACCACCAGAGAGGTGCTATCTTTGGGTCAGTAGTGCAACTTCCTACAGACTATGCCATTAGATGACAGAAAACACATATGAAGAATGTCCATAGCAGTAATGTTTATAACAGCTCACAAGCTACCAAATAGTGAAGTAAATTGTAGCATATTGCTGCAATGGAATACCATAAAATTCAGCAATTGTCAGAACATGTAACAACAAAGAATTAAAAATAGTGCAGTGGCATTCAGATGTGGTTAGTGGCATGAACCCACCAGCCACTCCATGGATAAAAGATGAGGCAGTCTTGAAATTACAGCCTTGGAAACTCTAGGAAGCCAATCTACTGTCTAGAGGATTACTATGAATTAGAATCAACTGTCAGACATTTATTTTATGAATTTTTAAATGAGTAACAACATTAAAATCCATGTTGGGGGGTATAAAAGATTACATGCTATGTAGTCCCAGTAAGATAAAGTTCAAGAAAGGCAAATTCAAACAGTATCTTGTTTAGAATTATAGGCTTATGATAAAACAATAAAGGAAAGAAATGGTTATCATAAAAATTAATTAATGGTTACCTGGGACAGACAGGAACAGAGTTATGTTCAGGAAAGGTCACAATGGGACTTTCAGTGTTACAGTGAATGTAATGTCCTAATTCTTGACCTTGGTTGATAGATTACATGGGGTTTCCTATAATATTTTTCATTATACAACTGCTTTATGCATTTTTATGTCTATTTCACAACAAAATTGCTAAAACTAACAAATATACTAGATGAATTATACCTGAGCATTTCCAGAAATAAAAAGCTATTTTGCTGAATAATTTAACTTATTGAATCTTTTACAGTAAAGACTACTAAGTTGTTGTTGTTGTTCTGTACCATTGGGTTGCTTGTGACTCATAGCAATCCTATGTATAACACCTCTGAACCCTGCTCTATCTTGAGCCAATTTCATTGCCTCTGATACATCTAGCTCCATTACCCTAGTCACCGAGTCAATCCATCTCCTCCAGCATCTTTGTCTCTTGCGCTGACCCTCCATCCACCCTTTCAAGCATAATGTCTTTTTCCAGGGATTGGTAACTCCTGTCAACATGTCAGGAGTGTGAGACAGCTTCAAAATCCTTGCCTCCAGAGAGCAAGTTGTTTTTACACTCTTCAGGACAAATCTGTTTCTTCTCTTGGCAGTCGATGGTATGTTCAATATTCTTCTCCAACACTATAACTCAAAGCCATTGATTCTTCTTCTACCATCCTTATTCACTGCCTAGCTCTCTGATGCAAATAATTGTGAAGGCTCCTATCGGTATTCCATTGATTTTGGGGGCCTTATTTTCTTTGATATGGGTAACATCTCAACATCAAGAAAACAAAGGTCTTCATCATGTGATCAACAGATGATGTAACAGAGAAAGGATTGAAGCTGTCAATGATTTAATCTTGCTTGGATCAACAATCAGCACCCTTGGCATCAGTGGTCAGGAGATCAGAAGATATATTTTATTGGGAAGGTCTGCTCATGGACCTCTCCAAAATACTTAAGAGTAGTAGAGATGATGAGGCTGGCACAGGATAGAGTTCAGAGCTGTTGTACCTAGGTTGTTATGAGTCAAAACGACTGCTTAACAACAACCAACAATAACAATGCCAGCTTGAAGACTAAGTTGTTCCTGATCCGGGCCATGATCTTTTCAATTATCTGCTATGCATCTGAAAGTTGGACAATGAATAAGTATGACAGAAGAATTCATGCCTTTGAGTTGTGGTACTGGAGATGAGTACTGAATATCCCATGGACTACCAAAAGAAACAAATGTTTAGGAAAGAGTGTAGCCACAATGCTCTTTGGAGCAAAATGTAATGAAGCTTTCATACCTTGGACATATTGCTAGGAGAGGCTATTCCTTAGAAAGGGGCATCAGGCCTGGAGAGATGGGAGAGTTAGTAAAAGAGAGCAAGACTTGCAATGAGAAGGATTGACACAGTGACTGCAGCAGTGAGCTCCAGTGTGTCAGAGATGATGAGGATAGCACAGATAGGACAAGGTTCAGGTCTATTATTCATAAGGTCACTATGAGTCCTACTTGACTTGACAATACCTAAGAAAACCATCACCAAGAACTCACTTTCATGTGTGGGAGTTAAAGATCCAACACAAAGATCTCTTTCCTATGTTGAAACATTATTTATGTAGCTCTTTGCCCGAATTGATGAACCAGGAAAAGACAGGCTACTTAAACATCAGATTTTTAGAACTGTTAATTAACTAGCTCCTGTGGGTTAATAAGCAATAAAAGGAACTAACGTAGATGTGAACCAAGATGGAAATAGAGGAACTTCCTCCTCTAGTGGCAAGTTCCAGCTGTTTCCTCCTGTTATCACGCTGGGTGGTGAGGTGGGCGGATCTTGAATAGGAAGCTTGTCCCACTGCTACTTTGTAACTATATGTCTCAGAACTCTGCTCTGTGATACTCTGTTTCTCAACACCGAGATTCTAAGGTGGAGTCACTGACAGTGAAAACAGATCAGTCCACTGAAGGTCTGTATTCTGCAGGTGTCCTTGGCTGCGCGCAGAACCTTGATTTACACTATTTACACGTAAAACGCAAAGGGGGGGGGCGAATCTAAATTGCTGCTTCACAAAATCCATAAGCCTCCCCCACCCCTTATTCAACTTTCACCATTTCCCCACCATGGGTAAAGGCACCATGGGAAGAGGCACAAAACAAAAAGAAAAAGAATTATTTTGTAGCTGTTTCGGTCATCATGTTCTCCAAAAAGTTTTACTTGGAAGGATACAGTATGTAACTGATTACACAGCTTGTCAAGTGCAGGGTAATTTAGTAATGCATTTAACCTGGTTCTTGGAAATTTGGGTCAAATGCTACTTTTGGAGTCATTCCTAGTTTCTGAAGTTTTTCTGTAGTATTGCAAAGAAAAAAATGAGTCCTTGGATTTACTTACTTAGAAGAAGTTTCCTTGGTCTGTTGTTTGCATGTGGTAGTGGAGGCAGTAGTATCCACAATCTGCTGGCTTCTATCCTGCCAGCTGGAAAAAGAACTCATTACTGCTACTTTCAGAGGAGGTAGGGTGTATGAAGGTTCGGGACATAACTTCGGAATCTGCTTCCTTTCATAATTCCTGCTTCTTTCATCTCATTTTGACACGAGCCATCAGAACAGGTTCGGATAGATTTCTCAAGATGTTGGTTCTTTTTTCATTTTTAAGTGATAACTACACTTAACTTTATGAATATTTACTTGAATTCATTTTCTGGAGTAACATTTGTTTGAAATGCTGCATAATAGTACTATTTATTTCAGAAAGGAAACAGGTTTGAGTCGGATCTAAAACACATTTCTTGATGAGAGTAATAGATGGGCGCTGCATAACAACCAAAACACGTCAAAAAGCTCTCTCCAAGGCTACAATCCTAAACACGAATGAAGTAAACAGTGCTAAATTCTGCTCTTGAAAAAGAAAAATAATTCTCCACCACCTCTGAAAGACTCCTCCTCGCTCTCCTGCCAGATAAGTAATCTCACTTCCAATTTCCCCCCGCCCCTCCATCAATTCTGTTTTCAGCAAAGATTTGCTCGCACCATTTGCTTTTCCAGGAGAGGGGTGCATTGTAATTCGCATCTTTAGAATGCATAGCGGTTTGCATAGCGCTTGCACTTCCATTCTCTCTTCTGAGCTCCTCCAGTGACTCGTGAGAGAGGCATTTATTCATTCATTCATCAAGCATTTGCTCCGCCCGCCCACATGCTGGTGCTCACTTCACACCCCGGGAAGAGCGGGGCGCTCGCTCCTAGGAGCAGGTGTAACGCATGAGTCTGTGGGAAAACTTCTCGTTCAGTTCAGCTCAGCCCTCGATCGATCGGGCCAAAGTCCTCACTTTCTGATGGAACGCGCCCGTTCACAGCCGGGCCCCGAGAGCAGCCAAAAGAGCAGTCATCACCTGCCCTTGAAGGAATCGGCGGCAGAGCAAGCTCTTTTGCCGCTCTCAGGTCACGGGGAAGACCAAGCGGCAGTTTAGGTTCCACTCGGCTCCTCCCCTTCCTCTCTTCAGTTCTGACGCGGCTGTAGAGGCGGCAGCGGCTGCGGCGGCACTAAGTCCCGCGGCCGAGGCGCACCCACCCGCTCCCCAGCCCTGACTTCCTCTTCCCTTTGAACGTCATCAGAATGCGCCGGGCTGCCCAGGGCGCGGTGGGCGGAGGGGGCGGGGGAAGGACGGCGGCGGCAGCCTCAGAGCGAACGAGACGGGAGGGGGGAGAGGAGAGCGGTTGCTAGGTGACTGCGTCATAGATATGCGCCGATTCCCTCCCGCCCCTCTCTTGTAGAGTGAGGCGAGAGCTCGGCACAGAGCGAGCGAGACAGCGAGCGGAGCTCCCGGCACTATCAGCTCTGCCGCCGAAAGAGTGAGAACGGGGGAGCATCCGAGGGACCCAGCCTGTGTGCACTGGCCACCGCCGGAACCTTTGCCCTTACCTGGGCCAGCAGAAGCTGCGGCCGCCCCTCTTCGCCCCCCCTCACCTTCCCGGCCGGCAGCCGCGGCTGCACACGCCGGAGCCCGAGCCGGAGCCGGAGCCGGCGGCTGGGGGCAGGGAGGCGGCGACCGCGGGCTGGGGCTGGGCAGCTGCCGTGCGGTCCAGAGACGCGGAGGACGGACCAGAGCTTCAGCCTCGTCCCGGGGCGTGAGCGAGGGACTCCCAAGGTGTAGGGAAAGGGGTCTCAGCCGCAGCGACACATGCAGGAGCCGGGAGCGGGGGCGGCGCCGAGCGGAGCCGGCTGGGTCCCCCGCCTCGCCGCCGCCTCCTGTACCTGCCCAGGGCCGTAGCATCTCGCCCGCGTGTGTATGAGCCGAGACCCCAACCTCCGAAGCCACCCCCTGGCCGGGGGGGCGGGGACCCTGATGTGAAGTGGCGATCGGGGCGGCCAGGAGCGCAGGACCGGCGCCGCCGACCTTCCCCCTCCCCTCCGCCCCCTCGGGGGGCCTTCCCCGTCGGCAAGTAGCCGGCCCCCCGGCTCCTCGGCAGGGCTCCGGGAAGAGTTCTCAGCGCCCCCTCCCCCGCCCCGGCCCGAGGACGGCGGGGCCGGGGGGGACCCGGGGGGCCGGCCGCAGCCTCCGCCCAGAGGAAACTTTTTATAAAAACACCATCTTTCGCCTCTCAATCGTGACTCTGTCGGGCGAAGTGGCCCTGGACTGGCAGAAGTCACGGCGTGAAGAGACCCAGGAAGAGGAAAAGAAGAGGTGAGCGGGGCCGCCGCCTCTCACTCGGAGGCGCGGAAGAGACCCGGGGTGTCCCCCTGCTTTAGAGACACTCGCGGCGCTGCTTCTGCAGCGCGCCGGAGCCTCCTGCGGCCGCCTCTTCAGTCCCACGGAGGAAGGGAACCAACCCACTTTCTCAGCGCCACCGTGTTGACCCTGCGTTCCCGAGAGTGAGTGGCCCAGGGAGAGGGACCTGGGGCTAAGGGCGGGCGTACTCTCCTGGAGTTCTGCTCGCCTTCTCTAGGTGTGTTGACAGTGCAGGAGATGAGAGTTAGTTACCCTTCCTTCTGCCAGAGCGGAGAACGCGGTGGGTAGTCGCGTGTTTTGTAACCTTGTATCTCTTTGCGTGAGTGATTTGCAAGTATGTTAGAACTCTCTTGGGGGAGTTCTGTGTTTCTGCAGAGTGGATCCTTGCACCTTTTGGGCCAGAAATTTGCAAAGGAAATTAAGGCAGCCAAAGCATATGTGCACAAAAAGATATCATTAAAATAGACCTTTTCCTGGTACACTGGCTGTGAGACAGTGCTGGAAGTTTTTGTTTTGGGGGCACGCTCACGTGGGCCCGAGAGGGTGGGAACTACTACTTAGCATGTGAATCTTCCAAAAGTGAAAAAGTGAAAGTAAAATTTTGTTTTCTTCCCCTCCCCTCCTTATTCTTTCTTTAGAGCATTCCATTGATACAGGAATTTTTTTTATATTCTCATAGTCCGATGCTTATGTGTCAAGAGGACATTGTAACAGATTTCAGTTGCTCAGGAAATTCTCAGTTCTTATGAATCAAGGTTTATTTGGGTGAGAGCATATAGTACAGTTTATAAAAGTTGTTACATGTTTTTCCCTTACCCAAATGCTTTTTCTCCAGTAGCATATGTCCTAAATGATAGCACTTTTTCACTTGGCAGATGACATCAGGCTTTGGTGATGTGAGTTATTTTCCCATCTCCATCGACTTAGGCAAAAGTTTTTAAAGAATGATTCCCACCTCCCATCAAATCCAAGAGCTTTGATTTGTACTGCAAATCATTAATATTGTGTGTGTGTGTGTGTGTGTGTGTGTGTGTGTATTCCCCAGACTTTAAGGGTTAAACAGGGAGTGGGATTTTATATCATTCATAGAACTTGGTATTCTACTGAGACTTGCTTACCATACCACTGTATGACTCTTCTTTGAAATCACAGCTAAGAGATGTGAAAGGACTTGGGGTTAGCTACTTTATATTATCCATTCAGGTTCTTGAATAACTTAAATTTTTTCAATGCTGTGATCCTCTACTTTTTTTTAAGTAGTAAGTTTTTCAAGTTTATTGCCCTCTAAATTATGTAACAGTTGGCTTTATGTATCTAGACCTGTCTCTGAACAAAGCATAAGGAAAATTTGTGTGATTGGGTTTTTTTTAATCATCATTTTGCCCAGTTCTTTTGTGTATCTTATAATAATTTCTTCCATCCTTTTGTTTTTCTTTAGATACTTTGTTCTTGGTATACTTTTGTAAGGAACATTAATTTTTGTCCATGTTCAATGGTTAAGCCATTTCAAATCTATTGGCATCATATAATTGCCACTCACAGCAATAGTATAAAAAGAACTCGTTACCCATAGATTTTCTAAAGCTGTAATCTCTAACGGTGTAGTTTATAGGAAGTTGTCCTGCTCACCCAAAGGTTTCACAGCTCCTGTGTTTTGAATTTATTGATCTCTTACCTTTGCACTTTACAGCCTTGGACACTTTAAGTAAGGTTGCTGTATGTTTGTCAGAATGGGAACGCTAGCATGAAAATATTGGTTGGTAGAGTGCAGAAGGAGAATAGATGCCGTTGAGCTGTGGTGCTGGAGAAGAGTATTGAATGTACCATCTACCGCCAAGAAAACAAACAGATTCATCCACGAGAGGGTTAAACCAGGCTACTCCTTGGAGGCAAAGATTCTGGGGCTTCGTCTGACATACTTTGGACATGTTGCAAGGAGATACAGGTCTTTGGAGAGGGACATCATGCTGGGTAGAGTAGAGGGACAGTGCAGGAGGGGAAGACCCTCTATGAGGTGGATTGATTCAGTGACTGGGGTAATCGGGATGGGTGTGTCAGAGGCAATGCTATTGGCACAGGATAGAGCAGGGTTTAGGGCTGTTGTACATAGGGTCGCTATGAGTCACAAACGACTCGATGGCACATAACAACAACAACAACAGAGTGCTAGACTTGGAATCTCAAATGTCTCTGCATCTTTTCTTATTTTGTGACCTTGAGGAAGTCCTGTATTCCATATTTCACAAAGATAGGAGGAAGAGAGATTTAGTCTTGCATAGGCTGTGGTTTTGGGGTGAGGAAGACAAACCAGAAAACTCTAGTTTGAATTATATCTGATCAAAATTGTTTATCAAACTTTGAAAACCAAACCTACTGCTATGAAGTTGACTCTGACATAGGAACCCTATGAACAAACTAGGACTGCCCCTTGGGTTTCCCAGGCTCTAATCTTACAGAAGAAGACTCCACATCTCTTCTATGGAAGTCATTAATGACTTTGAGCCACCAGCCTTTTAGTTTGCAGCCAAGTACTTAATCACTGTGCTACCAGGGCTACCATTTACTTTCTGTTGCTGCCATTAATGTAACTGACTCATAGCTGACCCTCCATTACATTTCTGAGTCTAAAAGTTAGATGGGAGGAGATTGCCTATGTCTATCCAAGGAGTTGCTGATGGATTGTAGCTGTGAACTTTGAGTTGGCAGCTCAACTCTCTGAACTATGACAGAGCTTGCTTTACCTACTTTAAAGATGATTTTCCTTATGGATAGTAGAGGCAATCAAACACAAATTGCACAAAACTGTAGGACTGTGAGCATGAACTAGAGGTCATCAAAGACAAGTATGAAACTGTGTTTTGGTGAAAAAATATACACACACACACACACACACACACACACTTATATTTTCATTAGGAAAATGTTTATGCTGGCCAATATGGAATTGCTGTGTCTGAGCTAAATCTAGAAAGAAGTCTACTATGAAGCAAATTTACCTAATGTTTAAAGAGGTTGAAAGTGAAATTGGAGAGTTCAGATGTTCTTAGGAAGTTAGAAGAGAAAATAGAGGGGGTGATTGAGTTAGGGTTGGGATCGGTTTGTATGAGCAGATACGTGATTGCAGTTCAAAAAACAATGGAGAGAAATAGTCCTGAGTGGGTAGTTTTAGATGATTGGGAAGAAATCACACTTTAGGATAACAAATATCCCTGCATTAGGATTTTATTTTTGTATGAAACTGAAAGTTATGTACCATGCTCACTGAGGGGCTGTACAGAGGAAAGAGTGAAAAAGAGCCCTGGAAATATTTCTATTTCAGTGCAATGTTAGTGATTTTTAGTAATAGGACAGTGGAGTTAGATTTGGGTATTAAATTTAAGGTAAAAATTGAATATGGATGTAATTTCAGTATGGCAAATTAGTGAAACTAAGTAGTGATAGGGTGAAAATACAGAGTTGGTAATAATTGTGTAAGTTTCTGAGGTCCCAAGCATGCTGATGGAGAATGAAAAGCTGAAAAATGGTGAGGAGTGGAGATTCTCCAAAGTAGACATTTGAAAATGGGTAAGAATTGAAAAGGAAGCACAGCCGTTAAGCATGACCCAAGTTTAATCTCATGGTATTTGATTCTGTAGTTTTGAAACAACTACAAGCTTTATGAAGGGTCCATAGGTCCCTTGAGATTAAGTCTAGGAGAGTATATAGTATTTAATTGTTAAGAAACTTAGAAATGAAAGGACTAATTTGTTTCCTCAAATTTATCTTGTTGAAGTTTTCCCTTCATTATTATTATTCTAAGTTTGGGCTTGATATGATGAAGTGAATCTAAAAATAACTAGTAGATAGGACATTTCCCTTGCTCACAGTTGATGTGAGTCTTTGTGTCCCATACAATGGAGGGGATATCCCTGTGTGGCATAACAGTGCTGAGAACAGCCCCCCCCCCATTAACCTTAATTTTGAAAAAACAAATAAAAAATAATTGTACTTTAAAAATTTATCTTTGAAGTGTGAGACATTTACGATCTCTGCTTTTTAAAATAGTGAAATATGACTATCATTTAGTATTGGCTCTTGTTATGTTACCATTGAGTTGGAACTGACTCTCCAGTGAGTTTTGAAGTAAAGAAAATTTATCCACACTTTTTCATGTTTACTAGTTTGAAATATTCACCTTCTTAGTAACTTCTTGGATTTATGACTAAGTCAATATTTTAATTGTAGGGTCCTCTGGAGGAGATATTTTTATAGGTAGAGAGATCTAAGGTGATGCTGTGTGAGGGTAGGATTTGGAATATATCCCATGTAGGTTCCTTTCTCCTTTACGCTCTCGTTTCCACCTGTTTCTTTTAACAGATGAAATAATATTTCTGACTCACTCTTTGCCGTCACAACCAATCATAGTTGACCCTACAGCAGGTTTTTGGAAGCTGTAGCTCCCATGGTAGATTGCTTATCTTTCTTCTGCAGAACCCCTGGTGGTTTTGAGACCCCAGAGAGGTACCCGCTAAGGGTAAGGAGCACAGTTTACTGCTGATTATGCTCCCAGAGCTCCTAAAATGATATTTAGAGGAACTCAAAGGTCAGTGTTTTAGGTTAACATGACTTGTAGTAAAGACACAAGGAAGGCTGAGGCTCTGTGGTACTTATTTGTTCTGTGCTTTTTTTTGACTCTACTCCTATTCAACTCCTATTCATTTTGACCCTAAATGTACTGCACATCAAAGCCTGTATCAGTCCATCTTGTTAAGGGTTTTCCTCTCCCTTGCCAACCCTCTACTTTTTCTTGATGTCCCTTCCAAGGACTGGCCCCTCATCACTGTATGCACAAAGTATTTGAGTCTCTAAGGAGCATTTTTTGGATTGAGGCTCTATGTCAGGAAGACAAAGATTCTCACCACTGGACCAATGGCAGCATCAGGATGGATGGTGAAGAGATTGAGATTGTTCACAACTTTAGTTTGCTTGGCTCTACAGTCAACACTCTCAGCACCAGTACCCAGGAAATTAAAAGATGTATTTAATGGGAAAGTCTGCTGTTAGGGACCTCTCCAAAGTTCTGAAGAGCAATGGTGTCTCACTGGAGACTAAGGTGCGTCTGATACAGGCCATGGTCTTTGCAATCACTTGTTATGTATCAGAGAGTAGGACAATGTCTAGGGAGGATAGAAGGAGAATTGATGCCTCTGAGCTGTGGTGCTGGATAAGAGTGTTGAGGGTACCATGGACTGCTAAGAAAATGAACAGATTCATCCTGGAAAGGGTTAAACCAGGCTGTTCCTTGGAGGCAAGGATTCTGAGGCTTCGTCTGACATACTTTGGACATATTGTAAGGAGGGACCGGTCCTTGGAGAAGGACATCATGCTTGGGAGGGTGGAGGGACAGCGCAGGAGGGGAGGGCTCTCTATGAGGTGGATTGATTCAGTGACTGGGGTAATCGGGATTGGAGTGTCAGAGTGCGATTGTCACAGGACAGAGCAGAGTTTAGGGCTGTTGTACATAGGGTCGCTATGAGTTGCAAGCGACTCGATGGCACATAACAGCAACAACAACAACAACAAGAAGGAGCATTTGGCTGCACTTAGCACAGATTTGTTTGTTCTTTTAGAGTCCATGGTGTATTCAGTCCTCTTCACCACCATCACAATTCAAAAATGTCATTTCTTTTGTCTTCCTTATTCATTGTCCAACTTTGATATGCATATGAAGCAGTTGAAAATACCATCACTTGGATTAGGCATATCTTGGTCTCTTTTTAAGCTGCCATCCTTGTACTTTAGCACTTTGAAGAGTTCCTTGACAGTATATTTGACCAATCTAATGCTTGTACTTCCAAAGCCTATGCATAGATTAGCAGCTCAATTTAATCAACACAACTGTACTTGGGCATGTATTGTGGTGCTTTTACTAGTTCATTGTGCAGATGAGGAACTACTTTTTTTCCTTTTCTCCTCTCTTTTGAAGGGCCAAGTGGTAAATATTTTAGGTTTTGTGAACCTTATGGTCTGTGCCACAGCTACTCAGCTCTGCTAGTGTAGTGTAAAAGAAGCCACAGCAAATAAGTTTGGCTGTGTTCCAACAGAGGCTTTCTGTTTAAAAATAAGGTATTCAGAATTTGTTCTAGGCCACAGTTTGGAAGCTCTGGTGGCCTAGTATTAGAAGTTGTTCTGTTAACCCTAAGGCAAGAGGTTCAAAGCCACCATCTGTTCTGCTGGAGAAAGAGGAACATTCTCCTTTCCTGTGATTGAAAGCTTCTGAAAACACTGGAGTATAGGGTACATAGCAACAACAGTGTAAATGACTGTCAGATGTACCAAGACACAATATGAACTTCATTCCTTCATAAAGCTGGGATTGCCTATTTTAAAGGACTTCTTCCTAGAAGAGAAGGGAGCCTTGGTCGTGTGGTATGTAATATGTGACTGCTTACCTAAAGATGAGTGGTTTGAATCTACCAAAAGACAGTTCTGAGGGACCAACAACAGTCTCCTCCTCTGAAGAGAATAGCCTCAGGAAACGTATGGCAGGTGGCTGTGAATTGGAATCACCTGGGTGGCAGTGGGTCTGGTTTTGTCTTTGCATCTTTTCTGGATGAAATTTATACCAGTGGACTGTCTTAAAATGATTCTATATAAAACTGAGATCCACTGGATCAAGATATTTTTGCCTTTGTAATGATGAGCACTATGGTTTGAGATGATGAATAAGGTGATCCCATAATGGGATGCAGTTAAAAAGTTAGGCCTCAATCTGCATTTCTTATTCAAAGATATCATAATTAGCAAAGTAATGTGTACTGGCTTTGGATTATAACAAAGTATCTGTGAAGAAGTTTATGGGTATAATTCTTAAAAGCTGTGAAATAAATTTGTAAAGCATTTTAAAGGTGACATTAAATGTGTTTATGGTAGATACAGAAGTATTAGTCTAATTATAAAAAAAATTCATGTTTGCTCTATTTTAAAGTTTAAATATGGCATGAGTTAGTTTCCTAGACAAATCTATTTCAGATGTGTTGTTTTAGAAAGGATAGTTACATTTTGCGATTTTGCATTACTATTAATATAAAAACATTTGTGTCATATGCAAAACGATACCTTCAATGGATGATGGTGTGTCTGCCCTAGTTTCATAAGTACTTTTTAATCTCAGAATTGTTATTTGGGTAGGGAGGGAGCTACTCTTGCAATAGTGATCACTTTCTGGTTGGTTTAAAACATGTCACGATACAATTAGTCTTTCAACTTCTTTTTCTCCCCTTTAAAAAAAGTGTAGGATTTGACAATTTCTGTATATCCATTCGTGAGTTACTAAAATGTTAGCTGTGTGGCCTTGGATAAGCAACTTATTCTTTTACTATTGGTTTCATTGACTGTTAATTGGGAGAACACTCTACATAGAGTTGTTTAAAAAAATGATTTTAACAGATGTTTTATTACATCTAAAATTGAAGATTTTTAAAATCCAGTGTTTCACATTCAACCACTGTTGACCCGTGAAGCATGCTGGCTTGAACTGAAGGGTTGGTATACTTGGATCCTTTTTCTTGTTGAGCTCTGGTATTGCTGTGTGGCTTATCACCAGCGATGGACTACTCCTGTAGAGAGGATTAGGGCACAAGATGTTGAAACAGTTTGGTTTACTGCTGCAGCATTGGGGAAGAAACATACATCGTTCAATCCCGTGTTGTTTCAGGAAATAACTGTAAATTGTATGAAGATGTTGTCTCTCTGAGAGAAACTGATGCCTGAACCTCTATGCTGTCTAAAGGTTAATTATACTTGATTTCAGCTTTCTCTTTAGTTACTAGTACTAGTTACTAGCGCTTGTTTTGGGTTTTTAAAAAAATTTGTAGTTTTTTTATCCCTTCTTTACAAACACCAGAAACCTCAATACCATCAAGTCAAACTTGGCAACCCAGTAATAAAGAGTAGAACTTGGATTTCTAAGCCTGTTAATTCATTACAGAAGCAGATTGCCACATCCTTCGGCTGAGCAGCTGGCAAATTTGAATCTCTGACCCTTCAATTTGCAGCCAGACACCATTAGGGCTCCCTAATCAAACAAGTAAACAAAAACAAACCCACTGCTGTGGAGTTGATTCTGATTCATGGTGACCTTCTGTCAGGTTTCTGAGGTTTTAAGTCTTTTCAGGGGATCCCTGGTCATTTAGTGGGTAAAGAACTGTGCTGCCAACCCAAGGATTAAAGGAGAAGACCGTCCCATCTCTTGCCATTGGTTTCAGAATGCTGGCTGGCTGTTTGATTAGCAGCACCACACAGACCGTCCAGGGCTCCATAGTATCCATTACCTGGAATTTAAGTTTTCAGACATAATTTTCAGAATACATTATTTTACTTTTTGTTTGTGAAGTTGGCACAATCCGTACTTGACTTTTATGTTTGGAAAGTGTTTCTGACTTGAGAACAGCTTATTAAAACTACCATAGTCTTCTTTATTTAATAGGACTGTGAATATTTATTAGAAAAAAAATTCAGATAGAAGAAGGATTGAGTTAGGTTTCTTAGCATCGATTACCTTGCCAGGTCTTGCAAGCTTGCTTTAGATGGAGAAATTATGGAGATTTATCTGTCAGTAAGTCTCCTGTTTGTTGGTTAATTTAAAGAATATCAACTTAAAATTCATTATTTATTTTTAAGGTTTACCCTTTGCTTGCAGTTGGAGTCAATGTTCTTTGCTTTTCAGAGATTTTAAAGAAAGATTTTATAATTATGAATAGGTTGCTGGATAGACAGGAAAAGAGCATGATTTTCTAGTATGTTTGTTTTCATCCTGCTTATGTACATAATAACCAAAAGAAACTTCTGTAGTTAAATATTTGCACTATCAGTTTTCTTTTGTATATTAAAGTGAACTCACTGCTGTTGAACCAGAGCTACTCAGAGCTGACCCTTCAGCTTATTTTCAGACTGTAAATCTCCTGGTCGGAGAGTGCCCATCTTTCTCTCTCAAAGTATTAGATGGATTCAGATAGATTTTGGGTTAGCAGCACAACTCTCTATGGACTACACCACCACAACGTAGCAGCTCTTGGGGAGAAAGATGGACAGTTTTCACCCTTTGAAAACCTTTTGGAAGATAAGCTATGACTAGGTTCTGACTAGATGACAAGGATTTTTTTGAAAAGGAAGGAGAGCCAGTCCAAATAGAGGAAGGGAGACACACACACACACACACACACACACACACACACACACAGGCAAAGGAGGGAGGGAAGAAGAGGCAGAAGACAGGAAGAGTGCCTCCGGAAGTGTTGAGGTCAGTCTTAGTCAGAAGTCACACCCTGTTATTTCTTTGGCTTGTGGACTTGGAGTATTAATTGTTATCTACCATCCTTTGAAATGTTGATTTAGAGGATTGACTCTTGTTCTTAGCTTTTAACTTCTATGTTTTTACACTTTTGAAGTTTTAATCCCTATAGGATGGTGACTGTCCTGTATCATGGAGTCAGAACCAACTCATAGTTGACCTGTCATCGGATTTTCAGAGGAAGTGAATCTAGGCTGGGGTAATTTTGATTGTGAAGAGGAGAGATGGAATTTTTTATTATAGTGGAGGGTCCCTCCCTTTATTTTTTCCTTATTGGTCACATTTCTCTGACTTGCCTACATGGAAGGGATATACTTGTAATTGTCTATGAAATAGTAGTTAAGAGATATGTTCTTAG
>NW_006399784.1:19265464-19271854 GCF_000299155.1 Elephantulus edwardii
TTCTTTTTTTTAAAAAATTTAGGTTGTTTATTTTTCATTTCAGTGAACATCTACAGAGATTTTGGGATTCCATTCATTCATTGTTGCACCCTTCTCTCCGCACAAACCCCTCCCTCCTCCCCCCCCCATTTGCTCCTCTCCTTGAAAAGCAAAAGAAAAACTCCCTCATTGGTACACAATCCCCCCCCACGGAGTAGATACACCCAGTCTGCAGCTCTGTTATTTTATATCATTGGGCATGATATTTATTCTAAGTGTGTTTCTGGTAAAACTGGAGTGATAATAAAAGTACCCACCTTCTTGATTAGTTAAAAGATTCAATGAGATAATACATGTAAACTTTCAGCTGGCTTAATAAATGTGTTGTTAATTGCTTTCAAGTTCCATCTCCTAATTCTCCATCCATGTGTGCAGAGTAAGAAATGTGCTCTATATTAAGCAGCAGGTTGCCAGGCCTTGCTTCCCATCTGCCTCTGAGTAGGTTTGGATCATCAACCGTTTGGCTAGTTATTGCTGTTGTGTGCTTTTGAGTCAAAGTCAATTCATAGCTGACTCTTTAGCAGGTTTATGTTGTTGTTGTTGTTCTTACGCACCGTCGAAATGCCTGCAACTTATAGTGACCCTCTGTACAACAGTCCTAAACCTTGTGCCAATCTCACTGTCTATGACACACCTACCCCCATTATGCCAGTCACTGGGTCAATCTATCTCATTGAGGGTCTTCCTCTCCTGTGCTGTCCCTCCACCCTTCCAAGCATGAAGTCCCTCTCCAAGGACTGCTCCCTCCTTGCAAAGTATGTCAGATGAAGCTTCAGAATCCTTGCCTCCAAGGAACAGCCTGGCTTCACCCTCTCCAGGACAAATCTGTTTTCTTTTTTTAATAGTTCATAGTATATTCAGTACTCTTCTTCAGCACTACAGCTCATAGGCATCAATTCTCCTTCTATCATCCCTAGTCATTGTCTAGCTCTCTGATGCATAACAAGTGATTACCATGACATGTGTCAGGTACACCTTAGTCTTCAGACTGACACTGTTGCTCTTCAGTACTTGAGAGAGGTTTCTAACCACAGACTTTCCCATCACAATACGTTTTTAATTTCCTGGTTGCTGGTGCCAAGAGTGTTGATTGTGGAGCAAAGCAAACAAACTGTGAAACAATCTCAATCTCTTCACCATCCATCATGATGCTGCGAATTGGCCCAGTGGTAAGAATCTTTCTTTTCTTGATATTGAGCTTCAATCCATACTGAAGGCTGCAATCCTTGACCTTCTACAGCAAGTGCTTCAGGTCCTCCTCAGCTTTAGCAAGGAGGGTTGTGTCATCTGCATAATGCAGATTGTTGAGGAGTCTTCCTCCAATCCTGATACCACATTTTTCTTCATATAGCCCAGTCTCCCGGATAATCTGTTCTTCAAAAAGATTGAAAAGATAAGGAGATAGGATGTATCCTTGGCATACTCCTTTCACAATTTTGAACCATGCAGTGTTTCCTTGCTCTGTTCTGACAACTGTATAAGTTTCGCATAAGCACAATCAAGTGTTCTGGGATTCCCCTTCTTCTCAGAGTTAGCCACAGTTTGTTGTTATCCATACAATTAAACGCCTTTGCATAATCAATGAAACACAGATATTTCTCTGGTACTCCCTCCCTGCCTTCATCCAAGATCCATCTAACATTAACTACAACATCCCTAGTACTACGACCCCTTCTAAACCCAGCCTGCATTTCTGGTAGTTCTCTGTTGATGTTCTGTTTCAGTTGCTTTTGGATAATCTTCAACAGAATCTTGCTTGCAAGTGATATTAATGATATTATTTGATAATTTCTAGTCTGTTAGATCACCTTTCTTTGGAATGGGAACAAATAGAGATCTCTTTTTGTCTGTTGGCCAAGTGGTTGTTTTCCAGATTTCTTGATACAACTTGGTGAGCACATCTAGGGCAGCATCTGCTAGCTGAAATATGTTGATTGTTTTAACATCAATTCCTGGGGCCTTATTTTCAGCCAATTCTTTCAAAGCAGTTTGAACTTCTTCCTTCATCACCACAGGCTCTTGCTCATATATTATTTTATTAAATTCTTCTGTGTCTGCCAATTCCTTTTGGTATAATGACTCTGTATACTCTTTCCATCTTCTTTTAATACTTCCAGGATCATTTAATATTCTGCCCAAAGCATCCTTAAGTATTGCAACTCGAGGCTTGAATTTATTTTTTAGTTCTTTGAACTTAAGAAATGTTGACCAAGTACATCCCTTTCATTTACTGACTCCAACTCTTTGCACATTTTATTATAATACTTTACTTTGTCTTGCTGTGCTGCCTTTTCTGTTCAGCTCCTTAATGTCTTGAGATTTCTTCCCTCTGCTTTGGCTTCTTGGTGCTCTAGTGCAATATTCAGAGTCTCTTTTGACATCCATTTTGGTCTTTTTTTCCTCCTCTGTCGTTGCAATGATCTTTTGCACTCTTTCTGGATGATATTCTTGATATCTTCCCATAACTCATCTGGTCTTCACTCAAGCCCTCAAACCTGTTCCTGAGATGGTTCTGAAATTTATGTGGGATAAACTCAAAGTCATATTGTACAGAAGGAGATTGCCCATCCTCCTGTGGATGGAGCAGTTGGTGGATTTGAACTGCATGCCTTTGGGATTACAGTGGAGCTCCTTAGCACTGGGCCACTAATTTACTGCTTAACATCATTTTACTCAGCAGACCCACAATAAATATTAGGTGCTACCAAAATGATAAAGAAGCATTACAGTTTTAAGTTGCTATTTGAATGCTGAAGACATTTGTAATCTTTGCTCTTGAATGTGTCACTATTTTGAACATTGCCTCTTTTAGTAGCAGATACTTTTAACACCCATCTGCCAAACATTCTAAGTGAATAAAACATAGAAATCTCTGCTCTCTTGAAATTTACAATGGGGAAGACAGTCAGTATATAAGATACAGCAAAATAGTTAATATCACTCATCTTTTAAAATTTGGTCGATACATGCAATTTTCTCAACAGAGGACTTTAGGAACTGTTTTCAAGATGTATTTCTTGACCAACTTTATACTTTTCTTTCTCCTGTTGTGTATTTCTAACTTCCAATGCATGGTTAAAGGAGCTTTGGTAGCCTAGTGGTTAAAGCTGTGTTGTAATCCCAAAGGCAAGTGGTTTGAATCCACTAGCTGCTCTGTGGGAGAAGGATGGACATTATCCTTGTTTGTGATTTACTGCCTTTAAAAACTTACTGTCTTGTCAGCTATAAGTAGGTTCTGACTTAATGGCAGGCAATAACAGCAGTGCATGGTCAATTGAGATACTTGGCTTCCTTATTCTTTCCACCCTACCACCTTTTTAAAGTGTGCTTTCTTGTTACTTCACCGTTTTTAGATTAGAAAAATAACTTTTCTATTCAGAACTTCACAGGGATATTGTGATATTTCAAGGAGATAATGTGTAAACAAGATGCTACAGCCAGATTCTTAATAATTGATCATTTCCTTCTCTTTGAAGTACTCTGGTTAACACTGATTCTGTGCATACCTCCCTGGTAGTTGGAATGTACTAGCATCTTCAGGGGAGAAAGATGGTAATCTCCATGTGATTTAGAGCCTCCTCAGAAAACCCAGTGAATATCAGCTATGAGTCAGTTCCCACTTGTTAGCAGTGAATTTGAGCTTTGAGAGCATACTTTAAGTGCTTCAAAACAGATTGAGATTGACAGCTTTTAAGTTTATTTTTCACTTGTGTAGATACAATTAATTTTTGTTTCCAGGTAATAAACTACTAATTTGCAAGTAATGTGAGGAATGTTTAGGAACAAGAATTTTAGCACCACCATTCTGAGTGTTCAAGTACAGACTTTAATTTCTGTGGGTTGTTTAACGCCTTTGAGCATCAGTTTCATTAACTCTAAGTTGGGAAAAAGATTGTAACTATGTATACTATTGTAACTATTGTATACTATGTTGTTAGGGTTATACACATGAAGATGAGAATGCCAGAACAGTGCCTGACACATAACTAATATTCTTAAAGTGCCAATTTTGCCTTCCTCATCCTGAACTCTTGAAAGTGTTTGGAGATGCTTTTGATGACTGCACCCTGAGGTGAGATAGTACTACTAGTATTTAATGAGTAGAGACCAGATAGATTGCTTAACACTCTTACAGCAGAGAATTATTCAGTCCAAAAGATCAGAAATGCTGAGGTTCAGGAACATAACTCCAAAATATTAGAAATGCTGAGATTCACCTTCCTTTTTAATTACATTGTTTTCATTTTGGATATTTTCTTTTTTTATTAGGTACCTCTGTGGATTGTGCTCTTAACCTTATAGCTGTGGATGTAATCCTATTTGGAATTATGTTCTTTATTTTGTTATTGAAGCAATAATTAACACTAAATTTATTTTTAACCTAATCACTTTGAGATAGAAAATTAGTGATTAGGTATTGAGAAATAAGCACAAAAGAGAAAAGACAGATGTCATGTGGAAGAACTGAGGAACACTGGAGAAGAATGTGTGAGAAGCTGAGAAAATAAGTTTCTGCTTAGATGAGAGGCTTCCTTTGGAACCAGTGCCCTGAATTTGGACTTCTGCCTTCCTAAGTTGTAAAGAAATAAGTTTTTAGCTAAAATGTTGAATATGGATAAACAAACACAAATCACAGACATGGATGTTGTTTTAGGTACCATCGAGAGGGTAATTAGTGTCATGAGGATCTCATGCATAAAAGAATGAAATGCTGTCAGGTTCTAGTCTAGCCCTTGATTGGTTGTGGATTAGACTGTTGTGAGTCACAGTGTTGTCACTGACTAGTTTACAAGGTATGGAGCTCTGGTGGCAGAGAGCTAGGGGTTTAGACTGCTTACCCAAAAGCTGTGCGTCTCTTTTAGTTTGAATCTACTAATAATTCCTCAGGAGAAAGATGAGTGAGCAGTCATTGTGCTTTATAATCTCAAAACCTGATGGAGGTTTGCTATTAGTTCTAACTGACTTGAAGTTTTGAGTGTAGTTTACAAATTATATTAACAGGCCTTTTCTTTTTGCCTGTTTTGGCTTGAAAGCTCCAGTGAAACCTGTTAAGCATCATAGCATCATGCAGCCTGCCAGTGGTTGATGGTATCTGCATGAGATGTATTGACTGAATCTGACATTAATTTTTAAACAGAAATACACAAGAAAAGGAATAGATGTCATGATTATAATTTTTTTCAAGTTAGGTGGCATCTGAATCTTTAAGTGCTTACACTCATTATGCAGGAAGTAGGCACAAGTTTCAGGTAGGTTTTACCGATTTAAGTTTTTAACATCACATACTATACAAATTCATGTAAAAATTTTATCATCCTGTTGTTAAGTCTCAAGTGAGACTTATAATGACCTTTTGAACAATAGATCTGAACCTGTCCTATCCTTTGCCATCCTCATAATATGTTCTGCTCAAGTGTGTGATGCTCATAAGCACAAATTCTCCTTCTATCATCCCTAGTCACTGTCCAGCTCTCTGATGCATAGCAAGTGATTGCAAAGACCATGGCCTGTATCACGTGCACCTTAGTCTCTAGACCCATTTTGGAGAGGTCTCTAACAGACTTTCCCAATGTAATTCGTATTTTGATTTCCTGGCTGCTGGTGCCAAGAGTGTTGACTGTGGAGCCAAGCAAACTAAACTAAAGGTGTTTACAATCTAAATCACTTCACCATCCATCACAATGCTGCCAGTTGGCCCAGTAGTGAGAATTTTTGTTTTCTTGATGTTGAGCTTCAATCCATATTGAAGGCTGCAATCCTTGACCTCTGCAGCAAGTGCTTTAGGTCCTCCTCAGTTTCAGCAAGTAGGGTTGTGTCTTCTGCATAGTGCAGATTGTTGATGAGTTTTCCTCCAATCCTGATGGCACATTTCTCCTTATAGAGCCCAGCTTCCCTGATAATCTGTTCTGCATGTGGATTGAAAAGGTATGGAGATAGGATACATCCTTGGCGTACACCCTTCTCAATTTTGCACCATGCAGTGTAGAAAAGACCAAAATGGATGTCAGAAGAGACTCTGAATGTTGCACTGGAGTTCCAAGAAGTCAAAGCAGGGGGGGATAAATCAAGATGTTAAGGAGCTGAACAGAAGATTTCAAAGGGCAGCACGAGACGATAAAGTAGTATAATGAAATGTGCAAATAGCTGGAGTCAGAAAATAAAAGGGACCAAACTCGTAAAATCAAAGGGGCCAAACTCATTCAGCATTTCTTAAACTCAAGGAACTGAAGACCAAATTTAAGCCTCGAGTTGCAATACTTAAGGATGCTTTGGACAGAATATTAAATGATCCAGGAAATAGGAAAAGAAGATGGAAAGAGTCTATAGAGTCATTGTACCAAAAGGAATTGG
>NW_006399784.1:19272473-19275633 GCF_000299155.1 Elephantulus edwardii
TAATAGGAAACCCTATGAGTCATCAATTATTATTAATATATTTTAATTGCATGTCCAACCAATTTCTGACTGTAAAAGTTGATAGAACTTTTTGGTTTATTCTTCTTTGGCTTTTGTGGCTGGTGTGTATATTTGAATAATAGTTATGTTAACTAGACTTCCTTGTATATATATGGATAGTATCCTATCACTCACAGCATTGTACTTCATGATAGATGTTGAAAAAGACTTCTAAACAATGAATGCTATAGCATTCCTCTTTATCTTGTAATTTCTGACATCAAAAGATCTTATTTATAGTGGCTCAATACCACCCCATTTCAGCTCATGGAGGTCCAGGATGTCAGTCTTTATGTGCTTCATTTGATTTTTGACAACTTCTAATTTTCCTTGATTCATACCGTGTACATTCCATATTATAAAATTTGTTTCTTCTCATTTTGGGTCTTGCTACATTGATAAATGTTCTTCTTCAGGTGAAAATTTATCCATGTTTGAGGAGAAATGTGGCATCAGGATTGGAGGAAGACTCATAAAGAATGTGTGTTATGCAGATGACACAACCCTGCCTGCAGAAACTGAGGAGGACCTGAAGCGCTTGCTGCAGAAGATCAAGGACTGCAGCCTTCAGTATGGATTGAAGTTCAATATTGAGAAAACAAAGATTCTCACCACTGGGCCAGTTGGCAGCTTCATGCTGGATGGTGAAGAGACACAGTTTTGTTCACAGTTTTAGTTTGCTTCGCTCCACAGTCAACACTCTTGGCACCAGCAGCCAGGAAGTTAAAAGACATATTGCGATGGATAAGTCTATAGTTAGAGACCTCTCTAAAGTACTGAAGAGCAATGGTGTCAGTCTGGAGACTAAGGTGTGCCTGATACATGCCATGGTCTTTGTAATCACTTGCTATGCATCAGAGAGCTGGATAATGACTAAGGATAATAGAAGGAGAATTGATGCTTATGACCTGTGTTGTAGAGTATTGAATATACCATGGACTGCTAAGAAAATGAATAGGTTTGTTCTGCAGAGGGTGAAGCCAGGCTGCTCCTTGGAGGCAAGGATTCTGAAGCTTCATCTGACATACTCTGGACATGTTGCAAGGAGGGACCTGTCCTTGGAGAGGGACGTCATGCTTGGGAGGGTGGAGGGACAGAGCAGGAGAGGAAGGAGGAAGTCCCTTGATGAGATGCATTGATTCAGTGACTGGTGTAATGGGGGTAGATGTGTCAGAGATGGTGAAATTGGCACAGGATAGGGCAGGGTTTAGGGCTGCTATGAGTTGCAGGCGATTCGATGGCACACTACAGCAGCAACAACAACATGTCCTTTCATATAGTTTACTTTTAGTTGTACTGGGAGGCAGCTTTCCTTGGCACCATGTCCAGCACTGTTCTGTTGTCCACAGTTTTTTAAGGCCTGTATGTTGTTTCCAAAATGAATTAATGGGTTGCTTTGCCTGCTTCTTAGTCTGGAAGTTCTAGTATAAACTTTCCACTTTACTTGTATTTGAAATACTGGTGGCATATTTTCCAGAACTGCAGCAACATGCAAACCAGTACAGCGTGGGAAAGTGACATAGAATATATCATGAGTATGGGACCATAAGATAAAAGGGTCATAATATGGGACTAGCCATAAGATTAGTTTTACACACTGATGGAAAAGGATGACCAAGTTTAATGGAATGATCTACATTAGGAAGCCTCGGGTGATTTCTGACCTCATAATTTTGCTTGCTGACACTGAAGTGCACAGGCCATGTTTGCTGTAGAAGGTCAAAGACAGTAGTCTTCAATGTAGATTGAAAAGCAACATCAGGCAAATAAAGATTCTAACCACTGGGACAATTGACAGTTTCATGATGAATGGAGAAGAGACTGAGGTTGTTGATAACTTCAGCTTGCTTGGTTCCACAATCAATATTCTTGGCACTTGCAGTCAGGAAATTAAAAGCAAACAAACAAACAAATTACATTGGGAAGGTCTGCATAAGGGACCTCTCTAGAGTACTGAGGAACTACAATGTCAGTCTAGAGACTAAGGTGCACCTGATCCAGGCCATAGTCTTGATGGTTACATGCTACGCATCTGATTACTGGACAATAATTGAGGATGATGTAAGGAAGATCAATGCCTTTGAGGTGTGGTGCTGGAGAAGAGTGTTGAACATATCAGAATAGTTTTGGACATACCACCAGGAGATCAGATAGGTCTGTTTGGAGAGCGTGAATCTAGGCTGCTCCCTGGAAGCAAGGTTTTTGAAGCTCCATCTCACATACCTTGGACACGTGGCCAAGAGGGACCATTACTTGGAGAGGGATGTCACACTTGAAAGGATGGAGGGACTGCACAGAAGAGAAAGACTGTGACTGGAGAAATGGGATTAGATCTGTTGGAGACAATGAGATTGGTTTTGGAGAGGGCAAGTTTCAGAGATCATGTACATAAGGTTGCTGTAAGTTCCAGGGGACTTGATGGCACTTAACAGCACCGTCTCTAACCCTCAGTTACATGTCAAGAATTTCATGGGAACTCTTCTGTCTGATCTGTGTCTTCTCCCTGCTCCTTTAAAATCAAACCATTACTCATCTCTAAATATTTGATAGGCTATTAATTGAATTCCTTGTTTCTGCCCATTCTTCTATTCCTACCTGAATTGACTTGACTTTGCTTCAGGTGGAGCTTTTCTGGTCGAGAACCAATGTACCTTTCAAGCCTCCCTCCAATATCCTAGGTTTTTGAGGGACATTAAGCCGTAATGTTAAAATTGGAATGAATTGACTTCTCTCCTGTGCATAGTATTAGTTGTGTATTCCCTTTGAGAGAAAAGAGAAAACAATCAAATTTTCTGATTTAGATGCCTCCTTTTACTGTTTTTTCCACGTCGGATCAAAATACTTACTCCATGGGAGAAAGATAGGCAATCTCCTCCCATGTGATTTACAGCTTTTGAAGATCCCTGGGTGAGTCAGCTATTAGTAGGTTCCAACTTAATGACAGTGAGTGAGAAGGAGTATATCAGGCACTGTGCTTAGCAGTTTTATATTCACTATTCAATTAAGCAGACACTGGTGATTGGGACATGGAATGTGAGAACCATGAATGTAGGAAAATTAGATATTGTTAAGGAAGAAATGGAACGCATAAATATTGACA
>NW_006399784.1:19277178-19278194 GCF_000299155.1 Elephantulus edwardii
GTCAGAGACAGTGCGATTGGCACAGGACAGAGCGGAGTTTAGGGCTGTTGTACATAGGGTCGCTATGAGTCGTAGGCGACTCGACGGGACATAACAACAACAACACAACAACATTCAATTAATACCTCACAGTAGTCCCTATCTGTGAAATCAGTACTACTCACCATGTTTTATGGCAGAGGACACAGAGAAGTTCAGTTGGAGTTTTATAAAAGTATATAACACTTTTAATTCCCCAAGTCAGAGACGTACATCCATCTGACTTTATGGTCCATACTTTTAATGACTCTAAGGCGTCCTTCCTTATTTTGTACTGTGATAAGGAGAAAATGCTAGCATTTCATCCTGCACAGAAGATTAAGAGACCCATTGAGGTGAAATCCCCACGTTTATGTTCCTTTGCAAGGTAATAGAAATTTAAGTTTAATTTGAATTTATTTTTTAATTGCCTGCATTTTTGCTGGATAGTTGTTAAATTTAGTCTTGCTGTTTTATCACACACCAGGATCTGGTTATGTCTTTAATAGTGGAAGAAAAATAGAGCAAAAAAAAAAGATTGTTGAGCAGCATGTTGGTTTTTGTTTTTAAGTGTGTTTTTTTCAAACAACTAATAACAAACTATTTTTTTTCTTGTTTTAAAAAAATATATTTTTAGTTATCTTTGAAAAGTTTGTTCTATGGGGATGGACCTTAGAAATAAGATACTTAGCATTTGAAAACCTATAGTTTGGCATGTGTAAAAGGAGTAATTAGGTCAGATGGAGTTGAGGTATTTGTCTCGTGGGTCTCTTTTTGTTGATATTTACAGCACTCTTCTCAGTTATTGATTAAGAATAATTAACAGGGTAAAAAGGGAAGCCACAGATTGGGAAAAAGTTTTTGGTAATGACATGTCAGACAAGGGACTTATATCTAGAATTCATAAAATACTTGAGCACCACAACAAGATCAAGGAGAATAATCCAATTGAAAAATGGGCACAGGATATGAACAGACACTTCACCAAGGAAGACATT
>NW_006399784.1:19279014-19288120 GCF_000299155.1 Elephantulus edwardii
TGTGCGGGGAGAAGGGTGCAACAATGAATGAATGGAATCCCAAAATCTCTGTAGATGTTCATTGAAATGAAAAATAAACAACCTAAATTTAAAAAAAAAAAGAATAAGCTATAAGAAAGAGGGATGTGTATGAGACCACAGATTTGGTAATTTGATAAATTAGTGCTTTAATAATCATTGTCACGATTATCATTACTACTTATTAAATGTTTTTTGTATGTCTTATGGTGTAGTCCATGGGGAATTGTGGGGGTAACCCAAAGTCAGTGCCACTCTGGCAATTTAAATCCACCAGTGGCTCTGTGGGAGAAAGATGAGCTATCTTCTGTGTGTTTACAACCTCTAAAAACCTACTAGAGGGTCTGCTCTAATCCAGTTCCGATTGAACAGCAATGAGGTTTCTTCTCCTAAGCATAATGTCTCTTACAAGGACTGGCATCTCCTGACAGACAATATGCCAAAAAAGTATATGAAAAGTTTTACTACTAAGAAGCAACCTTGGTTCAGGGATGGACCTTAAAAATATCATATTTAGGATTTGAAAACCTATGGTTTTGGTATGTGTAAAAGCATAGAAAACTTGGGAATCAGTTGTTTATGTATAAAAAAAGAATTTAGCTCAATGGCTATCTTTGACAAATTCTCCATATATGATATGTTGTTATTTTCTTTGCTAACTTGGAGTTTGTTATTTAAAAATTTACTTTTCTTTCCCCCTATATGTCACATAGGTCTATTCTCTACCTTAATTGCTTATTTATAGTTGTTTTACATTTAATAAATACAATGGGAGCATAGTTTTGACATATTTCCCTATCATAAATAACATTAATGTAATTTTCTAATGTTTTGTTAGAGCTAAAACTGAAAAATTACTTTTAAAAATTTTGTCAGAAATTCTCTGTTCCATTTTAAATATTTGTTAACCCTAATTATGTGCATTTTAATTTTGCCCTTTCCAGGAATTTTTTATCTGTTTCTAATTTGTTCCTCCTTTCCAGAAATTACATATAAACACTAAGAATGGAGTGCTGTTAATGGATTGTAAATGCCTAAGTGGAACTGAATTTTGGTAAATTAGAATTTAGGATTGGAGGAGGCAGATCAGCGGCAATCCGAAAAATCATCTCAGAATTTTAAGATCCTAAAGTCCTAGGCTTATTAGTATCCTTTGTTATTATCTACCACAAGTTTTGTTTCTTAGAAATGAATATAAAAATAATATAGAAGCCCTGTAAAAATAATATGGGAGACCTGGTGGCAAAGTTTGTAATGTGCTGGGCAGCTAACTGAAAGGTTAGAAGTTTGAATTCATTATTCATTCCATAAGGGAGAGAGGTAAGCACTCACTTTATTCCTGGAAAGATTTGCAACTTCAGAAACCCAGCGGAAAGTCATTATGATTCTGACTACTTTTAAGAACTATATTTTATAAAAAATAATAGTGGTATCTGACATTAAAGAACTTAACATGTGCCAGGCACTTTTCTGTGTGTTTTGTGTATATTAATTCATCCAGTCCTTAGAGTGCTAAGTATTGTTAATGTCCCTACAGTTGAATATTTGGCACAAAGAATTTAAACATGCTTAACATCCTACTTTTAGTAAGTAGTAGAGCTGGGATTGAATCCAGACACACCAACTGCAGAGCTAGGGATTTCAATCACAGTACTATACTATCTATATCATCTGTAAGTTTATTTCTTATGTATTATTTCTGGAACAGTACTTTTTGGCACACAGCTAGTAAATTGCTGGCTATTTTCATTGATATTTAAGTATATACTCTGAAGTTGGCAGAACATGCATTATTCTTTTCCTTTTGTTTTTATTTGTTTTTCACAGCTAGTTAGATGCCACACTTTATTTTTGGTTTTATTATTTCATATTTTAAAGACAGAGCTGTGGAGGTGAAGGTCCTTAGAGATCAGATGATTGCCCCAAATCATGTAGCCATGATGCTGTTATCAGGTATCATTAAATCAGCTGTGTCATAGTGTTCTTGTGTATAACATATCAAGACCTTGTGTGATATCTTGGGCTATCCTTTAAATCTCGACTGCCCTTTAGCCTATTGTTGCAGACACTGTGTCAGTCCAGCTCATTGAAGGTCTTTCTGTCTTGGCTTTTCCAAATATACCCTTTGCCAAGGATTGTCTCTTTCTGATAACATGTCCAAAATATAGGATATCTTTGCCTCTGCGGAGGACTTTGGCGACAGGCACTTTTTCTGAGATAGATGTTTGTTCTTTTGGCAGTCCATCCTGTATTCAGTGTTCTTTACTAACACCACAGATATTCAGGCTTCCTAATTCATTCTTCAACTTTCACATGCATATGAAACTATGGCTTGGGGCAAATAGACCTTCATCTTAAACGGACATTTTTGCTCTTTAGCACTTTAAAATGATCTCTGGTAGCAGATTAACCTCTTGTAGTATATCTTTTTTTCGTTGTTGTTTGCTTTTCTAAAATTCATGATTGCTGCTTCCCTGGACATTGATTATAGTTCCAGGAAGAATGTAATAATTGTTAACTTAAGTCTTTTCATGGTTCAGCTTGTTGATCCAATGGTAAAGAGTTTTTCTTGATGTTGAAATGTAATAATATTGAAAGCTGGACAGAGGAGGAAGAAGAGAGCAAGATGGAGGGAAACTCTGAATATTGCACTCAAGTGCTGAGAAGCCAAAGCAAAGGGAAGAAATCAGGAAGGCAAGGAGCTGAGCAGAAGATTTTAAAGGGTGGCTCGGGAAGACAAAAGCAAAGTAGTATAATGAAATGTGCACAGAGTTGTAGTTGGAAAACCAAAAAGGAACAAACACTCTGCATTCCTTAAGCTGAAAGAACTGAAGAACAAATTCAAGCCTTGAATTGTGGTACTTAAGGATACTATGGAGAGAATATTGAGTGACCAGGAAGTATCAGAGGATGGAGTATAACAGGGTCACTGTACCAAAAATAATGCAGAAAAATTTTATGAAACAATGTATTATCAAGAGGCAATGGTGATGAAGGAAGAAACTCAAACTGAAGGAATTGGCAAGAAAAAGGCTCCAGGAATTGACTGCATACCAATTGATGTATTTCAGCAAACAGATGCTGCTCTGGATATGCTTACTAAGTTGTGTCAAGAAATTTGGAATGCAACTCTCTGTCCAACTGGGTGGAAGAGAACCATATTTATTCCATTTCAAAAAAGATAATCCAACAGTGTGTGTGGAAATGATCAGACAATATCACAAATACCACATGTACATAAAATCCTGCTAAAGGATATCCCAAACCAAACAGTACATCAGCAGAGAACCACTAGAAATGCAAACCAGGTTTAAAAGAAGTCATGGCATTAGGGATATCATTGCCAATGTCAGATGGGTCTTGGTTGAAAGCAAAGAGTACCAGAGGATTGGCCAGTTGTGTTTCATTGATTGTCCCAGGTTTCAAAAGGGTTCATTTGGGAGGTGAGCTCTATTGGATTTGAAGGATTCCTCTAATCTGTATTAGTTTATTAAGTCCCATATTTTTTGTATTAATTGGATTTATACATTTTTCTCCCATTGTATTGGGTCTTGGTTGAAAGCAAAGAGTACCAGAGGATTGGCCAGTTGTGTTTCATTGATTGTCCCAGGTTTCAAAAGGGTTCATTTGGGAGGTGAGCTCTATTGGATTTGAAGGATTCCTCTAATCTGTATTAGTTTATTAAGTCCCATATTTTTTGTATTAATTGGATTTATACATTTTTCTCCCATTGTAACTGGAACCTTCTCTTATCCCTGGTCAGAACTTTAGGTGGTAGTGGCTGGGTACAGTTTAGTGCTTTAATCTAGGCTATAGTGCTTATGGGCTAATTTGTTTTTGAATCTTTGATGTTTTTTTATTTTCCTTTGCTGTAAATGGGAAAAGCCCAATAGTTGTACGTTAGGTAGCTGCTTATCTAGTCTATACTTATCAAACTAGAATGTAGAGCAGTATGAACGCAAAACCAACCAACCAACCAACTAACCAAAAACCAACCAAACCAAAACAATAAAATGAACCAAAAATTCTCAAAACTCATTGGACATCATGCTTGGAAGGGTGGAGGGACAGTGCAGGAGAGGAAGACCCTAGATGAGATGATTGATACGGTGACTGGGACAATGGGGCCTGGTGTGTTGGAATTAGTGAGACTGACACAGGACATGGCAGGGTTCAGAGCTGCTGTACATAGGGTTGCTACGGCTTGCAGGTGACTCAACGGCACACAACAGCAACTTTTCCATTAAGTTAAAACCAACTCAAAACAGACTTCTCTGGCAGGTTTTTGAAGGCTTTTACAAGAGATTGCCCATTTTTCTCCCCAGAAGCTGATGGTGGATTCCACAGGACAGAATGGGATGGCCTTTGGATTAGAAGTGATAACTTCCTTTGTTCTGTACTCCCAGAGGGCCCTAAACTCATTGTCATGGGGTTGCAAACAGTTGCTAGCTGAGGCTGTAATGAGAAAGAAGAGATGACCATGTTTCACACTGCCAGAGACACATGCCTGTGGGTTAGCAGCACAACTCTCTGCTATGGTCCTGACTCATACTTTTGTTCAGTAGACTGAACTCAATAAAAATTTTACATATCCATCCCCCGCCGCACCCCCAGTCATTGTCTTTAAATATTTACTTTTCTTTTTTTTACCTGTTAGTATCCTCTTGGAGTTCTGGTGGCCTATGGGGCTGTTGTTGTTATGTCATGTCGAATTGCCTGTGACCCATAGCGACCCTTTGTACAGCAGCTCTGCCCCCCTGCCCTGTCTTGAGCCAGCCTCACTGATTTCAACACACCAACCCCCTATTATCCCAGTTACTGTATTGTGCTCTCTCTCCATCCTTCCAAGCATGATGTCTTTCTCCAAGGACTGGTCTCTCCTGGCCACATGCCCGAAGTATGTGAGACAGAGCTTCAAAACCTAGTCTCCAAGGAGAAACTTGTTTTCACTCTCTCTAAGACAGACCTGTTTGTTTCCTTGGCAGTCCATGGTATGTTCAAGACTCTTCTCTGGCACCACAATTTGAAGGCATTGATTCTTCTTTTGCCTAGTGGGTAAGAAGTTGTATTTCCAACCCAAAGGCATGTGGTTTGAATTCATCAGCTGTTTCTCTGAAGAAATATGGACGTCTCTTCCTGTGCAGTTTACAACCTCTGAAAATCCATTGGAGGTTAAGCTGTGAGTTCCAACAAATGGCACGTGACTACATCATTTTGACTCAATGTCCTAGCTTTCTCAGTAATTTTTAATTATGAAAAATGAAGTTCTATCCTTGCCCGTAAGTGATACTAATTATGGTGGGAAGGTCCTCCTTCCTTCCCCCCCTAGTTCTTCCCCCCTTTGGTTTTACTTGCTTTTAAATCAGTGAGGAGAGGTAAAAAGAATATATATCACAAATCTAAAAAAGTTTGATAATGGCTAGGGTTTTGCATGTGTGGGAAAAATTTTCCTCACACGCTGTTGGTGGGAGTATATATTGATGCAGCCGTTTTTGGAGAACATTTTGGCAGGCAGCGTGCTCCTTAGAGGCAAGGATAGTGAGGCTTCCTTTCATATACTTAGGGCATGTTGTTTGGAGGGGCTGTTCTTTGGAAACGAACATGCTTGGAAGATAGACCTCCAACCAAATTGATTAGTACAGTGACTGCAGCAGTGGGTTCAAGTCTGTCAGAGAAGATGAGGATGACAGGATAGGACAGTGTTCAGATCTGTTGTTTCATAGGATTACTGTGAGTCTGACTCAGTTTGACAGCACTTGACACCAACAACAGAATAAAGTATATTTTCCCTTTGAATCAGCAGTTGTACTTTCAGGAATTTAGTGTTACAAATAATCCTCACACAACTTACTTAAAAACTTATTTTAGGGGTGAAAGTTCTTATTAGATCTGAATGAAATTCAGTTGTAAAGCAATTGCCCTTTTCTCACGTAGTGTTTATTGACAAGACAGCCATTTTATTACATTAATCCAATTCTTCCAGCAAAATGAAGTATATTATAGTTTAACTGCTAGATGTTTAAGTTATTCTTGGTTTTTTGTCATTATGAAAAAAATTGCAGGGAACATTTTTTGTGTATATGTTAACGTTTTGTAAAGGTGAGAATGTTTTATGTTTGTATTTAGGAATGACTATGCAGATGATACACACAACCATACCTTGCTTATAGCCTTGATATAACATGCAGCCTTGCTTGTTGAAAGTGAGGAGGACTTGAAATACTAGTTGAAGAAGATCAAAGCATATAGTCTTCAATATGGATTGCATCTCAATGTCAAGGAAACAAAAATTCTTACCATTGGATCTGTTGACAACATCTTGACAGGTGGAGAAAAGGTTGAAACTGTCAGCCCAACTTCATCTTACTTGGATCTACAATTAGCACCCTTGGTTCTAGCATTTCAAGAAATCATGAAATGTATTGCACTGGGAAAGTCTGCAGTCAGGGACCTCTCCAGATTATTGAGGAACATGATGTCAGTTTGAGGAATAAGGTATGTCTGATTCAGACCATGATCTTTCTGATCACTAGATATGTATGTTAGAGCTGAGCAAAGAATAGGGATGACAGAAGAATTGATGCCTTTGAGCTGTGGTGTTGGAGAAGAGCACTGCATATCTCATGGACTGCCAAAAGAACAAATAAATGTGTCTTGGAGAAAGTACAGTGAAATTGGTTATTGGAGGCAAAGATGATAAAACTTTGTCTCACATACTTTGGTCATATTACTATGAGAGGCTGTTCCTTAGAGAGGGACTTCATGCTTGGGAAGGTGGGAAGTGAAAAAAGGAAGACCCTTACCCGGGTAGATTGACACAGTGACTGCTGCAAGGGGCTCTAGTGTGTCAGAAAGTGTGATGACGGCCCAAGGAAAAGACAGGGTTGAGATCAGTGTTCATGGGGTCACTATGGGTCGTAATCAATGGACCAAACAAGAACTAACATATTTTGGAAAGATGTCTTCTCTCCCTCTCCCTTCATACTTTTTAGAGACCACAGGAAGAAGTGTAAGAGATCTCAGTTTAGATCACAGCTCAGTTGCCTCACTGTGTGACTTCTAACAAGCCTTTGAATTTTTCCTAGGCTGGAGAGTGTGGACTTAAACTGCTGAGGCTGACATTTTAGAGGGAAAAAAACTGCAAACTTAATGCCATTGAGTTGATTCCAATTCTTATGCTCTCTTATGTTTCTGAGATTGTAAATCTTTATGGCTGGAAACTGCTCATCTTTAATCCTTCAGAGCAGCTGGTAGATACACCACCAGGGCTTTTTAGAGCAAGAACATATGGGTCCTTTTGACATATCTTCATTTTTTGGAGAACTTCCTTACTTTCTAGCATTAAAAGGTATTCTGTGCTGATCGTCTACTTTCCCTCTCCTCATCATACAATCAGCCATTTTTGCAAAACTATCTTGGTTCAAGAAGTCCTTCCAATGGTGTATAATAAAGAAATGCATATATCCTTCATTGTAAAATTTAGTGTGAATCTCAAAAATTTTTTTAAAGTAACATCTGGCTTTACCTGAGGTACTAAATTTGACTCTGATATGGAAAGTGCATTGGACAGCAGTTATATTGCTTATAGTTTTGATTGATCTATACAGTGCCTACAAAAGATTTCGATCTTTTCTTACACACACATTTACTCTTAATGAACTTTGTTCTGTAGATCCCTTAACAGACCATACCTTCAAATCTGCAGTTTTTGGAAGATTGGGAAAGAAATGATCTAAATTTATTAGAAAAACAACATAGTGTCTTTGCATAGACAGTGCAGTGCTTTATTGCTAGCCACCAGAATTCCCCTGGGACATGTTGTTAGGAGAGGCTATTGCTTGGAAAGGAACATCATGCTTGGAAAAGTAGAAGGTCAGTGAAGGAGAGGAAAAACCCTTGGTAAGATGATTGAGATAGTGTCTACAGCAATGGACTCCATTGTGTCAGCAGTGTTAAGAATGATCAGGATAGGGTTCAGGTCTGTTGTTTAGAGTCTCTATGAGTTGTACATGACTCTGATGCATAACAACAACAATAAAGATAATTGGGGGAAAAACCCCTAGCAGATTGTCAAAAGCAGTACATTAAAAGAGAAATCCGAAAATTTAAGCTGGATTGAGAAGAGGTTATGAATTGAGGAACATGAATGCTGATAGATCTTGGCCCAAACAGAATACCAAAGCAGAACTATGTGAATCTGAATAAATATAAATAACACTGAGAATAGGAGGAATCTCAGAATGCTTAATTTTGCTTGTACAGAACTGGGGTATAGACCAGGAAACAGTCATTTGAACAGAACAGAGGTTTACAGTCAGCAAATGTGTGCGTCAGGGTTGTATTCTTTTACCATACTTATTCAGTATGTATTTTAAACGTATAATTCACGGCACTGTTTAAAATCAGGAAAAATGCGTGTCATGTTGGTTATATCTTTTCTCCATATCTAATCTGTATCCTGAACAAATCATTCAAGAAGCTGGACTGTATGAGGAAGAATGTGGAATCAGGAGAGCAGACTCATCAACAAGCTAATTTATGCAGATGACACTTTCTTGCAGAAAGTGAAGGGGGACCTAAAGCACCTGGCCAGTTTTTGGCTGTTTTTTTTTTTTTTTTAATTGAGAGGAACCTGCCTTTACTATGAACTGTATTTGCTGAAAATGGCTCTTAATTTGTCCTCTATTATTTTGAAGTGTCCTATATAGCAGCTCCTTTTTAAATTTTGCTCTTCTGTAGTTAAATTGCAGTTGTAATTTTTTAAAATAACATTTGTGACATAGATTTGGCATGGGTAGAAAGCCTTTGTTAAAAATATACTTTTTTTGTTGCAAATAGAGATACCATTTGACCCAGCAATTCCACTACTGGGAATGTACTCTAAAGAGACCATAAATGACATCCAAGTAGATATTTGCATACCCATGTTTATCGTGGCTTTGTTTACAATAGCAAGGAGTTGGAAACAACTTAAATGCCCATCAACAAACGAATGGGTAGAGAAGCTGTGGTATATTCACACAATGGAATACTATGCTGCATTGAAAAACAAGGAACTCATGCAATATTATTCAAAATGGGTGACCCT
>NW_006399784.1:19288747-19298081 GCF_000299155.1 Elephantulus edwardii
AAAAAAAAAAAAGTTACATTTTTTTAGTCTGTTAGAACTATTACAAAGTAAAATGCATATTAAAATTACAAATTATATCTAGTTCCCAAATTTTTGACACTTAAATCTCAGTGATTTACTAAAGCAGTGTAACTTATATTAAAAAAATTACTGACATAAATGCTTTATACTGTTAAATTGGTGCAAGATGCTGATTTTAGGTGCTGTTGACTTGGGTATGACTCACAGTGACCCTTTGAACAACATATCAGAGCGCTGTGCTGTCCTTTGCCGTCCTCATCATTTCTGACATACTTGAGCCTATTCACTGGTTAGTCTATTTGGTTGAGGGTTTTCTTCTCTTTCACCAACCGTCTACCGTTCCTAGCTTGATGTCGCTTTCCAAGGAATAGCCTTTCCTAACAACATGCCAAAGTATTTGAGGTGAAGCTTTGTCATCTTTGCCTCCTAGGAGCATTCTGGTTGGATTTTTTTCCGAGATGTATCTGCTTGTTCTTTTTGCAGTACCTGGTTTATTCAGTACTTGCCTCTATCACCACAGCTTAAAGGCATCTTCTATCATCTGTATTCATTGCTTAGCTCTCAGATACACAGAAAGTGATTGAAAAACCATGTCTCCAACCAGGACACCTTAGTCTTCAAACCAGTGTCATTGCTCCTTAGTAATTTATTGTGGTGTTTCACTGCAGACTTTCCCAGTGTGATAAATCTCCTGACATCCTGACTGCTGGCACTGTGGGTGCTTATTGTGGATCCAAGTAAAATGAGGTAGTTGTCAGTTTCAATAATTTCTCCATCAGTCATGACTTATGTCCATCTATCATGATGGATAAAAGTTACGATGGATCAAAGGCCATCTATTACTGAAATATCAGTCCAGTGATGAGAATTTTTGTGCCCTTCCAGTTCAGAAATAATTTGTATGTACCTTTGAGTCAGAACCGACCCACAGCTGACCCTCTGGCATATTTTTGGAGGCAGTTAATGGGGTGAGAGGAGATTGCCAATTCTGTTACACCAAAAAATTAGTTCATTAATATTGACAGTACCAGTGATATTTTTATATATAATAGAAATGGGCCACAATCTGACATTTAAACACTTAATATTTAGTTTAAAGAAATGAACTGTACTATAAGACAACACAATTTCTGATATAGAAGGAAGATACTTTGATATTATTTCACCTTCTAATTTTAGATTAAATTAATTACAATTATATGAAATTAAAAATTCCATCCCCCAGTTGAAATATGAATTGCATTTCAGTTACTCGGTAGATAATGTTAACTTTATAAGAAATCTTGTTGAGTTGGTTATATGCTACACTTTAAATCTAGAAAATAATCCTTTGACAGTTGATTCTATACATGCTTGGAGTGTTTTACTTATTTGGGAATACATATTACTATCTTTTTTTGGTAAGATCACTTGTATTTTCTTTGTTCATCACCATGGAAGATTGAAAGAAAAAGAATTTCAACTTTTGTTAATGGATAAAAGGATGTTATTATATATTTTTTTAAAGCATACAGTTGACCAGATACATTTTATTTGAAATCAGGGCTCGTGTAACTGTTATTGGAATACTTGGAGTATAGAAATATTTCTGTATTACAAAATTTGTTTCATCATTTGACAGAACCAAAAAAGGAATAATCTTATTTAATCATTACCTTATACATGAATATTTTTCTTTGTAGGTGAAAATAAAATTTTGTCTGTAGAGTCCTGTGTGTTCAGGTTTGCCACAGATCTTCAGATTAGAAAAATGGACTTTGGTACAAATTATGGATAGATTGTTCAATACTGAATATTGTGCTAAAATATTTAATTGTGTGTGTGTGTAGGTATGTATGTATGTGTCTGTGTGCATTCATTCACTCATTCATTCAGTGCCTTCGAGTAGGAAAAAACTTACAGCTGACCTAGACAGTTTTCAAAGACTGTAAATCTTCAAAGAAGAGATTGCCCATATTTTTTCCTGAGGACAACTGGTATATGCCTCAAATCTTCTATCACTAACTCCCACTCATTGCTATCAAGTAGGAACTGACTCATAACCAAAAACCACCAGTGGGTTTTTGGAGACTTTATGCTGCATGGAAGGTGATTGGCCCATCTTTCTCCTGTTGGAGCAACTGGTCTCCCAGAGAGACCAGTGCAACTAAGCGGAGCTGTTTCAATTCTCATTATAGCATTCACTACCTTTTACAAATAATTTCATTTCCTTTTATACTTGTAGCAAACCAGGCATTAAATTATATTTTCCTTTCTGTTTATGATATGTGTTTTATTTTCAAATGGATCTTATTGTATGTTTATTCCATCTCTTCTCAGTAATGATATAAGAAGACAGAGAGCTGTCTCAAGACTTGATTTAAAAATCAGAAAAGTCTTTTAAGAAAGGAAATGAAACTTGTGTTATGAGAATTTTTCCTATATTATTTCCAAAATGCATTACATTGAACTTCACTAGATTGCCCTTGAACATAGTGTTCTGTGATTAAATATATTTGAGTCAACACTTTAATGACATATTAATATATTAAAGGCTCTTAGGCATTTTACACGAAAGAAACTTGATAATTAAAAAAAAATCCTGTATTTCTTAAAACTTTGGACAATGAAACCCATTTATTAAAAATGTAAATCTTACTTCTATGAGAATGCTGCCCTCTAGAGGCTTAAATGAAATTACTCTTGATTTTAGTCTGTAAAATATGTAAACCATAGATAAAAATGAAATTTTGTCATATTGGTTCTGACTCATAGGTATTCTGTGTATAAAGCAACAAACCCCAACTTGATCCTGTGCCGTCCTCGCAATTAATTACACGTTAGCCATTGTGGCAGTCCAACTTAATGGAGATCTTACTGTTTTTTTCCTGATCTCTATTTTACCAAGCATAATATCTTTCTCTAGGGATTTGCCCCTCCATATGTATAAGATGAAGTCTTTCTGTCTTCACTTCTAAGGAGTATTCTGGCTATGTTTCTTCCAAGGTAGATTTGTTAGTTCTTTTGGCAGTCTGTGGTATATTCGGTATTCTTTGCCATCACCATAAATCAAAAGCATCATTTCTTCTTTTGTTCTTCATTGTCCAACTTTCCCATGCACATGAGATAATTAAAGGGACTGTAACTTGGGTCAGGTATGCCTTATTCCTCAAAAGGACATTCTTGCTTTGTAGCATTTTAAAGAGATCTTTTGTGGCAGATTTACCCAATGCAATACTCTGTTTTGTTTTTTTAACAGCTGTTTTCCATTAGTGTTGATTGTGGATCCAAGTAAAATCAAATCCCTGACAAATCTAATCTTCTCTCCATTTATTGTGATGCTGTTTATTGGTTCAGTTTGGAGGCTTTTATTCAGCTGGAGAAGAGTGTTGAGAATACCATGGACTGCTAGGAAAACAAACAGATTTGTCCTGGAGAGGGTTAAACCGGGTGGCTCCTTGGAGGCAAGGATTCTGAGGCTCCGTCTAACATACTTTGGACATGTGAGGAGAGACCGGTCCTTAGAGAGGGACATCATGCTTGGGAGGGTGGAGGGACAGCGCAGGAGAGGAAGGCCCTCTATGAGGTGGATTGATTCAGTGACTGGGATAGTTGGGATGGGAGTGTCAGAGACAGTGCGATTGGCACAGGACAGAGTGGAGTTTAGGGCTGTTGTACATAGGGTCGCTATGAGTCGCAGGCGACTCGATGGCACATAACAACAACAACAATATATACTGAAGGCTTTTGTTCATATGGGTTGGTATGAGTTGTCTACTTGATGGCATCTTATAATAACAAAATAATTTTTTAGTTTCATCAGTAAGTCCTTCAGGTCGTCTTTATTTTTTTAAGCAAGACAGTAATTTTCAGTTTGTTAGTCTTCATGTAACCTGATGCCATGTTTGCCTTCCTTTATTCCAAGTTCTTCCATTTTTTGCTCAAGATAAATCTTTAAAAGTTATTATCTGTCAATCAGTTGATGGAGACTCATAGTGACCCTATGAGTAGCAGATCTAATCCTGTGTAATTTTTATTATCGCTAATATACTTGAGCCTATTGTTAAAGTCACACTGTCAATCCATCTTGTTGAGGATCTTCCTCTTTCCTAACAACATGCCCAAATAATGTGAAATGGAATTTCCATCTCCAAGGAACACTGGCTGTACTTTCTCTAAGACATTTGTTTGTTCTCTTGCCAGTCCATGGGATATTCAGTATATGTTGTTTTTGTTAAGTGCCATAGATTCAACTACCAGTCCTAGTTACTCTATGAACAGTGAATCTGAACCCTGCCTTACCTCATGCCATCCCTCATCATCTCTAACACACTCGAGCCTACTGTTATCGTCACTGTGTCAGTTCATCTCCTTGAGGGTCTTCCTCGTTTTTGCTGACCTTTCACCTTTCCAGGTATGATATCATTTTCCAACACCTGGCCCCTCTAACAATATGGCCAAAGTATATCAAACAAATTTCATTATCTTTTCTCAAGGAGTACCTTGACTTCTCCCAGTTTATAGATTCTCTCTTTATTTTGTTGATAAAATCCCTTGATGAATAAAAATGTTTAAGTTTTATGAGATCCCTCTTACCCATTTTGCTTTTTTTGCTTTTGTTGTCATATTCTAATAATCTTTTGAATAAATGTGTGTGCATACGAAACTTATGACAGTACCTCAAGTGTCCAAATTACATGAATTTTCCTTTGCAGGCATAAGCCATCTTACCCTGTATTTCAAGATCTATAACAACATTAAGATATTGACCCTTTAAGGGAAAACTTATTTTCTTATAAATTTACCCGTGGTTTTTTAGTGTTTCTAGACCTATGACTGGAGTCTGATTTACTATGTTTCACCACCTGGAAGAAAAGGATTATGTATCAAACATCTTTTGAGATTTGTGCCAACATAATAACAAAAGCTTCAGGCTTATGTATAAAGCGGATGTCTGATGATGAGAGACAAGCTTGAAAGCAGGAGTGGCATCCACTTCCAAAGTAGCTTGCCTCTGGAAACTCTATGAACCTGGAGAAACGATGAAAGTTATACAGGTGTTCAGGTCTTTTGTTCATAGGGTTGCTATGAGTCGTCTATGACTCGATAGCACTTAACAGCAACAACAACAATGAGAGAGCTCTGTTGGCTTAATGAGTAGAAAGTTATGCTACCAAGCCAAAGGTGGGTGATTTTAATCTGTGACCCTTGGGCCTGGTTTTAATTGTTTTTGGTCAAACATTCGTCTAAGTGATATAGCCCTAGTCTGTCCATTTGCTGTAACTCGTGGTTGCTGTGATGCTAAACACTGTGACACTGATGTGCCAAATGCGATAATGGTTACCTATGGTGAATAGTGTTTGGTGGAGCTTCCCGATTAAAACAAGCTTGGAAGCAGGTGTGGCATCCACTTCCAAAATAGCTTGCCTCCAGAAACTCTAAGAAATTGGAGGAGCAATGAAAATTATGACAGTGTTCAGGTCTTTCATTCATTGGTTTGCTATGAGTCTTCTATGACTTGATGACACTTAACAACAACAGCAAGATTTATCAGAGATTCTAGTAACCTTAGGTGGTTTTGCTCATGCTATTAAGAATGGTTCTAATTGTTCCTTCCTCTGATTGATAACACCTTACAGCAGTGTGTATCTTAACTTTTATATCCAAATTCTCTAAGAACTGAAAATGTAGCTATTTTTGTTCTTTACATTAGCTAGTGTAATGTCTTACACCTATCCAAAGAGCTCTGGTGGCCTCATGGTAAGAAGCTGCACTCTACCAACTCAAAAGCATGTGGTTCAAATCCATCAGCTGCTCTGCAAGAGGAAAGATGGGCAATCTCCTCCTGTGAAATTTGCCAGGAGCAGGTGGCACAATGGGTAACACTTCTGACTGGATCAGAAGATTGTAGGTTTGACTCCTGTCTGGCTCTAGTTTTGCCCCCTCAGAAATTTGAAATCGATGTTTGGTGAGCTCTGGTGGCCTACTGCTAAGAAGCTGCATTGTAGTCCCAAAGACACACAAGTTGAATACACTAGCTGCTTTGAAGGAGAAAGGGGCAATCTCCTCCTTTCTAAATTTACTGTCTCTGAAGACATGCTCGAGGGTCCTCTATGGGCTGGTTCTCACTCAATGGACCACCACCACCACCACCACCACCACCTACCTATTAGATTCAACGTTGCCTATTCAGGGTTCAACATGGCCATGTTTATAGTGTATAATGATGAAAATAATTGAGAATAAATAGATTTGTTCTCATGTTCTTTATGATTTTTACTATTGTGACTAGTGAACTTATATTAATATATATTTTATAAACTGTGGTTATGAATAAGTATGAGAAGCAAATTGTTATTTGGTGTCTAGTGATTTTGCTGAACTCTAATTCTAATGATAGATTCTATTGAATGCCCTATGTAGCACATCATATAATTAGTAAGTAATGATAGTTTTTATTACTTTTGATGCATTATACCTCCATATTTTTTCTTATCTTACTGAGCTGCTCAGAAAGAAGATCCCTCTCTACTAAGCTCATAGCCCTTTGTGGATATTATCTTCTATGTGTTTGTGTGTGTGAATGCAGATGTGAGGATGAGGAATATGAGTTCTAAAGCCAACTCATGGGTCAGAGTCTCATCTCTAGTCTATATGAGTCAATGGCCAAAGATTTATAGCTGTGGAAACCCTGTGATTGATTCTGTCCAGGGTTGCTATGAGTCAGAATTGACTGGAAAGGAGTGGATTTGATTTTGTTGATACTGGACTTATGGCCTATATTAGTCTACAAATTTCCTTAGCACGTTGCCACAAATGACGGCAAATGTGTTTCTAAGCACGGTTGTCAATTTAAAAAGTGTGCGACAACGTGTTAATAGAAATTTTACTGTATTTGGTGCCTTTTTTGTCTTCTAAGGCTGCTAATCAAAGATAAGATGTTCAGGCTCACCAACTACTCCACCAGAGGAAGATGAGGCAGTCTACTTTTGTAAAAGATTTACAGTCTTGAAAACCCAAAGGAGCAATTCTGTTCTATGGTGATGATTTGAGTAAGAATCCTCTTGATAGCAATGGATTGATTTGGTAATTTGGAACTACTATCTCACATTGTATTTTGATGTGTTTATGACATTGTGATTTAAGAGAACAACCTTGGATAAGTCTGTTAGAGCCTTTCCACATTTTTTTTGTTGTATTACTAATAGTGGCAACAGTGTCCCCTGTCATATAGCAGATTATTGTTACAATTAAATAATTTAAAATAACTCAAGCATTTTAGCATATCACTGTTTACTATTTTTAGCTTCCTTTTAGCTGCCTTCCTTGTTGGGTCTCTATATTCCTGGACAAAAGTGGCTTATTGCTCATAATTTTCTTGTAAATTCCAGAGTTGACATAAATTCTAAGTAATCTCATCATCCATGTGGATGACTAACCGATGTCCAGAACTATTTCCTTGACCTATCTAAATCTTGTTTGTAATTACTAAACATAGGGAAGTGGAAAAACAATGCCGTTGTTGCTTAATTGGATTGTTGTTGTTATGTGCCGTCTAATCGCGGAGGATATCAAGAATATCCTCTATGAAGTATATAAAAGATGGAAGAAGAAAAGACCAAGGTGGATGTCCAAATAGACTCTGAATATTGCACTCGAGCACTGAGAAGCCAAAACAAAGGAATGAAATGAAGAAGTGAAGGAGCTGAACAGAATATTTCTAAGGTCAACATGGGAAGACAAAGCCAAATTATTATAATGAAGTATGCAAAGAGCTGGAGTTGGAAAATCAAGAAGGACGAACTCATTTGAGATTTTTTAAGCTGAAGGAACTAAAGAAAAAAAATTCAAGCCTTGAATACTTAAGGATGCTGTGGGCAGAATGCTCTCTGACCCAGGAAGCATCAAAAGAAGATGGAAGGAGTACATGGAATCACCATACAAAATAGAATTGGATGACTTGAAAACATTTGATCAGGAGACAGATGATGAAGGAGGAGGAAGTTCAAACTTCTCCGAAGGAATTGGCATGAAACAAGGCCCCAGGAATTGATGGCATACCAACAGACATATTTCAATAAAAAGATGCTGCTCTGAATGTGCTTATCAGATTGTCCCAAGAATTCTGGAGGACACTTCCTGGCCAATTGACTGGAAGAGATCCATATTTATTCTCATTCTGAAAAAAAACCCTGATCTGACGGAGTTTGGATATTATTGAACAGTATTCATTACTGTCACATGAGAATAAGCTCTTGCTGAAGGTTATCCAAAAACAACTGGAACAGCACATCAACAGAAAACTCCCAGATAAGCTGTGTTTAGAAGAGGCTGACACTAGGGACATTATAGCCAATGTTAGATAAATCTTAGCTGAAAGCAGAGTACCAGAGGAATGTCTATCTGTGGTTCATTAACTATGCAAAGTCATTTAACTGTGTTAATCACAACAAATTGTGGCCAACTTTGAGAAGAATGAGAATCCCAGAACATTTGATTGTGCTTATGTGAAACCTATACTTGGACCAGGAGGCAGTTGTCAGAACAGAACAAGGAAATACTGCATGGTTCAAAATAAGGAAAGGTGTATGCAAGGGATGCATTCTATTTTCACACCTTTCAATCTGTATGTGGAACATATCATCTGGGAGGCTAGACATTATGAAGAAGAATGTTGCATTAGGTTTGGAGGAATACTCAACAACCTCCGTTATGCAGATGACACAAGCTTGCTTACCAAAACTTAAGAGGATTTGAAGCACTTGTTACAATAAGTCAAGGACTTAAGATTTCAATGTGGATTGAAGCTTAACATCTAGAAAATGAAGGTTCTCACTACTGGACCAATTGGCAACAGCATGAACTCAACATCTAGAAAATGAAGATTCTCACTACTGGACCAATTGGTAGCAGCATGATAGATGGACAAGAGACTGAGATTGTTAACAGCTTCAGCTCTCTTGATTCCATAGTCTCTTGGTACCAGTAGCCAGGAAATCAAAAGATGAACTGCACTGGGACAATTTGCTGTCAGGGACCTCTCCAGAGTACTGAAGAGCACTGATGACAGTCTAGAGACTAAGGTGCATCTGGTCTAAGCCATGGTCTTCACAGTTATTTGTTATGCATCAGAGAGCTGGATAATGACTAAGGATAACAGAAGAAGAATGGATGTCTTTGGTGCTGTTGTTGTTGTTATGTGCCGTCGAGTCGCCTGCGACTCATAGCGACCCTGTGTACAACAGCCCTAAACTCCGCTCTGTCCTGTACCAATCGCACTGTCTCCGACACTCCCATCCCAATTATCCCAGTCACTGAATCAATCCACCTCATA
>NW_006399784.1:19299166-19310557 GCF_000299155.1 Elephantulus edwardii
AAATCTTGCTTGCATGTGAAATCAGTGAGATTGTTCTGTAGTTTCCACATTCTGTTGGGTCACCTTTCTTTGGGATAGGAACAAATATTGATCTCTTCCAGTCAGTTGGCCAAGTGGTCGTTCTTCAGATTTCTTTGGTGCTAGAGAACAGTATTGAACATACCATGGACTACTAAGAGAACAAATAGTCTGTCCTGGAGCGAGTGCCCAGCTCCTTTGAGGCAAGGATTTTGAGGCTCCATCTCACATACTTTGAGCATGTTTCCAGGAGGAATTAGTCCTTGGATAAGGACATCATGGTTGAAAGGGTGGAGAGACAGGACAGCACAAGAGAGGAAGGCCCTGGATGAGATGGATTGAGTCAGTCACTGGGGTAATAGGGAGTTGAACTCCATGCATATAGTTTCCTTCTTTCATATTTTGTAATTACTTTATTGGGAAAATTCCCTAAAGTCTATTCTTGGTTGTGTGATGATACCAAAGTCTGCTCACTTAACCTTGGCAACATTAAGATAGGCTGTTTACAATTCTACTTTTGCCTTCACCCATTATGCAGAACCTTCAGAGTAAGACAGAAGTAAAAATTTAATGTTTTCTTAGATTTTCCAAGTATGTGCATAGCATTACATATGCATGTGGCCTTCTGGAGGCCCAGGAATGTGTCAACTTCCCAGAGCTGCTAAGTTTTTATAGTTACATGCTGTTGAGTTGAATGAACTTAAGTTGATCCTCAAGAAGGTTTTCAGAGCCTGTAAATCACACAAGAGGAATTTGCCCATTTTCCCCCTATAGACTCGCTGGTGGAACTTGAACCATATGCATGGAGTTCAACTCCTTATCACTAATTCTTGAGCTTTTCCTTTAAGTTTTGTTGACTTATTTTTTTGCTTGATTTCTTTATTCACTGCCTAATTGTTAGGGAGCACTGGGGGCCTAGTGACAAGAAGCTGCACTGCAATCCCAAAGGCACATGTTTCAAATCCACCAGGTGATCTGCGGAAGAAGGATGGGACATCTTCTCCTGTGTGATTAACTGCCTCAGAAAACCCACTGGAGCGTAAACTATGGATTAGTTCTAACTCTATGGTACACTAACAGTAGGACCCTAGACAGAAAAATGAAATTCACTGATGGGCCAATAAGCAACATTATAATAGATGGAGAAAAGAAATTGTCATTGATTTCATTTTACTTGTATCCACTATCAGCACCATTGGTCTCAGCATTCAAGAGATCAGGAGAAGCATAGCTTTAGGAAAGTGTGCTGTCAGGGATCTTTTCAAAAAGCAGTGATGCCAATTTAAAGACTAAATCCATAATCTGATTCAAGCCGTAGTCTTTCTAGTGACCTGATATACATCTGAGACCTGGACAGTGAAACAGGATGAGAGAAGATTTATTGATGATTTTGAGTTAAGGTATTGGAGAAGAGTATTGACTATCTCAGGCACTGCTAAAGAGCACCCAGATAGGTATTGGATCAAATACAACCAAAGTGCTACTTAAAGGCAAGGATGGTGAGGCTTTGCCTCACATACTTTGGCTATGTTGTTAGTAGAGTCTTTTCCCTGGATGGGACATCATGTATGGAAAGGTGGAGGGTCAGCAAAGGACAGGAAGTCTCTCAACTAGGTGAATTGACGCAGTCACAGCAGCAGTGGGGTAAAGTATGTCAGAGGTGATGAGGGTGACACAGGACATGGGGCAGATCTGTTTTTCATAGTGTTGCTATGAGTTATACTTGACTCAGAGGAACATACCTGCCTGCCCATCTCTCCCTAACAAAAGGTAGAAACAAAGAACTTAGAACAAGAGGTGATTTTTGCCATTTGTAATTTCTGATGCTCACAAGTGTTGCAGACTCTGTGCTGAAATCTAGTACTCATAAAAGCAACTGTTGTAGTATGAGTAAAATTGCCCTTTCTTGTACCATTGATAATGTCTGTTGACTAAGGACCACTTGCATGAACAAGCTTAATACTCAATGTCTTCGGTTTGCAGAGGTTTTAAGGTAACTTCCTTAGCACATTGAGGCAGAAATGGTGTTGTCAGCAGGAGTAATCAAAAGTTGGGGATTGGTGTACATTGTTGAAGCCATAAGCACCTCCAAAAGGCCTCATTCTGTTTATAATTCCTTTGGCTTCCTTAATTAAATTAGTCATCAAGTACTTACTGAGTGCTTGCTGTGTGCCAAACACTATTCTGGGAACTTGAGCTAATTAAATGAAAGATCACTGATGTTTGAACCTTAATATTTCTCTAGGACCCTTTTTATAAATGTTTTTTCCTCACCCCCCCTTTTTTTATAATTTTAAAATTATTTTTAATGAAAATTTACAGAAACTTTGGATTTCCATTCATTCATTGTTGCACTTTTCTCCCCCCCAGTACACTCTTCTCTTTGAAAAGTAAAAGTTCCCCCATTGTTTTAAAGTCCCTCCCCCCACCTAATCACATATTCCTTTTAAACAGTTTTCTCCCTCATCTGTTTCAATGCAGTATTCATTATTTATCCCAATTTTCTCAGTCTTTGCTCAACCCCGATGTCAGTCCTGTTTTACAACTGTGGCACTATGCAGTATTTTCCACTTTGTGACTGAGATATTTCACTCAGTATAATGTCCACCAGGGTCACCCATTTTGAATAATATTGCATGAGTTCCTTGTTTTTCAATGCAGCATAGTATTCCATTGTGTGACTATACCACAGCTTCTCTATCCATTCATTTGTTGATGGGCACCTAGGTTGTTTCCACCTCCCTGCTCTTATGAACAAAGCTGCAATAAACATGGGTGTGCATACATCTGCTTGGGTGGCAGTTATGGTCTCTTTGGGGGATATTCCCAGTAGTGGAATTGCTGGGTCAAATGGTATCTCTATTTGCAACTTTTTGAGAAAGCGCCGCACAGCCTTCCACAGTGGTTGCACAATTTTACACTTCCTCCAACAGTGAATAAGAGTTCCAGTTTCTCTACAACCTTGCCAGCATTTGTTGCTTGCTGTTCTGTTAAATTTTGCTATTCTGACTGGAGTGAGATGATATCTCATAGTTGTTTTAATTTGAATCTTTCTTAGAGCTAGGGATTTTGAACATTTCTTTATGTGCTTGTTGGTCATCTGAATGTCTTTGGTGAAGTGTCTGTTCATATCCTGTACCCATTTTTTCAATTGGATTGTTTATCTTGTTCTGGTGCTCAAGTATTTTATAAATTCTAGATATAAGTCCTATATATAAGTCCCTTATCTGACATGTTAAATACTTTTTCCTAGTCTGTGACTTCCCTTTTTACCCTATTGGAAAAGTTTTTGGATGTGCATAGGGATTTGATTCTTAGAAGGTCCCATTCATCTCTTTTATCTTCTATTGGTTACAGATTTTTAAGGATACTTGGAAGATTGTTTATGTTGTGGATTAGGACTTCTAGAGTTCTTCCAAGCTTTTTTAAAATGAAGTTTATAGTCCTTGGTTTTAGTCCTAGGTCCATGATCCACCTAGAGTTGGTTTTTGTGTATGGAGTGAGGTGTGGATAGGACCCTTTTCTCCAGTGGCATGACAGGCTGTGCTCATACTGTCCAATGGTGACTTCTAAAACATTTTTTGTTGTTTTGTTTTTTAGTTAATTACATATATTATTAAATTGTCCTTATGAAGACTAGTTTAGGGAAGGGCAGTTAAACCATAAGAGTTTGGATTGCACCAGATAGAAAATCTGCAAGTTCTTTATGATAATGATCTTTCAGTTCAACTCTCAACACTGTGCAGTTTTGCCTTGAATTGCTTATTGCTGCTTACAACCAGAGTTAAGACATTATTTTGTCAAAACATGGTATGACTTCTTTTAAAGAGAGAGTTACAGTGGGCTTTGCTTCCTAGGTCTGAATATTAAGAGTTATTTGAAGGTGTACAGGCAGAAATGAAAGAGTTCTGGTGGTACAGTGTTTGAAGTACTCCATGTCTAACCCCAGGGTCGAATGTTCAAACCCATTGGTTGCTCCATAGGAAAAAGGAGACAATCTGATTTTTAAAAAATTTACAACCTTGGAAAATCCTATGGGGAATTTTTCCTCTGTTCAGTAGGATTCCTTAGTTGATGATAGGGGGGAAATTGAAATAGCAGGGATAAAAAACAAATTTTTAGCAAATTTTGTGCATGTATAAATTAATTAGATTTGTGAAATGCCTCGTTGAATATACCATGGACTGCTAAGAGAACAAACTGGTTTATCCTTGAGAGGGTAAAGTCAGACTGCTCCTTAGAGGCAAGGATTCTGAAGCTTCATCTGACATACTTTGGGCATGATGCAAGGAGGGATCAGTCCTTGGAGGGGAACGTCATGCTTGGGAGGGTGGAGGGATGGCACAAGAGACCCTGGATGAAATGGATTGATTCAGTGACTGGGGTAATGGGGGTAGGTGTGTCAGAGACAATAAGGTAGGCTCAGGATAGAGCAGGGTTCAGAGCTGTTGTACATAGAGTCTCTATGAGTCACATGCGACTTGTTGACACATAACAAGAACAATAACAAAGATATAAAAAAGACATTTTAAAATGTATTAAAGCTAGTAAATTTCAAAATGAGAAGTCATGTAAAAAGCCAAACACGCAGACTCTAGACTCTAGAAGTTTGTATTAAATTAAAATACTATTTAAGTGTTAAGCTCACTCTACTTTTCTGAATATTTTCATTACTTTCTGTCTTGAAAGAGAAGAAATAAAGTAATTTACTTCCTAGTGATGGCTGAAAATGTTTGCTGATATTTGTAGGGTTCTTCCTTTATTTTTGTATTTTCATTTTTTCTTTTGAGAACATTATTATCTCAAATGAAGATCCTGACTATGGAATAAGTCTAAATCTCATACCACTGCCTTGTAGATGACACTGTGTAGTGTTTATGGGAAGTTTAATGAAAACCCTTTAAAAACTGTATATGATAAACTTTTTTACAGGAAGATTTTCTTTCTAGTGAGGAACATTTCCTTCTGTGTATATTCCTTAACATGTGTGTGCCTTTGTGTTTTTAAACAAATCACAACTTCCAGTTTCTTAAATAATAAAGGTTTTCACTTTTTAATTTTAAAATGTTTATTTTGAACCATTCAACAATTTCTATGTTCCCCTATCTTCTTAGTTCAGTTAATATCAATTCATTTCACAGACAGCTCCTGTTACACTGTTGTTAAAATTTTTCAAAGTTAATGATGACTCACAGTGACCCTGTGGGCAACAAATAAGTGTTTTCTTTGCCCTGTCCTGGTCCATCCTTACAACCTCTGCAATACCGAAGTCCATTACTAAAGTCACTATGTCAGTATATCTCTTTGAGGATCTTCCTTTCTATTGATGACATTCCACTTTTCCAAGCATGATATTCTTTTCCAAGGACTGGCCCCATCATGATATTATGTTTTAAGTATCTGAGATGAAGTCTTATCATCCTTGCCTCTAAGGAGCTTTATGACTGAACTTCTCCCAAGACAGATTTGTGTATTCTTTGTTTACACCACAAATGAAAGCCCTTACTTCTCTTTAGGGAGCTCTGGTGACTTAAGTGGTAAGGAATTGTGCTATTAACCTGAAGGCATAATCTTCGAATCCACCAGCTGCTCCATGGGAGAAGGATGGACAATCTCCCTGCACTAAACTGCCTTGAAAAGTCACCGGAGGGTTAGGTATGGGTCAGTCCCAACTTGATAGTACATAACACTTCTTTAATGTTATATAAATTTGCCCTCATTTTGAAATGATTGGACCAGTCCCTGTTGTTTTTATGTGACATCAAGTTGACTATGACTCATAGTCATCCTGTGAATAACAGGAATTTGATGTGCTCCCCTTGTTATGGGCTCTGTGTCATTCCAACTTATTGAGGGTCATCTTCTTTTTCTCTGACTCTGTACCTTTCACAGCATGATGTTTTTCCAAGGACTGAACCCTTCTGACAATATTCCAAAAGTATATGAGGTGAAGTTTCACCATCCTTACCTTTAAGGAGCACATCTTTTCCTCTGGAGCACCTTGGTTGTACTTTCTCCAGATGTACAGATGTGCTTCTTCTTTTGTCAATATTCTGCCAGTGCCACTGTTTCTGGACATTGCCTCTTGGGTCTTTCTTCTTTATTGTTCAACTTCTCAATACATAGGAAGCAATTGGAAATACCGCAACTTGGATCAAGTGCATCTTAGTTTTTAAACTGATATTCTCACTCTTTAGCACTTTGGAGAGGTCCTTGACATCATATTTTCCCAATTAGTATGTGTTTTGATTTCTTGACTGTTGATACCAATGGTATTAATTGTGGATCTAAGCAAGATGAAAGTATTGAAAATTTCTGTCTATTCCCTATCTATCATGATGTTGCTTATTGGTCCAGTGGTGAGGATTTTTGTTTTGTTGATATTGAGATATAATCTGTAGTTTTTGCTCTTCCACAGCAAGTGCTTCAAGTCCTCTTCACTTTTAGCAGGCAAGATTGTGTCAGGCATAACACATACGAATTTTTAATGAGTTAATGAGTCTTCCTCCAATCCTGGTGCCACATTCTTCATCATAAAGCACAGCTTCTCAGATTATTTTCTCAGCATACAGATTGAATAGGTATGGAGGGAGAAAGGATTCAGCCCTGACACACACAAATTATTAAGATTGTTCTTTTTATCAAGATCAAATAATAGACAGCAGCACTGCCCATAGACAAGTGATTTTAAGATAAGAATTTTATAAAATTAATTGCATATAAAAACAATTCACTCAAGTTGAAACTAATATTTTTAAATTCTTAGATGGAAGCTCAGGTTTTGAGAATAATAATGTTTTAATTGTAAATAGCACATAGAATTTTTAGATTCTCACGGCAAAAACATGGAAAAATCACAAGTTTTCATCTCTGAGGTTTCTAATGTTTCATACACTAACAAAAGATTGCTTTATTAGTAACATTAATGAACAAATTGCTTTATTGGCTTAGGCATACTGGCGGCTTTGTTGGCCCAAACAACCAAGTGTTCATGTTTCAATTCTTGCTTATATGAGAGTAGTGAAGTGAAAGCTGTTGACCTTCTTTTAAACAGAAAATAGCACATTTTTATAAATAGATTAAAACTGTATATGGAATGTAGGGAAGAACTAAATTATCAAAGCACCTAAAATTTAGAATTGGAAAAGAAATCTACTTAACAGATTTCTTACACAGATTTATTAATTGGTATTTAAAGAAATAATTTTATAGGGTGACTTCCTAGAGTTAAAGAGAAACTCAAATTATAATATTTTTTCATATAGTGATGCTTATTTAGAGCAATATGAGATACAGTGTGGTTTGAATTTTAGGGAAGATAAAATGTTTCATGGCATACCTTCTATATAATTTTTTTTTAAATAAATGAAGTGCATTTTGCTTATTTGAATGAGTTTTGTTAGAATGGCTATTTGTTTCTCTTAGCCTGCACTGGAGGTTGAAGTAGAAGGAGTCACAGGGCACTGCCACTGAATTGATGGTCTTTAAAGCTGTAGTTTAAAATGGAGATATTATAATTTCAACACTTTATTTAACATTTTGAATTTTTAAATTACAAAATATTGCTTTTTGAATATTTTAAAATAAAAGTACTAGAAGGGATTTAAGATGCTCATATATCCAGTATATTGCCAATATTAAGTGTTGATAATCCACAGGTCACACTAATCTCATGGTTCAAATCCACCAGTGACTCCACAAGAAAATGATAGGAAGCCACCTCTCGTTGCTGATCACAGCCTCAGAAACCCAAAAGAGGTCACTTAAGAGTTGGAACTGCCTCTTCAAATAAGTATTTGAGTTTGAGAGTTGTTTTAAGAAATTCTCAATAGAATTGAAGATTAAGAATGCTATACTTTTGCTTTCTTTCTCAGAGATAATCGGTATTTGGGAAATTTTAATGACATTTTTATATGTTTATGCACATATGTATTTCTATGAAAATATAGATGGCATTGATTTGTTTTTAAAATGGAAATAAAATTACTTTCTTGATTGCATGCTTTTGTAACTTAATATCCTCCTACTCATTGTTCATTTCAAAATATATTAGTGTTAACTTGGTAGGTACTTAAGAGTTCTCGTAGGGAGCTCTGGTGGCCTAGTGGCAAGAGGCTGCACTGCAATCCCGGAGGCACATGGTTCTAATCCACCAGATCCTCTGCTGGAGAAGGAGGGACAATCTCCTTTACCAGTCAGATCCAATTTGACGGCACACACACAAAAAATAATAAAAAAAAAAAATTAAAAAAAATTCTCTTATTTTAACCTCTTGATAGTATTTCATTCTGTGATATGCTGTGCATTATTTATCTTCCTTGACAAATTGACAGGAAATTTTAACTTTTTCACTGCTTCAAACAGTGTTGCATTAAATATTCTTTTCATATATAAGAGTTTTTCTGAGGTGTGATTCTAAAATTTTAGCAATCTAGAAGCATAAGAAATGTGGCCACTTCAAGATGTTACTGTAACATCTTTTTTGAGGACTTTTCCATTTCCCCATCTTGATTCCTTTTTCTGAAGACTCACCTTTTCTGAAAACATGCCCTGTGTATTATGAGAAATGTTTTGCTATTTTTGCCATTTAAAGGCACTCTCTTTGTACTCATCCAAAGACAGACTTTGTTCTTTTCACACTCCATGGGGTATTAAGCAATCTTGGCCAAAACCACAGTTCAAAAGCATAGATTTTTATTCATTGTTCAACTTTCTTATAATATGAAGAAATTGAAAAATACCATGGCTTGGATCTGGCACATCTTAGTCTTTAAATTGGCATCCTTGCTCTTTAGCACTTTGTAGAGGTCCCTAACAGCAGATTTTTCTTCCAATTCACCATGTTTTGATTTCTTGACATCTTTTAGTTCTGAATGTTGATTGTGGATCCAAGTAAAATGTAATCATTCATGACTTCAATTTTTTCTCTCCATCTGTCATGATGTTGCCTATTGGTCCAGTGGTGAGCATATTTGTTTTCTTGATTTTGAATATAATCCATATTGAATGTGTTCTTTGATCTTTCGTCTTTATTCTTCTGCAGTAGTGCTTCAAGTCCACGTTCTGAAAACAAAGTTGTATCATCTGCCTAATGCAGGTTGTTGATGAGTCTTCCTGTAATCCTGATGCCACATTGCTTTTCATACAATCCATTTTCTTGTATATTTTGCTTTGTGCACAGATTGAATAATTACGGAGAAAGAATACAACCCTGTCACACACCTTTCCTGATTTTAAACCATGCATTGTTGACTCGCTCTTTTCATACAACCATTTCTTTTTTTCTACTTTCTTCCTACTGCTTGCTTAGAATTGACCATGTTCTTCCCTCTTTTAACTTTTCTTCTTTTCCATTTATTGTCAAAGTATTTAATTGTACAACTTACCTGGAAAGCACTACTTTTACTGCCTCGTAATTCAGCTCTTCTAAATGGGTTGGAACTTGTTTTATCTTGGTGATTATTTCTTGTAGACGTGAAAACAAACATTGCCACCAAGTGTTCTGGTTTCTTTTCATATAAAGCCACATATTCTGAATCCCAGTATGCTTTTCTATTATCTCATTAGTTACAAACCAGTTTAAGTTCTAATTTTATAGAAAGTCTAAACTGTTTCTCCCTCTTCATTAGAAAACAAATTGCAATCAGTCACAGAAGAAAACACATAATTTTCAAGTCTACAAGTAATAATCACCAAGATAAAACAAGTTTTAACACATTTAAAGAGATTGAAATATCATGTAGTCAAGGTTGTGTCTTCTGTGTGCTTCACCAACTTCACAAATCCTCTAAGAACTGTTCATGAAAATGAGCGAGTGGTATTTATGCTGCCCTCTCCCTCTCAGTCTTGTTTTATCACTCATAATAGCAACAACAACAAAAAAATTCAAGAATAAATCAACCAAGTAGGTCATTGTTAATAAAAAGATGAGTTTCCACCAAAGATAATTTTTCACATTTGATCAAATAATGATACTGTTTCGAGGGAAGACTAAATGTTGCTTAGGTGAAAAACAAAACACAATTAAATGATTGGGAAAATGTAATAGAAAAATGGATGGAAGGAAATAGGACTGTGTTCATATTTTCATTAAAGTTAAGGTAGCATTTAAAATTATTATAAAAAAAGATCATTTATTTTGAAAGCTGTTTAGAGAGAGTCAGCTGTTAATTTTGAGTGAGAAATTCTAAACAACTTTTGAAGATTACCATTAGTATTTATAGTGAAATAGAAGATAAAGATTTCAAAAGACTAAAGTTTTCTATGGGAGCTCTGGTAGCCTAGTAGTAAGGAGCCAACTACAAAAAAGGTGTGTAGCTCGAGTCTACCAGCTGCTCCGTGATGTAGAGTCAACTCTGTGCCATTTACTTCCTCAGAAAACCCACTGGTGGTCAGCTTTGAGTCATTTTCAACTATAGAGCACATAACAGCAGCAGCAAGTTTTTCTAAGTTGTTGTTTACCATCAAGTCGGAACCAACCCATAGCTGACACTCAGGCAGCTTTTCAGCATCAGTTAATCGCATGGGAAGGAGATTGTCCATCGTGCAAACAGCTGATGGCCTCAGCCTTTGGGTTTGCAGAACAGCTTCTTGCCAGTAGGCAAGCTCACTTACTTTAAAATTTTCTTAACTGCCTGACCATCTGATTGGTTTTGTCAATTCTAAATTAGCTATTAATGTTTTCAAGATATTTGTAAAATACACATTTGCCCTAACTTGGCTCAGTGATAGAGGTGTTACTTTCTTTGCATATGGGAAACCCCGATTCAGTTCCTAGCCAGTAAACCTTGTATAGTTTACTTCTTGTTGTGTCACTGAATAACATGAATGCTTTGCTGAAATTTCACATAGACTAGGAGAAAGTACTCGTGACCTGCTTTTGAAAATCAGCTGATGAAAGCAGGTGGGACCCTTGGTTTCTGCTGGCAGCTGATTATGACAAGGCGGTGGTTCGTTCAAGTGGGGCTGCCCTGAGTTGAGAGCTGACTTGAAAGAATCACTCTTTTATAAGTTTTATGCAGTCAGGATCTGCAGCCTTCTATACAGATTGAGGCTCAATATCAAGAAGACAAGATTCTCACTGGACCAATTGGTAGCATCAGGATGGATGGTGAGGAGGTTGAGATTGTTCACAGCTTTTGTTTGCTTGGCTCCACGATCAACACTCTTGGCATCAGCAGCCAGGAAATTAAAAGACAAATTGTATGGGGAAAGCCTGCTGTTAGAGACCTCTCCAAAGTACTGAAGAGCAATGGTGTCACCCTGGAGACTAAGGAGCGTCTGATGCAGGCCATGGTCTTTGCAATCACTTGTTATGCATCAGAGAGTTGGACAATGACTAGGGAGGATAGAAGGAGAATTGATGCCTTTGAG
>NW_006399784.1:19310657-19338667 GCF_000299155.1 Elephantulus edwardii
TCATATATCCAGTATATTGCCAATATTAAGTGTTGATAATCCACAGGTCACACTAATCTCATGGTTCAAATCCACCAGTGACTCCACAAGAAAATCTGTAGTTTAAAATGGAGATATTATAATTTCAACACTTTATTTAACATTTTGAATTTTTAAATTACAAATTATTGCTTTTTGAATATTTTAAAATAAAAGTACTAGAAGGGATTTAAGATGCTCATATATCCAGTATATTGCCAATATTAAGTGTTGATAATCCACAGGTCACACTAATCTCATGGTTCAAATCCACCAGTGACTCCACAAGAAAATGATAGGAAGCCACCTCTCGTTGCTGATCACAGCCTCAGAAACCCAAAAGAGGTCACTTAAGAGTTGGAACTGCCTCTTCAAATAAGTATTTGAGTTTGAGAGTTGTTTTAAGAAATTCTCAATAGAATTGAAGATTAAGAATGCTATACTTTTGCTTTCTTTCTCAGAGATAATCGGTATTTGGGAAATTTTAATGACATTTTTATATGTTTATGCACATATGTATTTCTATGAAAATATAGATGGCATTGATTTGTTTTTAAAATGGAAATAAAATTACTTTCTTGATTGCATGCTTTTGTAACTTAATATCCTCCTACTCATTGTTCATTTCAAAATATATTAGTGTTAACTTGGTAGGTACTTAAGAGTTCTCGTAGGGAGCTCTGGTGGCCTAGTGGCAAGAGGCTGCACTGCAATCCCGGAGGCACATGGTTCTAATCCACCAGATCCTCTGCTGGAGAAGGAGGGACAATCTCCTTTACCAGTCAGATCCAATTTGACGGCACACACACAAAAAATAATAAAAAAAAAAAATTAAAAAAAATTCTCTTATTTTAACCTCTTGATAGTATTTCATTCTGTGATATGCTGTGCATTATTTATCTTCCTTGACAAATTGACAGGAAATTTTAACTTTTTCACTGCTTCAAACAGTGTTGCATTAAATATTCTTTTCATATATAAGAGTTTTTCTGAGGTGTGATTCTAAAATTTTAGCAATCTAGAAGCATAAGAAATGTGGCCACTTCAAGATGTTACTGTAACATCTTTTTTGAGGACTTTTCCATTTCCCCATCTTGATTCCTTTTTCTGAAGACTCACCTTTTCTGAAAACATGCCCTGTGTATTATGAGAAATGTTTTGCTATTTTTGCCATTTAAAGGCACTCTCTTTGTACTCATCCAAAGACAGACTTTGTTCTTTTCACACTCCATGGGGTATTAAGCAATCTTGGCCAAAACCACAGTTCAAAAGCATAGATTTTTATTCATTGTTCAACTTTCTTATAATATGAAGAAATTGAAAAATACCATGGCTTGGATCTGGCACATCTTAGTCTTTAAATTGGCATCCTTGCTCTTTAGCACTTTGTAGAGGTCCCTAACAGCAGATTTTTCTTCCAATTCACCATGTTTTGATTTCTTGACATCTTTTAGTTCTGAATGTTGATTGTGGATCCAAGTAAAATGTAATCATTCATGACTTCAATTTTTTCTCTCCATCTGTCATGATGTTGCCTATTGGTCCAGTGGTGAGCATATTTGTTTTCTTGATTTTGAATATAATCCATATTGAATGTGTTCTTTGATCTTTCGTCTTTATTCTTCTGCAGTAGTGCTTCAAGTCCACGTTCTGAAAACAAAGTTGTATCATCTGCCTAATGCAGGTTGTTGATGAGTCTTCCTGTAATCCTGATGCCACATTGCTTTTCATACAATCCATTTTCTTGTATATTTTGCTTTGTGCACAGATTGAATAATTACGGAGAAAGAATACAACCCTGTCACACACCTTTCCTGATTTTAAACCATGCATTGTTGACTCGCTCTTTTCATACAACCATTTCTTTTTTTCTACTTTCTTCCTACTGCTTGCTTAGAATTGACCATGTTCTTCCCTCTTTTAACTTTTCTTCTTTTCCATTTATTGTCAAAGTATTTAATTGTACAACTTACCTGGAAAGCACTACTTTTACTGCCTCGTAATTCAGCTCTTCTAAATGGGTTGGAACTTGTTTTATCTTGGTGATTATTTCTTGTAGACGTGAAAACAAACATTGCCACCAAGTGTTCTGGTTTCTTTTCATATAAAGCCACATATTCTGAATCCCAGTATGCTTTTCTATTATCTCATTAGTTACAAACCAGTTTAAGTTCTAATTTTATAGAAAGTCTAAACTGTTTCTCCCTCTTCATTAGAAAACAAATTGCAATCAGTCACAGAAGAAAACACATAATTTTCAAGTCTACAAGTAATAATCACCAAGATAAAACAAGTTTTAACACATTTAAAGAGATTGAAATATCATGTAGTCAAGGTTGTGTCTTCTGTGTGCTTCACCAACTTCACAAATCCTCTAAGAACTGTTCATGAAAATGAGCGAGTGGTATTTATGCTGCCCTCTCCCTCTCAGTCTTGTTTTATCACTCATAATAGCAACAACAACAAAAAAATTCAAGAATAAATCAACCAAGTAGGTCATTGTTAATAAAAAGATGAGTTTCCACCAAAGATAATTTTTCACATTTGATCAAATAATGATACTGTTTCGAGGGAAGACTAAATGTTGCTTAGGTGAAAAACAAAACACAATTAAATGATTGGGAAAATGTAATAGAAAAATGGATGGAAGGAAATAGGACTGTGTTCATATTTTCATTAAAGTTAAGGTAGCATTTAAAATTATTATAAAAAAAGATCATTTATTTTGAAAGCTGTTTAGAGAGAGTCAGCTGTTAATTTTGAGTGAGAAATTCTAAACAACTTTTGAAGATTACCATTAGTATTTATAGTGAAATAGAAGATAAAGATTTCAAAAGACTAAAGTTTTCTATGGGAGCTCTGGTAGCCTAGTAGTAAGGAGCCAACTACAAAAAAGGTGTGTAGCTCGAGTCTACCAGCTGCTCCGTGATGTAGAGTCAACTCTGTGCCATTTACTTCCTCAGAAAACCCACTGGTGGTCAGCTTTGAGTCATTTTCAACTATAGAGCACATAACAGCAGCAGCAAGTTTTTCTAAGTTGTTGTTTACCATCAAGTCGGAACCAACCCATAGCTGACACTCAGGCAGCTTTTCAGCATCAGTTAATCGCATGGGAAGGAGATTGTCCATCGTGCAAACAGCTGATGGCCTCAGCCTTTGGGTTTGCAGAACAGCTTCTTGCCAGTAGGCAAGCTCACTTACTTTAAAATTTTCTTAACTGCCTGACCATCTGATTGGTTTTGTCAATTCTAAATTAGCTATTAATGTTTTCAAGATATTTGTAAAATACACATTTGCCCTAACTTGGCTCAGTGATAGAGGTGTTACTTTCTTTGCATATGGGAAACCCCGATTCAGTTCCTAGCCAGTAAACCTTGTATAGTTTACTTCTTGTTGTGTCACTGAATAACATGAATGCTTTGCTGAAATTTCACATAGACTAGGAGAAAGTACTCGTGACCTGCTTTTGAAAATCAGCTGATGAAAGCAGGTGGGACCCTTGGTTTCTGCTGGCAGCTGATTATGACAAGGCGGTGGTTCGTTCAAGTGGGGCTGCCCTGAGTTGAGAGCTGACTTGAAAGAATCACTCTTTTATAAGTTTTATGCAGTCAGGATCTGCAGCCTTCTATACAGATTGAGGCTCAATATCAAGAAGACAAGATTCTCACTGGACCAATTGGTAGCATCAGGATGGATGGTGAGGAGGTTGAGATTGTTCACAGCTTTTGTTTGCTTGGCTCCACGATCAACACTCTTGGCATCAGCAGCCAGGAAATTAAAAGACAAATTGTATGGGGAAAGCCTGCTGTTAGAGACCTCTCCAAAGTACTGAAGAGCAATGGTGTCACCCTGGAGACTAAGGAGCGTCTGATGCAGGCCATGGTCTTTGCAATCACTTGTTATGCATCAGAGAGTTGGACAATGACTAGGGAGGATAGAAGGAGAATTGATGCCTTTGAGCTGTGATGCTGGGGAAGAGTATTGAATATACCATGAACTGCTTAGAAAATGAACAGGCTCATCCTGGAGAGGGTTAAACCAGGCTGCTCATTGGGGGCAAGGATCCTGAAGCTTTGTCTGACATACTTTGGACATGTTGCAAGGAGGCACCAGTCCTTGGAGAGGGACGTCATGCTTGGGAGGGTGGAGGGACAGCATATGAAAGGAAGACCCTCTATGAGGTGGATTGATTCAGTGACTGAATCGGGGTGGGTGTTTTGGAGAGGGTTTAGGCATCTTGTATATAGGGTTGCTATGAGTCACAAGCGACTCGACGGCACATAACAACAATAATAAATTTATAAATACAAAATGACAATTTTAGTTTGCCTTTTTGCAGTCCGTAAGAACAAATTGAAATATATCAGGAATTTTAGATTTCAAACGTTGTCATTGTTGTTAAGTGCTTTTGAATCAACCACAACTGAGAGTGACCCTGTAAACAATGGATTTGTGTCTTGCCCTGTCTCTGCCATCCTCCTCACCTCTGTTAGACTTAAGCCCGTTGTTAAATCAGTTTGTCGATCCATCTTGTTGAGGACCTTTCTATCTCTAGCTGACTTTTCCACCTTTTCAAGATGAATTTTTACCATCCTTGCCTCTAAGGAGAAACCCAGTTGCACCTTCTCTGAGACATATTTGTTCTTTTGGAAATCTGGGGGATATTCAGTACTCTTTTTTAGCATCACAACTCAAAGGCATTGGTTCTTCTGCTGTTTTCCTTATTTATTGTCCAACTCTCAGATGTATAGCAAGTTATTGAAAAGACTATGGCTTGAATACGTACACCTTAGTCTGTGATATTATTGCTCCCGGACAACAGATTTTCCTAATGCAACCTGCATTTTGATCTTTTGACTGCTAGTACTACAGGTGTTGATTTTAGATACATGCAAGATGAAATTGTTGAAAATGTCACTCTTTTCTCCTCTTGGCCCATTGCTGAGGATTTTTGTTTTCTTGATTTTGAGTTATAATCCATATTGAAGGCTATAGCCTTTGATCTTCTGCAGCAAGTGTTTCAAATTCTCCTTTCTTTCAGCAATCAAGGCTATGTTATCTGCATATCGAAGGCTGTTAATGAGTCTTTGTCTAATTCTGATTAGCACATTCTTTATAAAGTCCAGCCTCTTGAATGATTTGCTCAGCCTACAGATGGAATAGGTATGGAGAAAGGCTACATCCCTGATGCATACCTTGCTTGATTTTAAAACCATGCAATATTGCCCTGCTTAGTTCAGACAGCAGCTAAGGTATAGCTTTTGCATGAAGACAGTCAAGCATTCTGCAAGCAAGATTTCAAACAAGCAAGTTATATATAATTTGTATGATGGCCTTTATCTCTTTTCTTTGAATATAAATACTTAAAAAATGAGTTCTGATTTGCACAATGAATAGTTCAAATAAGGTTTTGCACAGTGAACACATCTTAGTATCTACACTGAAGATTAAGTAACAAAATCATGTCAGCCTCTGGGAATCTTTGTTGTGTTTGTGACTTAGTCAATAACTCTTTTACTCTAAAGAAGACTCCTTTTCAGCCTTTGACTCAGTTTGGTTTGGTTCTTGTTTTTGAGTTATATATAAATAGAATCATAGTATGGTTTCTTTCATATAATATTGTGTGACATTTCCATGCCTTTTTAATATTTAAAAGTTTTCACTGAAGTTTATATTCACTGTTGAGTTATTACAGTGTTGCTATGGGGGACAGAGGTAGCTCAGGTGGCCTAGTGGTAGGGAATTGTGCTGCCAACCCAAAGACATGTGGTTTGAATCCTCCAGCTTCTTTGTAGAAGAAAGAGGGGAAGTCTCCTTCCATGGAATATATAGCCTCTGAAAACATACTGGAGGATTATCTATGAGTTATTGGTAGGTGTTGTCCAGTTAGAATCAACTCATAGATGACCTTCTAGTAAGTAGCTAGAAATTACCCATCTCTCTTCAGTGGAGCAGCTGGTGAGTTTGAACCTTCAGGTTGGCAGTATAGCTCCTTACTGCTAGGGCACCAGAGCTCCCTATAATGGAAAGATAGACATTTAAAAGATATAAAATTACTTACAGTTATATTTTATAAATAATGAAATTCACACATAGCTTATTATACATTTCTTTTTTGGTACCAGGATGGAATGACTTTTTTAAGTATTTCTTTCTGTTCATATTTTAACAGAATAAATGGTTACTTTGTAAAATATCACTCAAGTTCACTGGTTTTTACTATATAATTTCCATTGCTAGGTTGTCTAGGTACTACTTAAAATATGATTGTGAGATAGTAACTAGATAATATGGAGTAATGACATTCCTTATTGATTGCCAGTGGAAATTAAATATGTTAATGGTTCTCCATGACACTTTATAGGAATTCTAGTGATCTATAATTTTCTTCTTAACAGTTGATTTGTGCTAGAGTAATGTTAGTTGTAGAATTATTTATTTATTTGGTTCTTTTTAGTTACAGAATTATTTAGAAAAACTTGTTTTATATTTATCCTACTGCCAAGTGTCACATACTTGGTATTTTAAAGTGTTAATGTTAAACAATCTAGTTTCATGTAAAATGAAATTCCAAAAATAAAGTCTTTCTTTCTTTACTTTTTTATTGTTTAGGGAGTTTCAGCCATCACCCGGATTTTAAAAAGAACATCTAAGTATTTGGTGAGTATATATTCTGTATATTGTGTACTTTCAATATTCTTTAAGTTTACATGTGATCTACTAGTAATACTTAATAGTTGTAATTTTTGTTTTAATTTTCACCCAGACACTAGAGTTTTATCCTCTATGCCTTACCTCCTCCTCATTTCTATATATTGCATTCAGAAAATTCTTCTGGTGGTCACAGTCAAAATTCATGGCTAAGAAGTTGGAACTGACTCATAGCTGTCCTCTCAGTGGGTTTTTCAAACTATGAATTGCATGGGGAGAGATTGCTAATTTTTCCTCTTTGGATAGGCTGGTGGATTTGAACTCCTGTCTTTGAGTTTGAGGTGTTGCATTCGAGTTAGCAGCACAACTCTTTATGGACTAGCCACAGAGAAGGAAAATATTTTAGTAGATTGTTGTTGTTAGGCGCGGTCTAGTCAACCTGTGTTCATAATGAACAACACATCTCAGCCTTGTTCTATCTTGTACTGTCCCCATGATCTCTACTGCCCTTAAGACATTGTTGTTGCTGTCACTGTAAATCCATCACATGAGGGTCTTCCTCTCTTTCTCTGATCAACTCCCCTTCCCTATCATGATATCTTTTCCTAGGATTGGCCCTTTCTGACAACGTGTCCCAAATATGTGAGACCAGGTTTCACCTCTCTTGCCTCTAGGGAGAGCTTTGGTTCCACTTCCTCCAGGACAGATTATTTGTGGGTGGTAATGGGAATACTTGAGGAATAAACAAGATTTCCCATACCAAAGATTTTATAATTCGTATCTATTGAAACAAATGCAACTTTGTCTTTAGTGATGTATTTCTTGAACTCTTCCATACATTAAATCTTTTTTGCCTCAGTATGCCACCATGACTTGAGATCTTTATTCTGATCAGGTTTTATGCTGTTTTGATCAGGATTATTTCCCTTTTTTTCTATCTTTAGATTATGAGAAACTTGTTAGGTACCTATTGTTAAAACTTACTTCTTCACTAGATAAAGCTTGCATATTTTTATTTTCTTTTGAATTAAGCTCAATGTTGTTAGGTGCCATTGCATTGGCTGTGACTCATAGTGAACCTATTAAGACTTTGTGTGAAGTGAGGAGAGTTAATCTCAAAATGCAGTTGAAGTAAAAACCATAATTTTTAGTTTCATGTGCCTAGTAAGTTAATATATGTGGAAACTACAGTGCTTTGGTTAATTGTGGTAAATTTCTATGTTACTAAATATACTACAGAAATGAGGTGAAATGCAGAAATATTGAATAATTAAGCTTTGCAGTATAGATTTTTTTTGTAGGTTGTAGTTTATAATATAATCAAAGAAAGATTTCAAAGGTGAATTTCTTTACTTGATTACCTAAGAAGTTTTTCTAAGTACTTTCTTGTGTTTTTTTTTTTAAATATTTTGTAGTATGTTTAAAACAATAACTATTCAATAATCAAGTGGTGTTTTTGTAATTGTGTGATAATCATAAGCCAAAGCCTCAAACCTGTGGCTGTTGAGTTGGTTCTGACTCATAAGTCTCCTGGTAGGACAGAATTTTCAAGGATTTAAATCTTTAGTGAAATAAACTGCTTTGTTTTTCCCGTAAAGCATCTGATAGTTTCCAACTGCTGATCCTTTAAGTAATAATTGCACCACAAGAGCTCCAGGTAGACATAGTAGATGCTTAAATGTTAAGACATAACACAATTTTATTCTATATATACAGGAGTCCTGATGGCGTAATGTGTTCATTACGTGTGGTTTACCAACTAAAAGATCAGCAGTTCAAATCTACCAGCTACTCCATGGGAGAAAGATGAGGCACTCAGTTCTTGTTCAGATTGATAGCCTTGGAATTTTTATGGAGGGTCACCATGAATTGGAATCATTATGATACCAGTGGGTTTGGTTTGTATTTATACGGAGAGAAAGAGCTCTGCTGGTGGTGTAGATTAAGTGCTGGGCTGTTAGCTAAAAGTCAGGAGTTTGAAACCACCAGCTATTCCCTTGGAGAAAGATGAGGAATTCCCCTCTTCTTTAGATTTACAGCTTTGAAAAATAGATGGAGGGCCACTATGAATTGGAATGAACTGAGTGACAATGGGTTTGTTTGAGGTATTTTTTAAAATACTAGTAGTAAAAGTATAACTGTACAAATAGTGGACTTCTAGTTCTATTGAGCCAGTTTGACTTAACAATGACTTCATGTTGTCAGTAGAATTGTTCTCCATAGGATTTCTAGTGACTGCTTTCTCAGAAATAAATCACCAGGCCTTTCTTTGAATGTACACTTAGCTGACTTAAACTTTCATCCTTTCTATTAGCAGCCAAAAAGATTAAAAACCCAGGCAGACCCAAATTTAAAACATTTCTGTTAGCAATTGAGAGTAATAATAATAACCTGCTGTTTTGTTGCTGTATCCTCTTAAGTCAGAACTAATTCATAAGTGACCCCTAGTGTGTTTTCAAAGGCCGTAAATCACACAGAAAAGACGGCTCAGCTTTATGCCATGGAACAACTGGTGGCTTCAGATTGAGTATTTGGGTTGAGAGTGCAACTTCTTATCACTAAGGACAATTAAGATATTATAGAATTCTGTTATTTTGTTACTGGAATTCAATTTTTTGTAATCCATGTAGTTGAATGTCTTTGCATAGTCAGAAAAACACAGATAACCTTTTTCTGGTATTCTCTGCTTTTAGCCAATATCTATCTGAATTTGCAATGATAACAGATGTTCCATGTCATCTTCTAAATTTGACTTTAACTTAATTCCCTTGAGGTTTGCTTTTAAGCTCATTTGTCTCCAGCTCAAGTGTGTCAGGGATGATAAAGATGGCATAGGATAGGACAGGGTTCAGATCTGTTGTTCATAGGGTTGCTGTGAGTTTTCCACAGCTCCGAGATACTCAACAATAACTGTTAAGTTGTTGTTGTTGTTGTGTACCTTTGAGACCAACTTAGAGCTGACCCTCCAGCAGGTTTTCAGAGGTTGTAAACTGCATGGGAGTTGATCGCCCATCTTTCCCCTTCAGAACTATTGGTGAATTTGAACCATATGCTTTTTGGGTTTACATTGCAGTTCCTTATCATTGGGCTACCAGACTCTTGGTGTCAGCAGTCAGAAAATAAGGAGATGCATTGCGCTGGAACATCTACAATTAGGGACCTCTCCAAATTATTGAGGAGTAATGATGTCAGTTTGAGGTCTAAGGTGCATCTGATTCAGGTCATAATCTTTCTGATCATTTGCCTATGCATCTGAGAGATGGACAGTGAGTAAGGAGGACAGAAAAAGAATTGATGCCTTTGAGCTGTGATGTTGGAGAACAGCACTGAACATCCCCTGGATGGCCAAGAGAACGAACAGATAAGTCTTGGAGAGTGTGCAGCTGGAGTGTTCTTTGGAGGCTCACTTACTTTGGACATGTTGCTATGAGGTGCTATTCCTTGGAGAAGGACATGATGCTGGGAAGGGTGGTGGGTCGTGGAAGGAGAGGAAGACCCTCCACTAGGTGGATTGACATGGTGACTGCTGCAAAGGGCTCTTGTGTGTGTCAGGAAGTGTGACACAGGATAAAACAGGGTTCAGATCTTTAGTTTGTAGGTTCACTATGAGTAGTACTTGATTCGATGGTACCTAACAACAGGCCACCAGAGCTCCCTCACTGATGACTATCACAGAATAAACTGATGATTTCAAACCACTCAGTGATACCTCAGAAGGCCCAACAATCTACTTCTGTAAAGAGTGGAGCCAGAACAATATATGGAGCAAATCTATTCTATATAATACACGTAGTTGCTGTGAGTGAGTAGAGTTGATGGCAATGGATTTCCCCCTCCCCATTTCCTTTTTAGTAATACTCTCCTGAGTTCACTTCCCCATCCTCCATATATTACCAGATTCTTTTCTTGATGTCCTATTACTTCTATTCTTGTGTAAATAAGCTTTTCCTGTTTTTTGTTTTGTTTTGTTCCCCCCCCCCCTTGGGTTCTTTTTCTGGACTGTGGTACTTTTTTCTGACGTAAATTTGCTCATTAGTTTCCGTCTAAAGACTCAGTGGGACCCCGTAGTAAAAATAGATTCCCATAGTTCTCTCTTAGTTTATCTCTCTCCTTGGGTAGTTGACCACTGTGATCTTCTACCTTTGTATTTGTGTTAGATTTTCCCTCTCCCTGTTTACTAGCCTAGAGTTTTTCCAGGTAGTAAATGGAACAATCTTAGAGCTCTTTTCTAGTCATCACTGTCTTGTTCTGCCTGTTAACTTGTTTCTGAAAACCATTTTCCCTTCCACATAATTTGTTTTTCAAACTTGTTAATGATAGGAAATTTAATTGGATCTTGGCTTTTACATCTTAAGCAAAAAGCAGAATCATGGTATATATGTTTAGGCTCTTTACACTACTTAAAATAATAATGTATTTGATATTTCCATTTGCTATCAGAGTGACATATCTTCAGCCTATACTATGATTTTGAATCTTACCTTGACTAAGTAGCTCTTCAAAGCAGTTGAGTGGGTCTTTGACGGACAAAACAGTTGCCTAATCTCATACTTCTTCTAATACTGCAGTTAACAGTGCTATTTATTAAATCCATTTGGTAACTTACCAAAGCGTACTTTTATTTAGTGTATTTTATACCTAATTTGTTTAAACCACTTGATGAAGGGAAATTACTTTTTTTTTTTTGCAATGAGATTTTATCTTTGTTTCATTGTCTTTACTGATAGGTAGAAAGTCTGGGCTGAGAACCAAAAGCCTTCTGCTCTGACTCGAAGGAGCTCAGAAAATATCTACTGAATTAGGTTTCTTGTATGAGTAGTTCCTTTTGTTATTCTAGGAATACTTTACACAAATAATACTGATCAAAATAATCCTCAAGTGTACTAGTTATTTCATGGTTTTTAGTGAGCTATTCTAGTTTTAGTTATTTTAGGCCAAGGCTGCTTTTTCTTTTTCTTAAGCTAAATGTAGCTGTATCTCTTACATGTGATAGATATGGTTTTATCCTTCCAGAACCCCAAATCTACTCCTTTTTGAGTTTTTTACAAAGCTCTGGTGGCCTAGTGGCAAGAAACTGTGTTGCAATCCTGAAGGCATATGGTTTGAGGCCACCAGCTGCTCTGTGGGAGATGGATGGGCAGTCTTCTCCCTTGAGATACTGACTGCCTCAGAAAACCCTCTGGAGAGTCAGCTATGGGTTGGTTCCAATTTGACAGTAAACAACAAGTGACTCAATGGGGAGCATTGGTGGCCTCGTGGCAAGAAGCTGCACTGCAGGTCCCAAAGGCACATGATTTGAGGCCACCAGCTGCTCCATGGGAGAAGGATGGGCAGTCTCCTCCCACACGATTAACTTCCTCTGAAAACCTGCCAGAGGGTCAGCTATGTTAAGAGTAACCCTGTGGTAAACAACAACAACAGTGACCTTAGAGGTTTGTGGTGGTGGTTATGTGCCAGTGAGTCACTTGTGACTCATAGTGACCCGATGTACAAGAGCCCTAAACCCTGCTCCTAAACCCGTGCCAACCTCACTGTCTGTGACACACGTACTCCTGCCACCCCAATCACTGAATCAATCCATCTCATCGAGGAACTTCTTCTCTTGTGCTAACCCTTCACCCTCCCAAACATGATGTCCTTCTTCAAGGACTGGTCTCTCCTTGCAACATACCCAGAGTATGTTAGACGAAGTTTCAGAAGCCTTGCCTCCAAGGAGCAGCCTGGTTTCACCCTCTCCAGGACAAACCTGTTTGTTCTTCTAGCAGTCCATGGTATATTCAACACTCTTCTCCAGCATCACAGCTCAAAGGCATCAATTCTCTTTCTATCATCCCTAGTCACTGTCCAGCTCTCTGATGCTTGGCATTCAATTGCGAAGACTATGGTCTGGATCAGCTCACCTTAGTCTCCAGCCTGATGTTGTTCTATAGTACTCTGGTGAAGTCCCTCACAGCTGACTTTCCCAGTGCAATTTGTCTTTTGATTCCTGGTACCAAGAATATTGATTGTGGAGCCAGGCAAACTAAAACTGTTAACAATCTCAATCTCTTCACCATCCATAATGATGCTGTCAATTGGCTGAGTTTTCTTGATGTTGAGCTTCAATCCATATTGAAGGCTGCAGACCTTGACCTTCTCCAGCAAGTGCTTTACGTCCTCAGTTTCAGCAAGCAGAGTTGTGTCATCTGCCTAACTCAGGTTGTTGATGAATCTTCCTCCAATCTTGATGCCACATTTCTCCTCATACAGCCTAGCATCCAGATGATCTGTTCTGCATACAGATTGAAAAGATATGGAGACAGAATACATCCCTGGCATAAACTCATCCCTATTTTGAACATGCATTGTCCCCTTGCTCTGCTCTGACTACTGCCTTCTGGTTCAAGTATAGGTTTCACATTAGCACGATTAAATGTTCTGGGATTCCCATTCTTCTCAGAGTCAGCCACAGTTTGTTGTGGTTCACACAGTCAAAAGCCTTTGCATAGTCAATGAAACACAGATAGACATTCCTCTGGTACTGTCTACTTTCTACCAAGATCTATCTAACATTAGCTGTAATAACCCTAGCTCCTACAGGACAAGGCTGTAAATCTGTATGGAAGTCACATTTTTTTCTCCCTTGGAACAACTAATGGCTTTAAATCTTTGACTTTTTGTTTACCAACCAAACTATTTAACCACTTTCTAACAGGGAAGTTTTTGCCTTTAAAACTCACTCCTGTCAAGTTGATATAACTCATGGCAAACTTCAATTGGAGTTAAGTCTTCATACGAGGAGACTGCCCATGTTTCAGGGTTGGTTTGAGTTCACCAGCTGCTACACTGGAGAAATTTAGGTTCTAGCTCCTTGGAGACTCAGTGGAGAGTTTTCATGACCTGTAATTGACTTAATGGCCGTGAGTTTTTAAACGAATGCCGGTGGCTTAGTGGTTAGTTTGGCTTCTAGCCATATGATGGTTAGCAGTTCAAACCTTCTCGCTTTTCTGTGGGAAATAGATGGGGTGGTCTGCATTCGTAAAAATTTACAAAATTGGAAACCCAGTGGGGGGTGGTTTGACTCTTAGAGATGTTGCAGTGAGTCAGAATTGAGTAGGAGTCAATTGTGTGTTTGTTTTTGTTTTTTTACTTAATGGTTGTCATTAGAACCCCACTGTGGCTTCCTGGGAAAATAAAGACCTGATGATTTACTCCTGTGAGGATTCTAGGAAATTGAGATCAGTTCTGCTGTGACCAGTAGAGTCACTATGATCAGAATTGACTCAGTGGCATTGAATGACAGCAAGTTGAGAAGTAGATGGTTACATTTTAAAACAAAATTTGGTGTTTTGAATTACTAGAGATTATAGCTCCCTCTTCTGTCTTTTCAGTGCTATTGCACCTTGTTAAAAATGTCAAATTCAGTTCAAGTAATTTGAAAATTAACAAATCGCTTAAATTGCTGTTTAATTCTCTGGAGCTAGAAGGACTACTGTGATCTGCTGTGTATATCTTTGGTATTTCTACTAAAAATGTTGGAATTAGTGTCATTATAAAAACATTTACAGGAAATAAATAGCAAAGATTGAAGTATAGGGAAGTGACACAGTGATGAAGCATATAGACAGTTTTGGTATATAGAACAACTAACACAATTTTTATTAAAAAAATCTGGTTTTGAAAACCAGAAGGAGATAGAGAGGAAATGCTCTAGAAGAAAAGATTTTCAAAGTACAGTAACTGTGCAAAGTATACTTTGGATTTTATTTAAGATAAATGAAGTAAAAAGAAAGTTTTGAGACATTTTAGGAAATTTGAATGTTGAATGACTTTTTTTTACATAAAAAGTAAATTTTATTCAAAATGTTTATATAACATGAGTTGAAAGTTCATTTAAAGGCACAGGGGAGTGTTAAGACAAGTGGTCAAAATAGAAAGATACTACCCAATTAAAATTAGTTGATTGTTGGCCACTAAGACAGAATGGAATCTAGTAGAAGTGCACCAATGCTTCAGTTCTTCCTGCTCAGCCTGGTGAGCAGTGGTCACTCTGTGCCCTGTGGAATGATGGGCAGATAAATCTGGCATGTATAAATAATAATAAAGAATTCACTTGGTGCAGGCAGTATGTCTATGGATTAAAACCTAGAGTGTACACAGTGTCTACATGTGTTACAGTCCCACAGTAGGAATCTACACCAAAATATTGATTAGAAGGAATTTGGTCCGTACTACATCACGTTGTCCAGAGGGTAAAAAATAAAGTCCATCTATAGACATTTCACACCAGACTCACAGATTGAGTCTGGCTAAAACCTGCAAAATGTCTATAACAAAAATGGATGGCTTAGATTTCTTGGTTATATCAGTATAATAATTAACAGGCAAACTGTACAAGTACATGAAACATACTGAATGACTATTCTTTAATGCTAAGGTGACATAGTTAATTTTGACAGTTGTGATAATAGTGATTTTGTGATTGTGTAAGTTAGCGACCATGTTATTTAAAGATTCTTAGTGAGTTGTATTGCCAACCCAAAGGCACATGCTTTGGATCTGTCAGCTGCTCCACAGGAGAAAGATGAACAGTTTCCGCCCAGGTGATTTACAGCTTCTGAAAACATACTAGAGGGTCAGCTATGAGTCATTTCTGACTCGACGGAACATAACAACAGTGAACTTTTTGGTAGGAGAGGGAATAACATGATGTCTGGGGCTTAACTTTTTAAAAGGACTTAAAGATAAAGCAAGTTTTCACAATAGATGAGTACTTAGTGACTGAGTAACAAGTAAGTATATAGAAATTTATAACTCTCTTACTTTTATATATATGAAATGAAAATTACATTTTTCATTTTTTCTTTCCTTATCACATCTTTGTTGCCACTGTTGCTACTCAGCATTTTAAAAATGGCCTATTCTTTTAAACATTTCATTGTATTTCTAATGAGGATATTCTTGGCTAGTCCTGTTCCCTTTTGCTTGACAGCTTTCCTAATAAATATTGTATTTCATTTGTTTTATTTTTTCACATGGAAATATAAACTCAGTGAAGTCAAGAGGAAGTTTTATCTGCTTTGTGCTTTGCTATGAGTAATGATTTTCACTGCTAATTCAAAAGTATGAGGTTTGAATCCCCCAGCTGCTGCTTAGTAAAAAGATAGGTAATCGTCTCCAGTGTAATTTACTGCTCCTGAAAACCTGCTGAAGAATTAGTTATCATTTAGTTCCTATTCAATGGTACACAACAACAACAATATATGTATCTTATAAGACAGGGACTGCAGAGTAAGAGTTGTAAGTATTTAAAAGATGATACAAATGAGTGAATGGAACCAGATGCATTTATTGACAAGTATTCTTATAGTACTTATAGCGGAAAATGTGGGCTAGCACATAAAGTTAAGAGTATAAGAAGTCATCACTTTCCTATAAAGCTTAATAATTACTAAGCATATTCTCAGTAAGAAATTATTAAGTAAAATGATTAAGTTACTCTACTGTAATTTCTCAAATTGCCTTTCATAAAGCCTTAAAAGTGGGATTTAAAAAAAATTTTGTCTTCTGATTATTTATTATTGCAGAACAGTCATATCTTTAGATATGTGTTCTTATTTTTTTTTAAAAAAGTTTTTGGATTTCTTTTCTGGAAGGAAAATTAAAGTTATTATTTTATAAAGGCAAGTTAAATTTTAGGAATGGTCTTTATAGGTTTTTTAAATAAATGAAAAAAATAAAAACTCATCTTTTTCCTTAACAGTTTCTCTCATTAATGTATTAAAACAGATTTTTTTTTTATGATTTGCTACATAGAAGTAACTTATCTACTACTTAAAAAAATTAAATGTTGGTATTTGACATTACTCTGAGACATAACTGATAATTGTACTTAGTTTCTAGGAAGAATGAAAGTTGAATATTAAAAATGACATAGAAAAAAATAGAAAAACATTTTGTATTTGGTGTTCTGAAATGAGTATTTTAAAATCCCTGCTTTTAAAATATAAGTATTTTTATACCTAAAGTATAAGCAAAAAACTTTGATGATACGTACATACATACATACATACATACATACATACATACACACACACACACACATACATACATACTGAGTATTATTGTTAGGTGCCTTCAAGTTGGTTAGAGCATTCCTGTGTACACCAGAATGGAACATTGCTTGTCCTGTGAGATATAGATAAACAGACCTCCCCCTCTGCACCCCTGCCTCTGTCGGCCTGTCTGCCTGCCTGCCTGCTTATCTATCTATCTATCTATCTATCTATCTATCTATCATCTATCTATCTATCTACCTACCTACCAATCTATCTATCATCTATCTATCTATCTGTCTATTTGGGAGAAGCTGCACTGCAATCCAAAAGGCATACAGTTCGAGTCTTTCAGCAGCTATGCAAGAGAAGGATGGACAGTCTCCTGTGCAATTAACTGTCTCTGAAAACCGATTCTGACTCTGATACACAACAACATATACACACACACACACACACACACAACATATTAGATACTATATATAATTTTATGTAAATATTATTATATATGTAATATATACTTACATACATATGTAGTATTTACAGTTCTCTTTAAATTTCATATGTATAATGTGTATGTAATGCTTTTATGTTATGTATGTCAGAGGCAGTGCGATTGGCACAGGGTTTAGGGCTGTTGTACATAGGATCGCTATGAGTCGCAAACGACTCGATGGCGCATAACAACAACAACAACAACATGTAATATTTACATACTATATAAGTATAGAAAACAGTTGTATCCAAATTAAATATGTATAATTGCATATTTATATTTATAAATAGGTGAATATTAATGTTAATTTACTATTACTTTTGTAGATGAATACCTTTGAGGATTGATCCCCTGTTACAGGATTATCTTTGGTTTCTTAATTCTTGGATTACATTTAATAGAAAAATAACTTAAGATTTCAGTGGAAATAGTGTTTGATTGGTTTTTCTTTTAAACAGTATTTTGCCATTGAGGTACTTGGCATTAAAGGTGAAAGACTACTTTAAATTGTAGTTGATTAAAGACAAATATTCATGACACATTTATTAGTAAGCAGATATAAATGTTCCTTCTTCTTTTTAAAACATACCTAAAACTACACAATTAAAGATAAAAACTTTCTCTAAACAAAATTTTTCTGATTTTTAAAGTTTTACTTCATTGATTTGCCTCTTCTGACTGTATGCAGCTTGACAATGAGCAGTACATTAAGTTAGTTGGCATAGAAAGAAAAATAATAAATAATGAAAGTGGCTGTTATTGCTTATAGTTTATTTTTGTTAAAACTAATGTCAGAGCCAGGGGGGATGGGCAAGAGAGTGCGTTGCGGGGTGAATCAATCCAAATTAGTACATTTATGACAGTCAATCTGTATTTTTGGATCTTTTATTTTATGGTTTTGTTTAAAAACAGTACTGAAACTGAATAGCTGGTAAAAGAACTGATTTTCATTAATATACTTACTGAAGCTTTTTTATAGTACTTGGCAAAGGCATTAGTTAATAGTAACACCAAAAAGAAAAATGCCATATTACTGTGGGCATGATAAACATTTGTTGGCAAATAAATCATATGAGGCTTAAATGCATGATACACATTTTTTACATTAACATTAGATACTAATTTTTTCCATTACCTCTGTTAGCTTCTCCATAAAGTGCATTTGCTTGGAGGAGTGCATCAGCAGCAATAAGACCTTTTTCCAGTGCGTCTGACATGCATCTGAAAATGTGACCGAGCAGAGGTGTAGTTAGATTTTAGAAGTTCTTTTGTTAAATCATACAAGAATTTAAACTGATAGTACTTGAAATTTTTCATATAATGTGCTCTTTCAATGAATAGCTGTTAGCAACCGCATAGGTAAAGCAGAATTCTTGACAATACCAGCTCAATTGCATCTGCAGATGAGGATTTAAAATTCTGTGCAGCAGACAGTAACTTCACCAGGCGAGTAAAAGGTTACTGCATTATTTTGCTTGTTTGTTTCCATAGCCTTTCCCTACAGATGCTTTTATCAAATTTTAATGTGAAATGCATGCTGGTTTTTAGCTATTCTAGAAACTTAAATATAACATGAATATTAAATGGGTAGTACAAGGTAAAGAAAGAGGCAGTTATGGCTCATTTTTTAGCTTTAAACCAAGAAAGAAATTGAGCATAAGACATACACAAATACAGAGCCATTCAAAGCCATAGTGAATAGAAAATTTGAAAGATACATTTTAATTCAAGGTTGTTTTTTTCACATTTAATTTTTAGACTGTTTCTCCCCAAACAAGGATGCTCTTAACAAAGATTGATAAGCATATAGATTCAACTACAGTTACTTAAAGTTTATTTAAAGACTTTCAAGTATATGAATATGATTACTACTTGATATTAATATTAATAATAATATTGCTTAAGTTTTCAAGATTTTTAAACCTCTTTTTAATGAAGTGCAGACAACTGTGTTTCATTATCAAAAAAGTTTTTTTTTATGGTTTTTCACTTTTTATCTACAGCTATTTGTAGCCAAATGCCCTTTTCTTCTCATTATAGTTGGGTACTATTGAGTTATTAGAGCCCCTTTAACATTTATGATAACAAGAACCCCTTTGCATTAACATGTTTTTTCAAGATTACCTGAATACATGTTTTTTCCCCTACAGAATTTTATTCCTTAAGTTTAATCACAATACTCACGTGGAATTTACTTGCATATCTTTACTACTACTCTTCTCTCCTCACCACCAACCTCAAAAGATTTGTTTAAGCTACTCTTTGTGGTATTAAAAAAATGTATTGTACCTATGTTTTGGTGGGCTAGATAAATAAGAAGATTAAAACATTATTCTGTGAATTATAGAGGTAAAATAAGTTAATTTTTCTTACTGTGAGTATTTGGCAGACTTCTTCAATTGTAGAGTCCTAAAAGGTCAGCACTTCTGATTGGTAAGTTAAAGAATCCATCCAGTTATTTGCTCCCTGTTGTTTCTCAAAGCAATGCAGCAGCAGTTCTTTTCCAGATATTGAACGGTTCTTGAATACTGTGTATGGGGACAAAGGGGTGGGGCTCATTCCTGTTGGTTGTTGAGATAGCATGCATTTATAGAGGGAATAGGTTGGATAGGCTGAGCTCAAGGCATAGGCAAACAGATCTAAACTGATGGAGGACAGAAAGAGTGGTTAGTATAATATGGGGTATCTTAAATTGAGTTTGCTCTTTTGTTAAGTTACGTGGGTTTTAATAGAAAAAGAAATATTAAAGCACCTTACCTTCTTCCCACAGGAAAGCTGGGGAGATCTTCCCTTTTTTACTACTGAGTTTTTCTTGGTAATGAGTTTGTGGCCAGTATCTTCTGTGGGAAAGCTGCTGTTTTATTCTTTTTTAACAGCATTTCTTCCAGCCAGAGAGCTGCAGAATGAGGCAGTTTGCCAACTTTGAGTGTGTATGTGTTTTGCCAGTCTGATTTCTTTAAAGTAAAATACTTATCTAATAAGCAAGTCAATGTGTGGCTGTGCCTGCAGCATTATTTCTTCTTTAATGAAGAGGTTGAGCCGTTCGACCTGCTGCTCCGATGTGTTCTCTTGTAGCTATACATCAGACCAGTTGCAGAGAATATCCATCGGATGTCCCAGGCTACCAAAGGTAACTACATAGAATTATTTCAAATGAAAATGTACAGTTAAAATGGATGTATTAAACTAGTGCCAATGCTTTTTAAAAAAAAATAAAACAAAGATGTTCTTAGCAGTTTTCTTGACCTTGTAGGAGCTATCCAATATCATTTTGTCATCATCAGATTGTGTAGCAATGGAAATGCACTGCAGTAATTGATTTTGTAATAGGATCAGGTGATTTACTAGCTGCACTGACAACCACTTGCTTGCTTGCTCTGAGCTATGGAACACTCTAATGGATGTTGTGATTGCAGGAAGCCTAGAGTTGATGTGAGACTGCTGGCCGCTTAAAGCAGCAGCATTTATTTTCTAAGTAGAACAGTATGTATTTCTCATTTGTCGTCTTTGTTTTCAGTTTTGAGTAGCCTTAGCAATTTTATAGTTAATGTAAAGTCCCTGTAACACTTAAGACTTATCTGGTACTTAGTTTACTAGTTCATGAAAAGTTCATAAGTACTACTAACCTTAAGTATAACAAAATACAATCTCTGCTCCCCACTTGCTTATCATCTGTATATGTGGCACTGATTATTGACTGTGAAAGCATTGTCTCTAAAATAGAAAATTATGCACATTGGTACATGTTATCGAAATGAATTAATCTGCTCTTACACTTATGAATCTCATCATTTTTCAAACTGTATCTCTAATTATAATACAGGAATTGTGGTAAGCTCTTGATTCTAGTGACTTGTGCTGTATCATTTTCTTGTTTTTTAAATATTTCTTTTAGATTTAGGAGCATTTATGAAACCAAAGTTCATCATTTATAAGAAAAAGTGATGAAAACATTTAACTTGTTTTAAAATCACATCTAAGGATATAGCAATTAAAAAAAATTACTGTTCAAACCTATATAATAACAAATAGAATAATTTTTAAGACTTATTACATTTTAATGATCACTGCTTTTAGATACATATAGCCTAATGCTTGTAAAATAGTGCCAGTAAGAGGTACAGAAAGAACAATGAGACTTGGGTACATACCTCAGAGTTTGCCTACTTTAAAGTTGTTCTTGAGACTTTTATGCCCCTCACCACCTCCTCCTCTGTCTAGTGGGTAAGTGCTGTGTAATGTACTTTGCCTTTTATATACATTAACTGTTCACTTATCAACATAATTATGTCCCAAAGATTGGGTTGTTTTGTGAAAAGCTGTGTTAAAAGAATATAGAGGAGGACCACATCTAGACTTAAAATGGAGGACTCCGTCATTACTTACCTGCCTAACCACTAAGAATCATGGCTGAGCCAGACTGATACATAACCATGACCGTCACATTTGCCCTGGACCTTGGCATTCATATCAGACATATACCCTTAATGTGCAAACTAGTTGGATAATAGGTTTTACTACTGCCATAAATTTGGTATGTCAGATAACAAGATGGCCAATAAGTGAGAAGAAAAGGTATTGGATTTCTGCCTTTACACATTTTTTTTTTAAAGTTGCTATTCCAAAGATAATTTCTGAAAGAAATTTATAATACTGAAATAATTTATAATAGAAGAAATAAAACATAAAATTTGCCATCGTATGTGGACTTCAAACCACAATATCAAGACAGCTATTGTTTGTGATGTGCTTGAATGATAATTACTCTTAATGTTTGAGCCCTCAGTGTTTGATAAAAAAAGTGCTTGTTACCATTATTGTGTTGCTCTTTACCCTGATGCCAAATACATTATACATTAATTATGAAAGACTGTTATAATTTACGCATTGGTTGTTATAATTAATTATTGTATAGTTTCTACAAACTTCCTAAGGAAGTGGGGCCTGGGGTGGGGGGAGCCCAACAATAAACAACCACCAACTCTGTGAATAATGGTAACATGAAGATGTTGATTGTGTTAAAGTCAAGCATGACTCATAGCAACCCCATAAACAAAAGGCCTGAAGCCCCTCTACAACCATTGACTTTTATCAAAGTTCATAGTTTCCAGAGGCATGTTATTCAGGAAATGGATGCCACTCGTGCTTCCAGACATGAAGATAAGAGATGCTAAATATCATTTCAGGTGTAGTCAATGATGTGTCTAAATATATCTTGAAAAATGTCAAATGTGAATTACTAACAAATAATACAAGTTGCAACATAGTGGTGCACATTGGAGCTTATTAGCAGTGAGTAAGCAAATGGGACTAGGAAGCAGTAGACAGAACAGAGCAAGGAAACACTGCATGGTTCAGGATAAGGAAAGGTGTGTGTCAGAGATGCATCCTACCTCCATACCTTTTCAATCGAGATATAGAACAAATCATTTGGGAGCCTGGACTTTATGAAAGGACTGTGGCATCAGAATTGGAGGAAGACTCACCAACAACGTGCATTATGCAGGTGGCATAAGTTGGCTGAAATGAGGAAGACATGAGGTGTTTGCTGCAGAAAATCGAGTACTAAAGTCTTATATATGGATTCGAGCTCAACATCAAGAAGATAGCATCATGATAGCTGGAAGAGATTGAGATTATTAACAACTTCAGCTCGCTTGGTTCCATAATCAACACTCTTGACACCAGCAGTCAGGAAATCAAAAGGTGAACTGCAAGGACGTTGGTAGGTACTGAAGAGCAGTGCTGTCAGTCTGTAGGCCTTGGTCTTGACAGTTACTTGCTATGCATCTGAAAGCTGAACAATAACTAAAAATGATAGAAGAAAGATTGATGCCTTTGAATTGTGGTGCTGGAGAAAAGTGTTGAACGTACTGTGGACTGCCAGGAGAACAAACAGATCTGTCCTGGAGAGGGTGAAACCAGACTGCTACCTGGTGGCAAGGATTTTGAAGCTCCATTTCACATACTTTGGGCACGTGGCCAGAATGAAATGGTCTTTGGAGAAGAACAGCATGCTTGGAAAGGTGAATGAACAGAGCAGAAGAGGTAGACCCAGGAATGGATGAATTGACTGAGAAATGGACTGGAGAAATGGGACTGGTCTACTGGAGATGATGAGATTGGCTCAGGATGGGGTAGGGATCAGAGTTAATGTACATAGGGTCATTATGAGTTGCAGGCAACTTGAGGACACATAACAACAGCAACAAGCAAATGGGAAGAGAAAAAGGGAATATCAGAATTGCTCACTATTTTTTATTATCATCACTTATAAAAGAAGATAGATGGTTAGACTTGTGGAACTTCCAAGACTCTTGATGCTTAGCCACCCTTTGAACCTGGAATTGAATGCACCTGTGGAACAATTTTTCAGCCAAACAGTAGACAAGCTCATAATATGAATATAATACCAGATAGACAGATATTCTTCAGAAAATTCAGCCATGTGAGATGAATAGGTGAATAGGGCTACATTTGTCTAGGGATAAAGCTCAGGTTATGGGGTAGAACAGAGGACTAATGGAAATGAACATGCTATGGCCTAAATTGGAAGGTGCAGTAATATCCAGGGTATTGCAATTAATATCATAAAACAAACTATGTGTGAAGAATTGTAGGATAAATCTATTTGCTGTGGAAGCTTTCAGTTAAATCACAATAATTATTTTTTTAAAAGAAGATGCTAAGGTATTATGATTGTTCTGTATTTAGATTGCACTATTTAGACAGTATTTCAGATAAATGAACTCTGCTTCTTGTAATATGAGATCAAAGATGAGCTGCATTTTCTTAAGAGTTAGTGGAAGAGATAGATTAAATTTTGGAATTGCCAATCATTTGTTGGTGACCTTGATCAAATTGTATAGTGTCATTTTAAATGTCTGTTGAAGAGTAGGCAGTTTACCAGTGAGAAGTAACTAACTTTTTCCTGCAAGCTATGGAAGTTAAAATTAGAAGCAAAGATGCAATTTTAAAGAATCAGAGATTGTAGAATATGTTAAAATGTTTCTTTTTTCCATGTGAGAATGTATGTTTATGAGTTTGCTCAGCACAAAGTATTATATACTCATTAGTGAGCTTGGGTGGCCTAGTGCAAATAGTGTATAGCTATTTGCATAGTTTACAAATGTATGTGGCTACCAAGTGCTCCATGAGAAAGATGGACAGTCACCTCCTCTGTGATTGAAAACTTACTGGAGGGTCTTCTATGAATAGGTTCTAACTTGATGGTACACAACAACAATAATAAAAGCCTGCTGTAAAATATATACTACAGTCAGGGTTGTATTCTTTCTTAATACATGATTAGTCTCTATGCTGAGCAAATAATTTGAGTGGGTGGACTTTGTGAAGAAGAATGTGGCATCACGATCTGAGGAAGATTAATCAGCAGGCTGCATTATGCAGATAACACAACTTTGCTAGAAACTTGCTGCAGAAGATCAGAGACTATAGCCTTCAATAGGGGTTCCATCTCAACATCAAGAAAACAAAATCCTCACCTCTGAGCCAATAGACAACAGCATGATAAATGGAAACAAAGCTAGAAGTAGTCAATAATTTCATCTTCTTGGATCCCCAGTCATCAGACATGGTACCAGCAACAGGAAATCAAAAGAGGTCTTGTATTGGGAAAATACTGGAGCAAAGACTTAGTTTAAAGACTTAGCACCTGACCTACAACCAGGAAAAAATGAAATAAATGAATAGGACCATCTAAGAATCAATTCCTTATGCACATCAAAAAACTTCTCAAAAGGGTGAAAAGGAAACCTACAGACTGGGGAAAAATATATATTTGGCAATAATCTAGTAAGGGACTCATCTAAAATTTACAGAATACTTCAATATCTAAACAAGAAAAAGGTAAACATCCCAGTTGCAAAATGAGGACAGGATATGAAGAGACTACCAAAGCAGACATTTTTTGCCCCATTGTTGCACTTTTCTTCCCTCCCAACCTTCCCCACCCCCACCCCCAGTTCAACTACCTTTTAGAAAAGTAAAAGAAAAATTCTTTCATTGTTTTACAAACCTTCCCCCCAGGTCCACTCCACTATGCAGCCTTTGCTCTGGATTCCTGTCATGTGAAAGATACCTAATCACATATCCCTTTTAAACACTTTTTGCCCTCATCTGTTTCAATGCAGTATACATTATTGAATCCATCTTTTTCAGTCTCCCCCAACCCCGAGGTCAGTCCTGTTTTACAACATTGGCACCATGCAGTATTTGTCCTTTTGTAACTGAGATACTTCACTCAGCATAATGTCCTCCAGGGTCATTCATATTGAATAATATTGCATGAGTTCCTTGTTTTTCAATGCAGCTTAGTATTTCGTTGTGTAAATATACCACAGCTTCTCTAGCCATTTGTTTGTTGATGGGCACTTAGGTTGTTTCTAACTCCTTGCTATCATGAACAAAGCCGTGATAAACATGGGTGTGCATATATCTGCTTCAGTGTCAGTTATGGTCTCTTTTTTTTTTAAGTTTTATTTTATTATTTTGTGTGCGTATACTGTCAAATCGGATCTGACTGGTACAGGAGGAGATTGTCCCTCCTTCTCCAGCAGAACATCTGGTGGATTTGAACTGTGTGCCTCTGGGATTGCCGTGCAGCTTCCTGCCACTGGGCCACCAGAACTCCCTAGTTATGGTCTCTTTGGGATATATTCCCAGTAGTGGAATTGCTGGGTTAACTGCTATCTCTATTTGCAACTTTTTGAGAAAACGCCACACCACCTTCCACAGTGGTTCCAACATTTTACACTCCACCAATAAGGGTTCAAGTTTCTCCACAACCTCGCCAGCATTGTTGCTTGCTGTTCTGTTAAATTTTGCTATTCTGACTGGGGTGAGATGATATCTTACAGTTGTTTTGATTTGCATCTCTCTTAGAGCTAGGGATTTTGAACATTTCTTCATATGCTTTTTGGCCATCTGAGTGTCTTCTTTGGTGAAGTGTCTGTTCATATCCTGTGCCCATTTTTTAATTGGATTGTTTATCTTTATCTTGTTGTGGTGCTCAAGTATTTTATAAATTCTAGATATAAGTCCCTTATCTGATATGTCATTACCAAATACTTTTTCTCAGTCTGTGGCTTCCCTTTTACCCTATTGGAGAAGTTTTTGGATGTGCTAAAGCAGACAATTGTATGGCAAACAAACAAGTGAAGAAATGTTCAAAATTCCTAGCTATCAGAGAGATAGCAAATCAAACTAACTGAGGTATCATCTCACCCCAGCAACAATAGCAAAGTTTAGTAGAACAGCAAACAACAAATGCTGGCGAGGTTGTGGAGAGATTGGAACACTTACTAATGATGGGAATGTAAAATGATGCAACCACTATGAAAGGTGATCTGGCACATTATCAAAAAGTTGGTAATAGAAATACGATTTGACTGAGCAGTTTCACTGCTGGGATTATACTATAAAGAAACTAGAGCCACTCAAACAAATGTATGCACATCCATGTTTATTGCATCATTATTCACAATAGCAAAGAAATGGAAGCAACTCAAGTGTCCATCAGCAAAAAATAGATAGGAAAACTATGGTACATTCACACAATGGACTACTACAACATTGAAAAACAATGAAACCGTAAAACATTGCACATCATGGGTGAGCCTGGAAGATAATAAATATACTGAGTGAGATATCTCAGTCACAAAAGGATAAATATTGCATAACACTACTGTTATAGCAGGGCAGACATGGAAGTTGGGAGGAGAATAGGAAAAGAGTGCATTGCATTATATGAAGGAAAGAACTTTAAAAGGAATATGATGTTAGGCATTATATGGAAGACAACAATCTTGAATAAGAGGTGTATTGCAAAGTGGACTGGGGAGGGGAAAGGGAGAGAGAGAGGAAATTGTGCAACAGTGAGTGAATGAAAATCCAACTTTAAACTTTCATTAAAATCACAATAAAATTTTTTTTTAAAAAAATTGCCTAATTTAGGCCATGATCTTTTCTGTCTTGCTATGTATCTGAGAGTTGAATAGTGACTGAAGATGGCAGAAGTAGAAGATGCTTTTGAGTTGAGAAGAGACTAAGTATTCTTTGCACTGCCAAGAGAATAAACTAACATGCCTTGAAGAGGATAAAGCCAGGATTTCCTTAGAGGGACGGATGGTAAAACATTATTTCATACTTTGGCCATATTGTTAGGAGGGGCCAGTCCTTAGAAAAAGGACATTATGCTCAGAAAAGTGAAGTGTCTGTGAAGGAAGAGAAGATCCTCAGTGAGATGGCTTGGCCCCATGACTGTGACTCTAACAGTTGGCTTAAGTGAGCCAAAGATGATGGTGGCATAGAAAAGGGGAGGGTTCAGATCTATTGTTCATAGGGTTACTGTGAATCGTAATTGATCTGACAGCATCTAGTGATAACACTATTGTAAATAGGATGAATAGTTATCCTGATTGTTAAGGCATTAGACCTGTAATTAAATTCCAGCACTGCTAATTTTTCATATGTTCTGTATTAAAGATATCTTGCTAAAAAGTTTTATTCCATAGTTAACATATTTTTTACACCAATCTCTATAAAAAAGGAATCCATAATGTTACTAGTGTTCATTAGATAGGCTGTTGTTGTTGTGGTTATGTGCCGTTGAGTCGCTTGCGACTCATAGCGACCCTATGTACAACAGCCCTAAACTCTGCTCTGTCCTGTGCCAATTGCACTGTCTCCAACACTCCCATCCCGATTATCCCAGTCACTGAATCAATCCACCTTATAGAGGGCCTTCCCCTCCTGTGCCGTCCCTCCACCCTCCCAAGCATGATGTCCTT
>NW_006399784.1:19339057-19372736 GCF_000299155.1 Elephantulus edwardii
CTTCACCATCCATCCTGATGCTGCCAATTGGCCCAGTGGTGAGAATCTTTGTCTTCTTGACATTGAGCCTCAATCCATATTGTAGGCTGCAGTCCTTGATCCTCTGCAGCAGGTGCTTCAGGTCCTCTTCAGTTTCAGCAAGCAGGGTTGTGTCACCTATATATAAACTTTGTTTCCTACATATGGTAATTTGTGGATTGCCTTAACTGAGAAAGATAATGGTAATATAATGCCAATTATTACAACTTTTATTGAATCCTTCTTTTGGACATTAAGCATTTATACATTAATTATAATTTATGAGAATGCTCTTTTCACTCTTTGCTGTATTATTTCACCATATCAAATAAGTTTGTATACTGAGTACATAGAAACATCTATATGAAGGAAAAAGACATCAGAAATTGAGGAAGACTTATCAACAATGTTTCATTATGCAAGTGACAGAACTGTATATGCAGAAAAATGAAGAAGACTTAAAGCACTTACTGAAAAAAATCTAAGATTATGGCCTTCAGTATGGATTACACAGCAGGATAAAGAAAGCAAAACTCACCACACCTGGACCAGTAAGCAATCATCATAACTGGAGAGTATTTGGTGGCTAGTGGTGCTGCGTTGCCAACCCAGAGACGTGTGGTTCGAATCTGCCAGCTGCTCCACAGCAGAATGCTGAGCAGTTTCCTAGTGTGCCATCTACTGCCTTTGAAAACATGTTGGCACCACAACAAGATAAAGGTAAACAACCCAGTTGAAAAATGGGCACAGGATATAAACAGACACTTCATGAATGGTTTATTGATAATGCATAGAAAATATTAGTTTTATCTATGGTCAACTGATCTTTAGTAAGGAGATGAAATTGGTTAAGCAGGGAAATGACAATCTCTAACATTGTGTTGGCAAAACTGGAAAAAAAAAAAAAGTTATCTGTAGAAAACTCAAGCAAGACCCACTCTTCACATCATACACAAAACCCAACTCAATATGGATTAAGGACATAGGAATAAAGCCAAGGACTTTATATAAACTTCATCAAAGAAAAGCTTGGGAGAACTTTAGAAGCCCTAATCCACAATATGAACAGATTTCCAAGCATCTTGAAAAACCTACAACCAAGAGACAATAAAGTAGATGAATTTGACCTTCTAAGAATTAAATCCCCATGCACATCAATAAAACTTCTTCAACTGGTTCAAAAGTAAACCCACAGAGAAGAAAAATAATATTTGGATATGATGTATCTGATTAGAAGCTTATATCTAAGAATTAGAACACTCGATCACCTCAACAAGAAAAAGGTAAACAACCCAATTGTAAAATGGACACAGGATATGAATAGACACTTCACCAAAGAAGACATTCAAATGGCAGACACATGAAGAAATGTTCAAAATTGCTAGCGATCAGAGAGATGCAAATAAAAACAAAATTATGAGATAATCATCTCACCCCAGTAACAGTAGAAGAGTTCTACAGAGAAGCAAACAACAGATGTTGGTGAGGCTGTGGAAAGATCGGATCTCTCATTCAGTCTTGGTGGGAATGTAAAATGGTACAGCCTCTATGGAAAGCAGTCTGACACATTTTTCAAAAGTGGAAATAGAAAATACCATTTGATCCAGTAATTCTATTGCTGGGAATATCCCTAAAGACACTAGAGCCACCAAACAGTGCCGTAGAGTTGCTTGCAACTCATAGTGATCCTATGCACAGACCATATTTATTGCTGTGTTATTCACAATAGCAAAGAGATGGAAGCTACCCAAGTGCCCATCAACAAATGAATGGATAGAAAAACTTTGGTACATTCAAACAATAGAATAGTATACAGTATTGAAAAATAAAGAACTTATAAAATAGTATACAATGTGAGGAAGCCTGGAGGACATTATACTGAGTGAAATATATGAGTCACTCACAGCACAGTTTCAAAATAGGACAAATATGAGTTGGAGTAAGCATGTGGTGAGAGTGGATGGATAATGAACACTGCAGATGAGGGGGAACTTGTTCAAAAAGAATATATGATTAGGCATTTCATGTGTGACAATAATCTGATACAAAGGGTGCATTGAGGGGTGGGCTAGGGGCAGGGGGAAGAAAATGAGCAATAATGGCCTTTAAAAAAATTGTTTGGCCTCCCTTGGTTTGTAATTTTCACCCAAATAATTTTAGACACAGGTAAAAATTCAAAAGTAATAAAAATTTGCTTTTACCTTACACTTGGTTTACACAATTAAATGTAGCTTACTAAATTTATGTTATGATGTTTTTCACACACTTTTCTTCCATATACATACATATTTCATTAAAATAATTTGAGATTAAGTTCTAGAAATAATGTTCTGTCTGTTTTTTAAGCTTTGCAAGTTTTTTTGACCGTAAAAATCATGATCTCTCTGGATCTGGTAACCTATTCAGATTTAGGTATGAAATTTACTTAACATGATGTCAGTTTTCCTTATTTGCAACAATTGTTTGTCCTTAATTGTCCACTACATCCTACTCACTTTGAAAAGTCAAATAAAATGCCAAAGGTGCAGATCCAGTTCTGTCTTATAGCCGCCTTCTCTCACCTTTCCTTGACTATTTATAGAACTATTTATAGAACATTCCATTGTTCTCTCTCAGAGTAGCTGGTGGATTAAGGCACCCAAGCGACGAGGACTCTCCTTCATAGGGTCGCTATGAGTTGCCTGCGACTCGATGGCACTTAACAACAACAACAACCTTTCAGTTATCTGCTAGATCAGAAAAACTCCTTAATTACTTTTAAAAGAGATCTTTAATTTACTTTTAAGGATACCCTTCAAATAGAGATTGTGTGTTGTTTTCTCAGAAATAGGTTTCAGTGCAGTTGCATCTCTGAATAATAATATTTGTGATAAAAGCTGAGAATACCAGATAATTGTCTTTGTGTTTCATTGACTACGCAAAGACATTTGACTGTGTAGATCACAACAAATTGTGACTAAACTTGAGAAGGATGGGAATATCAGAACATTTGATTGTGCTCATGCAAAACCTGTACTTGGACCAGAAAGCTGTTGTCAGAACAGAGCAAGGAAATATTCCATGGTACAAAATTAGGAAAGGAGTGCATCAGGGATGCATCCTCTCTCCTTACCTTTTCAGTCTATATATGGAATAGATCATTAGAGAAGCTGGTTCTTAGGAGGAATGTGGCTTCAGAATTGGAGGAAGGCACATTAACAGACACAATCTTGCTTTCTGAAACTGAGAAGGACCCGAAGCACCTGTAGCAGAAGGTCAACGACTTGCAGCTATGTGTAAAGTCAGATTAGTAGCTAATGTAAGCATACATGACTGGTAGCTCTGCTTATGATCATTTTACATCTTAATTAGTTTTTAAAATCACACACACTTTTTCAAGTTACTTTTGACTTGCTGGGTAATCGCATAGGATTGAAGCTGTCAGTGATTTCATCTTGCTTGGGACAACAGTCAACATTCTTGATACCAGTAGTCAGGAAGTCAGGAGATAAATTGCATCAGACAAGTAAGGGACCCCTCTAAAAAACTGAAGTGCAGTGATACTGGTTTGAAGACTAAAGTGTACCTGATTCAGACCATAGTCTTTTCAGTTACTTGCTAGATATCTGAGAATTGGGCAGTGAGTGAGGATGATAGAAGAAGAATTGATACCTTTAAGTTGTGGTATTAAGAAGAGTACTGAATATCCTTCTATAGAGCAGACAGGTGTGTTTGGGAAAAGGTGCAGCTGGAGTGCTGCTTGGAGTCAAGGATGGTGAAGCTTCATCTTTCTTACCTTGGACATACTGCTAGGAGAGGCTATTCCTTGGAAGGATCTTCATGCTTGGAAAAGTGGAGGGTTGGTCAAAGAAAGGAAGACCCTCATTGAGGTGAATTGACACAGTTACTACAGGAATGTGCTCAAGTGTGTCAGAAATGGTGAGGATGCCACTGGATAGGACAGGGTTCAGATCTGTTGTTCATAGGGTTGCTACGAGTCATACTTAACAGCACCTGACAACAACAGCAACAACAGACTTGCTGAAGGGTCCTCTAGAAAGAAGTTCTGATTGGATGGTACAAAACAGCAACTATGTATTATTTTCAGTTTTAAAATATTATTCTATTTATCTGTAGGGAAAAGTTCTTTATGCATTGTATTCCATAATGATTTATTTTTAAAATAATTTTTCTGATTATCACCTACCTCTACCATGCTGTTACTATTGACCAAATGCCATGCATTATGCTTTAAATATGCTGTCTCTTTTCATCTTCTTCGAAAACCTAAGTAAAACTTCATTTTAGAGTTGGAAATGAAGAGGTTTACAAATTTGCCTTTGTAGATGATATTGGTCCTCAAACCTGAAATTGCCATCCAATTGGAACTTACTCATACTGATTTTCATAGAGTGTAACTCATTTTGGAGAATATTGCTCATCTCTTTGTCTGAGCAGTAGCTAGTGATTTAGGCCTGCAGAGCTCTTCTTCTCTTTGGTAGACTTGGATTTTTACCTCAGCAGTGCTCAGTTTTAATAAGGTAACCAACAGTAATAGGAATTGATGCCTTTGGATTGTGATGGCTCTGAATTGTGATAGAGAAGAGTACTGAATACCCTGATGGACCTTCAAAAGAATAGCCAAATCTATCTTGGAGGAAGTCCAACCAAAGGGCTCCTTGGAAACAACTATAGTAAAACTTCTCACATACTTTTGCCATATTTTCAGGAGGCACTGTTCCTTGTAAAAAAACATCATTCTTGGAAAAACATTCTTGGAAATCTCATTGCTGCTGAATCAGAACAGACATAAATGGCCCTTCAGTGGGTTTTTGGAGGCTGCAAACTGCATGTGAAGAGATTGCCCATCTTTTCCTCACTCAACTGGTGGAGGACTTGAACTGCCACAGAGGTGCACCTTTGGGTTGGCAGCTCAACCCCTCGTGAACTACACCAGAGTGTGAGAGAGGAAGACCATCACGGAGGTGGATGACACAAGTACTTCAGTGGGCTTGAGGATGACAGAGATTGAGGGTGGCACAACATAGGGCAAGGTCTTGATCTTCATTCTCGGAGGCGCTCTCACTATCAGCTGTGGCTGATTTGATGGAGTCTCACAATAATGTCTAACTTCAGTGCTAATGTTGTTACTCTTGCTACTGTTGTGATCAGCTCTAAATTAATATAGTTTCCTAAGATGAAAACAATAATAAAGATCACATAAAAAAAATCCCCCTCAACTGCACGGCTGTTTATTTGCTTTCAACCCATAGCAGTACTCCATCAGTTTTCTGAAGCTGTAAATTACAATGGATGGAGACTATCCAACTTTCTCCCTCTGATAAGCTGATAGATTTGAATTGCCACAAGTGACCTTTGGGTTAACAGCTCAACTCAGTAGGAACTGTTTTATTCAGTCACTTGTCAGTTATCCCTTAATATATATTTTGTGATTTCTGGCACTTATAGAGATAGCTTACTGTTAACTAGCATTCTTCTGTAAAATCAATTGCCATAAAGCCAGTCCTAGCTCTTAGAGGCCTCCTGGGTGTCAGAGTACAGAGGCTTTCTGTTAGGCGTTCACGGGCTGATTCTTTGAAAGTAGATCCACCAGGCTCTTTTTTCCATGTGTGTCGGAGCAGACTCACACCTCCAACCTTTAGATTAGCAGTTGAGCATGTTGACTGTTTCTACCACTCAAGAACTTCACTTATTCAGCTAAATGGAAATACTAAAATAGAAAAGCCAGAAGTTGTCTTTTGGGAGTTAATAGTCCTGATTGAAGAGACAGGCAACAAAAAAGTTACAAAGTATTTCAGAACTTAGTTGTGAAATAGACAGTGTGTAAGTATTATTTTCACTAATTCTGTACCTGAGTATTTAAGAGATCCTTTGGAAAACATCTTAGAAACAGCTTTAGAAGTGTTTCTATTATAAGGTACCATAGATCTATTCTTAGCATAGATGGTAATAATCTTTAATTTTAATCAAGCATCCTACCACTGTTAGATGATCTTAAAATTCCAGTGAAGCTTGCCAATAGCCACTGTAGATGATAATTGAACCTGTGAGAACAGATGCGATAGCATGAAGAAAGCATATAGAGTAAGAGGTAAATAAAAACCTAGATGCCATAGTATCTTAAGAAAAGCCTTAAGAGAATAAGAGACTTTCATAATTTCTAAATTGCATTTCTTAATTAGATCAGAGGACAGGCTGTGAGAGAAAAGTAGGAGTTAAAAAGGAAACATCTGTATGGAATATTTCCTTCTAAAGAAATACAGATGTAATTGTGAATTGAGTCAAAGAAGCCATAATTTTTCTTTTTTGACTGTACTAGATATTATCACTCTATGTCATTTGCCAATTAAAATCATACCTCCAGACTTCCTACCAAATTTTCAGCAGTTTCCTTTAAGTCAGAGCAGGGTAACACTGTTCAAGAAAGAAATGGCTAACACAGAAGAATTTTATGAAACAACATATTATCAAGAGGCAATGATGATGAAGGAGAGAGTTCAAGGAATTGACAAAAAACAAGCCCCTAGGAATTGATAAGATACCAATTGACATGTGCCAGCAAATAGGTGCTTCCCTGGACATGCTCACTCGGTTGTGCTAGGAAAACTGGGGGACTACCACCTGGCCAACTGATTGGAAGATATCCATATTTATTCCCTTTCAAAAAAAGGTAATCTAACATATTGTGGAAATTACCAAACAATATCACATGCAAGCCAAATATTGCTAGAGATTATCCAAAAACAAGTGGCACAGTCCATTGACAGAAAACTACTGGAAATATAAGCTAGACTTAGAAGAGGCCGTGACACTAGGGACATCATTACCAAAGTCAAATGGATCTTGGCTGACAGCAGAGAGTACCAGAAGAATGTCTGTCTGTGTTTCATTTGACTGCATATCACAACAAATTGTGGCTAAGCTTGAGAAGAATGGGAACCCCAGAACATTTGATTGTGCTCATGTGAAAATTATTCTTAGACTAGGATGCAGTTGTCAGACAGAGCAGGGAAATACTGCAGGGTTCAAAATCAGGAAAATAGTGTGCCAAGGATATGTCCTGTTCCATGCCTTTTAAGTCTATGTACAGAACAGATCATTCAGGAGGCTGCACTTTATGAAGAGGAATGTAGAGTTAAGACTGGAGAAAGATTTATCAACAACCTTTGTTATGCAGGTGACATAACCTTCCTTCCTGAAACTGAGTAGGACCTAAAGTGCTTGCTGCAGAAGGTCAGGAATTTTAGTGTTCAATATGAGTTGAATCTCAACAGCGAGAAGATAAAGATTCTCACCCCTGGGCTAATTGGCCATGATAAATGAAGAGATTGAGTTTGTTAACAGTTTCAAATTGCTTAGTTCCACAATCAGCCCTCCTGGCCGCAGTAGTCAGCAAATCAAAGACAGATTGCACTGGGAAAATCTGTTGGGGACCTCTCAAGAGTGCTAAAGAGCAACGATGTCATTCTAGACTCTAAGGTGTGCCTAATCTAGGCCATGGTCTTTTTGGTTACTTGGTATACATCAGATAATTGGACAATGAATAAAGAGGACAGAAATCAGTTCATTTGAATTGTGGTGTTGGAGAAGAGTGTTGAAGATCCCACAGACTGTCAAGAGAACTAACAAGTCTGTCCTGGAGAGATTGAAATCAAGCTGCTCCTTGGAGAGGAGGATTTTGAAACACTGTCTCACATGCTCTGAGCATGTTGCTAGGAAAGACCAGTTCTTGAAGAAGGATTTCATACTTGGAAATGTTGAAGGACAGCACAGGAAACGAAGATCCTGGATGAGATGGATTGACATAGTAACTGGGTTAGTGGGGGCAGGTTTCTTGGAGAAAGTGAGACTGCTTAGGATAGAACAGGTTTCAGAGCTCTTGTACTTAGGGTCGCTATGAGTTGCAAGTGATTCGATGGCACATAACAACAACAATATGTTTTGTCATATATAAGTTAGTATTATTGTGGCTTGATCTCTACTTATAAGGATGTCCAGAAAGCACTGTTATAAATGTAGGTTTTAGGTTGCATTAAGATGATTAATATATATTGAGTGATTTATTTTAGTAATCGCAGATAGGTTTGATGATATGTTGAATTCTGTATAACGTGAAAATAATTAAGAAAATAACTGAGGAATAAGTTCTGTGCAATTTGGAAGAGTAACGATGATTGAAAAATTACAAGTGCATATTTTGTGATTTTTTTTTCATACATCTGTATATTTGTTAATTTTAGAAACTCTTCTTCAAGATGTATATAAGCTGAAAAATCTATAAATCATAGATTTCTAGTGGAAGAACCTCACTGTCTATTGTGATTATTTGTTATGTGCTCTCAAGTTGCTTGTGACTCATAGTGACCCTGTGTACAACAGCTTTGACACTTGCTCTACCTTGAATCAACCTTACTGTCTCTGACTCACCAACCCCCAATACCCCAGTCACTGAGTCAATCCATCTCATCCAGGGTCTTCCTCTTGTGCTGACCCTCCACCCTCCCAAGTATAATGCCTGTCTCCAAGGACTGGTCCCTATTTGCAACATGACCAAAGTATATCAGGCGAAGAAGCCTCACGATCCTTGCCTCCAAGGAGCAGCCTGGTTTCATCCTCCTCAGGATAAACCTGTTCTCCTAGCAGTCCTTTTAATACTTTTCTCCAGCACCAGAGCTCAAAGGCATCAATTCTTCTCCTATCATCCCTAGTCATTGTCCAGCTCTCTGATGTAATTGTGAAGACTACGGCCTAGAACAGGTGCACTTTAGTCTCTAGACTGACAGTGTTGCTCTTCAGTCCTTTAGCGAGGTCCCTGACAGTAGATTTTCCCAATGCAATTAATCTTTTCATTTCCTGGCTGCTGGTACCAAGAGTGTGTGATTATTTGGAGCAGGGGGTTTGGGGGATATTATTCTTTACCTAAGTGTCTATGATCTTTAGTAAAAATCACATTATTTACCTTGATGATGTTGTTGATAGCATAACAGGTGTTGCTGAGTATAATTCATAACGATCCTCAGAGCAGCCAACCAGCAGCCTACCCTATTCTATGCCATCCTCATCATCTCTGAGACACTAGAGCCCATTGATGAAGTGACTGTGTTAATCCATATTGTTGAGGGGTCTTCCTCTCCTTTGCTAACCATGTTAGGATAACATTAAGGATCAGTCTTTAATTTATGATAGAAAAGTACTGGAGCAAAGATTTATTATATATTTCTGAGTATAGTAAAGTAACCCTAACTTTTGGATCTACTTCATGATTTAGTTTTCTATCCTACAGAGTATATCTTTTAAATTATTAGAGTAGTGCTCTCAAGAGTTGTAAGTTATGCTAGTTATAAAGAAGCTGGTGGATTTTGAAAAGTGAAAATTGTAAATCATTCCCATATAACAATTAAACATTGAGTATTTTTTATATGATAATACTTATCCGTGTGAAAGATTGGAATTACTTTCATAGATAACAAGAAATTTCTCTTTAGAAAGAACTTCTCTATATATTGCATAGGTTTACGATTTTCAATATTTGATAAGTATATTAAAAAGAAAAACTTGTCTACAAGATGATTGTTTTCCTTGATCTAAATTTGTCTGTGTCATAATAGCAAGTTAATACATTTCTCAGTTGTTGTTGTTGTTGATTGCTGTCAAGTTGTGCACGACTCATAGAGACCTTATGAACAAAAGGAAGGCCTGAAGCCTTTCTTTAACTATGGTCATTTATCAAAGTTCATAGAGTTTACAGAGGCTAGGTTTAGAAAGGGGATGCCACTCCTGCTTCCAACATTTCTCAGTAGGATTCAATTTTATTCACTTCTTATTTTAAAGGTCATATATCTACTTTTAAAAGTTAGCTTAAATTTTATTATAGAAAATTCTGTAAAGAATATGAAACACAATTTTATATCCTTTAAATAAATCTCTATTCATAGAAACACAGTAACAAAACTTAAATTTATGGGTAGTATTTATTAGTGAAAGTGTACTTCCAAAACCCTAGCAGCCACAAACCTATTTTATAATCAATGTCTGAATAAGAGAAGGTATAGAAATATAGTAGAAATCAGACCTGACAATAGGAAGAAACACCACAAAAGAGCAAAGAGTTATTTGGTGGAAAAGGCTGCTGGCCGATTAGATTAAATTGGTAGGTCTTTTGTTCAAACCAATAATGAAGGAGTTCATTTTGTAATAATTGTATGAGCTAGAGTTGTCTATCCCTATGAACTTTTAAAACTTAGCTGCCAGCTTTTTCTTTCTGGTTTTTTTTTTTTTTTTTTAAGAACAACTTTACAGGAAGGAGAATCATTAGAATGGAAAACTGCACAAATAAATGTAGAGGGAAAAGAAGAAAGAAGAAGGTCAAGAAATCTTAGAAAGTAAGCTGTCATTCTTAGTTTTGACAGCGCTTATAATTTTACAGGGAGGTCTGTGGAGTTTTTAAAGAAATAAGTTAACTGGAAAAATAAATTGTACTACTAGAAAACGGTATCTGGAAGAAGGACATTTTACATTCCTATGTATGCTCTGTTTCTAGGTATAAGACCATAACTACAAAAGATAGATGGTTAACTCTAGAGTGCTTTGTTTTCAGATGATTAGTCAGTTGGAGCTTTTTGAAAAAAGACAATATGGCTAAAAAGTTTTTAATGTCATTAAAAGCTTAGGTTTGGGTGTACATGAGAAGTATGATGTTGAATAATCCTGAAGAAGAACTGTCCTATGCCTTTGAATTGTGCTGGTGAGGAATATTGACTATTCCATGAACTGTAACAGAACAGACACCTAACTTGGAATTATACAAATGGAGTTCTGCTTAGAGGTAAAGGATGATGAGACTTAGTCTCATATATTTGGGCATGTTATTAGGAGGGGCCAGTCTTTGGAAAAGGATATGCTTTGAAAAGTTGAGTGTCATGGGAAGAGAGAAAGACCCTGTAGTGACTGCAACAATAATTTAAACAGCAGAGATTGTACAGATGGTTCTGGATTAGACCGAGTTCCTTCTGTTACACGCAGGGTTGTTACAAGTCTGGGTCCACTGATGATACCTAACAACAATGACAACCATATGCTTCGAAAATAAACTAGAAAATATTAGAGTTAAATTGCATGTTTTGTAGCAACTAAGAGGTAAAAAGTGTCAATGGTTACCATTAAGTTGGTTGAGTCAGTCTCTGTGTGTGTGTGTGTGTGTGTGTGTGTGTGCGCGCGCGCGCGCACGCACGCGCAGAGAATTCTACCCCTTGGAATTTTCAAGACTGTCCTTTTGGAAGGAAACTTGGTGATAGAGTAGGTTAAATGGTCAACTACTTAAACAAAATATTGGCAGTTTAAACTAACCAGCTACTCTGAGGTATTGTCCTTTTGGTTTGATTTACAACCTTGAAAGCTTGAAGGAGGGTTGCTAGGAGTTGGAATTGACTCAGTGGTTATGGATAGGTATGTTCAAAAGTGGATTGCCAGGCTTGTTTTTAAAGGCACCTGTAGATGGTCTTGAATTGCTGACATTTTGCCTAGAAATCAAGCCTTTAACCCTTTATTCCACCAAGGAGCTTAGAGACCACACTTGGTAGAAATTTCAAGGAGAGAGATTGTAACTGCAGTAAAGGAAGTGCTTTTGTAAATATAGAACCAATTAAAACAATGTACTTTGGCACAAGCCTCCCCTTTGTAAAGTTGCTTAGTAGACTACTTTTTTCCCTCTCATCACAGCTACTACTATTGAACACCTGCTGTGTGTCAATTTTAATGTAAGCACTTGACCTGCATTCAGTTAATATTTACAACGTCCTTTGGGGAACATGTGTGCTATGCTACAGACAAGTAAAGAGAAGATAGGTGTGTTGTGAACTCTTTTCAAATCCAGCTCTGCAACATATATTAGCTGATAGGACTTTGGATAGGCTAGCAGTTTTTAGACAGTTGGTTTCAGAAAATTTTTATACTGTTAGAATTTACTTACTGAGAACCCCAGAAAGCTTGAGTTATATCTGTTGATACTTACTTTTTGTTAAAAAATAGCAAAAGAATACTAGTGACTCAGTGGTAATTCACTAGTAATTCACAGGTAATGGAAAGATTAATAGCACAAATCCTTTAGCTTCTCAATGGAGAAGAAACCTGGCACTCTGCTACAGTAAAGGTCATAGCTTCGAAAGCCCTTTGGGTCAGCTCTACTATTGTATATTGAGTCACTTCGAGAAAGAATTAACTCAGTACAACAACATTAACAGCAGATCTCTTTTCTTACATCATACTTACTCATGACCATGTAGCCTGTTATAATGCTGCCTGCAAGTTAGTAACAAAAGCTTATAGACTACCTAATGAAAATATTGAATACTTAATATCTTTAAATGTTTCACATCCATTATCTCTTATATGGTAAAATGATTCAGTGAGATAGTGGTGATGGTGGTGGTGGTTGTTATGTGCCATCAAGTCACCTATATGATTCATAGCAACCCTATGCACAATAACTCTGAATTTTGTCCTATCCTGAGCTAATCTCACTGTCACTGACACATCTGCCCCTGTAACCCAAATCACTGAGCCATTCCATCTCGTCCAAGTCTTCCTCTCCTGTGTTGCCCCTCCACTTTTCCAAGCATGATGTCCTTCTCCTTTTCCCTCCTGGCAACATGCCCAAAGTTTGTGAGACAGAACTCCAAAATCCTTGCCTCTAGAGAGCAACTTAGTTTCACTCTCTCCAGGACAGACCAGTTAGCTTCTTGCCTCATTGGCTACCAGGTTTGTGGAAAATTGATGAGAAGGCAACATAATAATGTTGGATGGCATTATAATTTGAATTAGCAGGAGTGGCATCCACTTCCTAAACAGCATGCCTCGGGAAACTTACAAACTCATAAATGTTGATAGTTGTAGAGGGGCTTCAGGCCTTTTGTTCTTAGGGTCACTATGTGTTGTGTTTGACTCAAAGGAAATCAACAACAACATTTTGCCTACAATCTCATGAGTTCAGATTGTTGAGGTAAGATAATTACATATAGATATATAGCTACATTTATAGATTTAAATATAGTTTAAGAGAACCTTGTAACTAATAAGCAGAAAATAATTACAAGTATATACATGGATTCTTGGATGTTATGAGATAATTGACTAAATGACAAAAATTACTAATACTGATTTAAACACTACTGACAGAACTTTAGGATATTACTATTTAGATATTGTATGACTTCATTTGCCTTGCTGGTGCGAGTGTAAAAGCGTCTCACTGCCCTAGGCTGGAGTCCACACCTACTATCTGTAACTCTTACTGGGGGAAATGTAGTTTTAGTGGTCTAGGAAGGAAATGTTTAAGAAGGTGCTTAGTCACAATGATGTTATGCTGTCATCTCCTGTACTTTTATATTAATTCTCTTGCCGATGCTGTTGTCCTTATTATCATCTCTTGCTCTGGAAGAGAAATTGGTTTAGAGGAATGAGCTCAGAAAAATGGCTCAGGAATCTGAATTTCAAATATGGTGCTGATTCTGTCTTACCAACTATAAACTTTTGGATAAATGTCTTTAATTCTAATTTGTTTCCTCTTTTATAAAATGGAAATGATGATCTTAAGGTTGGTTTAAATGGATATGTTCAATAGTGTTCTATTGTTACTTTTATGTACTTTTTAGTTGTAACTGAGTGATAGCTGACCTTCCAGTTAGGGTTTTCAGAGGCAGTAAATTGCATGGGAGATTGATCAACTTCTCCCATGGAGCAGCTGATGGGGTAGAACCATGCCCCTCTGCTTGTGACAGTGCAGTTCCTTACTACCATTAAGCTACTAGAGCTCTCTCATAAATAGGCTTTCAAAATATAAAGAGAATTTTGAAGGTAATAAGAGAAAATAGTCACATAAAAAGAATCTAAATAAAAGTGATGTTAAGTGCTCCCCCCTCAGTTTATGATGTTTATTTTTTTCTACTAGTTTATTTACAGAACTCGAATAAATTCTTTCAATTTGTCTTACCCCCCGCCCCATCAAATTGTACAAGCCAATGATTAATTCCTCCTTCCCCCTGCACATCCACATCCCTCTGCTTTCAGCCTCTCCCACCCCTCCTGGATCGTTATACTCATTCTACGGCCATATCACCCTGAATGTGCCCGATCTCGTCTGTTAGGTGCTTTTAAGCATACTACGACTCATAGTGACCTTATGGACAACAGATCTGAACCTTGCTAAGGTCTTACGGGCAATGGAAGATAAGATTGAGTGCCATTCCCCCCCGCCACCCCCGAGAAACACTGAAGCCAGAAGATAATGGAATGATATATTTAATATAATGCAAAAGGAAGAGGGAGACAAAACCCAAAACTATACCTTGTGAAACTATCCTTCAAGAAGTATGTTATTATTGTTGTTAGGAGCCATCAAAAAGGACAATCTAAAGGTTTGTGAATTAATGCTCTTGGAGCAGATTGTGGCTAATATTGAGAAGAATGGGAATCTTTGAGCACCTGATTGTGCTTATACAGACTTTTTATGTGGATGAACACAGTCTGAACACAGCTAGGGAACACTGCATGGTTCAAAATCAAGAAAGGAGTGTATGAGGGATTTATCTTTTCTCCATACCTTTTTAATCTATATGCAGAACAGATCATTTGGGAGGCTGGACTTTATGAAGAAGAACATGGCATCAGGATTGGAGGAAGACTCATCAACCACCTGTGTTATACTAATGACAACATTGTTTGCTGAAATGGAGAAAGACTTGGAAGCATTTGCTGCAGAAGGTCAAAGATTATAGCCTTCAATATGGATTGCATCTCAACATCAAGAAAATAGTGATTCTCATGATAGATAGAGAAAGGATCAAGGTTGTTAATGATTTCATCTTGCATGAATCCACAATCAGCACTTATGGCACCATCAGTTGGGAAATCAAAAGATGAGCTGCATTGGGAAAGTTGGCTGTAAAGGATCTCTTCAGAGTGCTAAAAAGCAAAGATGTGTTAGACTTTGGTTCGCCTGATTTAGGCCAGGGTCTTCTCAGTTGCTTGGTATGTATCTGAAAGCCAGAACGTGAATAAAGATGATAGAAGAAGAACTGATGTCTTTGAGTTGTTATACTGGCAAAGAGTACTTAACATACCATGGACTTCCAAGAGAACAATAGGTCGGTCCTGGAAAGGGTTAAACTAAGTTACTTTCTGTTTTTGGAGCATATTGACAAGGATTTTGAAGCTTTGTTTCATGTCTTTTGATCATGTCACCAGGAGGGACTTGGAGAAGGACATCATACTTGGAAGGGTAGAGGTTCAGTGCAGAAAAGGAAGATCCTAGAGGAAATGGATTGACATAGACACTGTGGCAGTGGGATGTGATTTGTATGAGATATTGAAGTTGGCCCAAGATAGGGCAAGGTTCAGCGTCATTGTTCATAGAGTCACTGTGAGTTATGAATAGTTGACTTGATGGCACATAACACACTATCACTACCTAAAATATACACCTTAACCTGTTATTCTTTGATTTGTGTACCTTGTTAGCGGAATTGTGATTGGGATGGGGGAAGTATATTTTATAGCTTTTATTTATTTTTCTTATTTTGAATTAGAACCTTTAACTTTGTGTTGGCAAAACAGAATGACTTTGGAATGAGAGCTAAGAAAATATCCTTTCTAAGAAATCTGAAAATAAGTTATTTTGGAAAGCAGTGATCATCATAATTGCCTTCCCAGATATTTGAACAGATGAGACAGTGGCAAACCCTTTAAGCAGTCTTCATTGTAATAAAGAATTTGAATTGTGACTTAATCCACAATGCTTTCTCTCAGTTTTAAGTTGAGTGTATAACACAGCACTGTTTGTACTGAAATTGAGAATGTATTGAAGTTTGAGAGTACTTTACAACTACTGCCTTGTTAGGTTTGTTCAGAAATACTGTTCTGTAACCTGAAAAAATTTAAAAAATTTTTCTTGTGAATAAATACAGATTGTTACATAAGGGATCTAGTTTACTTGTTTAATCATTATAACTGTTAGTCTATGTATAAACAGCAAAGATCTTTTAAATAAAATCATTATTATTTCTCACCACTTTAAAAAAATAGCCTTTAGTCTTTAGAAGAAAAAAAAAAAGAAAGAATACAAAGAATGAACAGTTTTTAGTGGACAGCCCATATTTCTCATGGTTTGAATCCTCTGGCCCATCCATGGGCAAAAGGTGAAAAATCACCTTTCATGCAGTTTGCAGCCTCAGCTATCCAGTGGAGGGTCAGCTGTGAGTTGGTTTTGACTTGATGGGAATAAGTGTTAGTATGGATGTTAGCAGTTGTACTACAATGTTTTTTGGTTTCTTGACTTTATATGATGGTGGTGGTAGTTTGGTTTTTTAAAATACCATAATTTGGTTTATAAGGACATATATATGAGATGAAACTATGCTAAAATGAAGTGTTTTTAATGTAGTTTCTACTCATAATTAATAGTCTTATTTTCTCAGGCCTCTTAAACAAATTATCACAAATCAGATGACTTAAATTCATACTTCTTGGAGATGGAGATAGAAGTATTAGCATGACTCTACGGCAATATCTTTATCCTTCCTTTTATCATTTCCAAGAAATCCTGTACTTATTGGTATGTGACTACATTGTAGGCTACCTCTGATGGTCTAGTGGCTAAGGAGTTGTGCTGCCAATCCCAAAGGCAGGTAGTTTGATTCCATCAGCTGCTTAAAGGGAGAAATATGGGCTCTTTCTTTGTATGTTGTTAGGTACCATCAAGTCAACTATGTTTCCTAGTGACCCTATATAGATCTGAACCCTGCTCTGTCCTGTACCGTCCTCATGATCTCTAACATGCTCTAACGCGTTGTTACAGTTACTTTGTCAGTCCATCTTGTTGAGGATCTTACTCTGTTACTTTGATTTTGTAGGCTGTCTCTTTTCCAGTTTTCTTGCTGGATATTATTGTAAATGTTGTTAGGCGCTTTTAAGCCAACTACAACTCAGCAAAGCAAACCTCTGGATCTTGCCCTGTGTCGTTCCATCCTCAATCTCAAATATTTCGGAGCCCATTGTTATAGTCACTTTATGGTAAATCCATCTTGTTGAGGGTCTTCATTTGGGAGATGAAGTTTCACTGTCCTTGTCTCTGAGGAACACTCTGGATGTAAACCTGTGCTCTGAAAACCCACGGAGAGTCAGTTATGGGTTAATTCTGACTGGCAGTGAATGATACCTGTATTGTCCCATTGTCTGTCTTGTCTTTACATGACCCTCTTCTTTGTATTTCTTTATCCTTTCTTTATAAGCAAGCCAGTCATTGGACTTAGGGCTCACCTAAATCTTAAAATACTTAACTAGATGCATCTGCAGGACTCTGTTTTTCAAGTAGCTTGCATTCACAGGTTGTGGGGATTATGATTTGAGCATATCTTTTGGGATGGGGACACACACACACACACACACACACACACACACACACACACTCTCAACTTCATACAATTAGGTACCTTTGGAAATTTTTCTCAACTATGCATATCTTACAAAGTACTTTTGACATAAGGTTTTTGTTCTTTTTTAAAAAAGTCTTTATAGCCAGTGAAGTATATTTAGGCTCCTGGCTGAATATCTTTTGTTCAGCATTACGTCCCTAGTTGCCTGCCCCATGATTGTTGTTAAGTGCCATTGAGTCTAATACAACTCATAGCAATCCTATGACTACAAGTTCTGAACCCTGTTCTACCCTGCGCCATCCTCACACTTACTGACACACAAGAGCCCATTGCAGCAGTTACTGTGTCAGTCCACGTGATTGAAGATCTTCCTCTCCTTTGCCAACCCTGCACCCTTCCAGCATTGTGTCCTTCTCCAAAGCATAGCACTTCCTAGCAACATTTTCAAAGTATATGAGGCGAAGCCTTATCTTTCTTGCCTCCAAAGAGCACTCTGACTGCACCCTCTCCAATATCTGTTCTTTCTCTTGGCAGTCTATTGAATGTTCAGTGCTCTTCTCCAACACCAAACCTCAACTGCATCAATTCTTCTTCTGTCATCCTTATTCACTAGCAGTCAGAAAGAAACAATGACCTGACTCTGATGCAACTTTGTCTTCAAACTGACATCACCACTCCTCAATAATTTGGAAATGTCCCTAACTACAGATTTTCCCGGTACACTGTATCTCCTTATTTCCTGACTGCTCGTACCAAGGGTCTTCATTGTAGATCCAAGCAAGATAAAGCTGTTGACAGTTTCAATCTCCTCCCCATCCATCGTGACACTGCCTATTGGTCCAGTGGTAACAGTCGTTGTTTTCTTGACATTGATGTGCAATCCATACTGGAGGCTGCATTCCTTGATCTTCTGCAACAAGTGCTTCAAGCAGTTCTAACTTTGAGCAAACAAGGTTGTATCATCTGCATAATGCGGTCTATTGATGAGTATCCTTCCAATCCTGATGCCACACTCCTCCTCAGAGAGTACAGCTTCTCGAATAATTTGCTCAGCATATAAATGAAATAGGTATACGCTCTCTTCCCTTTTCCAAACCATTCAGTGCTCCCCTGCTTTGTTCGCATGGCAGCCACCTTGTTTGGGTATAGGTTCCGCATGAGCACAATCAAGTGCTCTGGGACTCCCATTCTTCTCAATGTCAGCTACAGCTTGTCATGATCCACACAGTCAAATGCCTTTGCCTAGTCAATAAAGCATAAATAGACATTCTCCTGGTATTCCTTACTTTAAGCCAGAATCCATCTGCATCAGCAGTGATATCCCTGGTGTCACAACCTCTCAAATCCACTTGAACTTCTGGCAGTTTCTTATCTGGTTTTGGATGATTGTCAGTAATATTTTGCATGTATGTAATATCATTGATATTGTTTGATAATTTTTACATTCAGTTGGATCACCTTTCTTGGGAATGGGAACAAATATGGACCTCTTCCAATCCATTGGCCAAATAGCCATCCTCCAGATTTCCTGGCTTAGACTGGCCACTGCATCCAAGGCTGTATCTGTTAATTAAAACAAGTCAGTTGGTATCCCATCAATTCCTGAGGCCTTATTTTTTTGTCAGTGCTTTCAGTGCAGCTTCTACTTCTTCCTTCTTTACCATTGGCTCCTGTTCATATGGTACCTCCTGAAATTTTTCAGTGCCAATCAATTCTTTTTGGTACAGTAACTCTATATTTCTGCAATCTTCTTTTGATGTGTTTTGGGTCATTTAATATATTGCCCATAGCATCTTTCAATTTTTTGACACAAGGCTTAATTTTTTCAGTTCTTTCAGCTTGAGAAATGCAGAGCTAGTTCTTCCCCTTTTTATTCTTCAATTCCAGCTCTCTGCACATTCCATTATAATACTTTGCTTAATCCTTCTGAGATGCCATTTGAAATAATCTATTCAGTTCTTTTACTTCGAAATGTTTTCCTTTAGTTGTGGCTTCTCTATGCTCCAGTGCAATCTTCAGAGTCTCTTCTGACATCCATTTCAATTTTTCTTTCTCCTCGGTTTTTGTAATGACCTTTTGCTTTTTTCATGAATAATATCCTTGCTGGCATTCCACATCTTGTCTGGTCTTCGATCATTGGTTTTCAGTGCCTCAAACCTATTCCTAAGATCATCATGGACTGCAGATGGAATTGTTCCAAGACTGTATCTTGGTTTCTGTGGACTTAATTTTAATTTTCTTCAGCCTCAATTTGAACGTGCATATAAGTAATTGATGATCTGACCCACAGTCTGTCCCTGGCCTAGTTTTGGCTGCCAATATTGAGATTCTTCAACGATTTCTTCCACAAATGTAGTCAGTCTGATTCCTCTGCAGTCTGTGAGGTGAGATCCACATGTAAAGTTGTCTTTTAGAAAAATAATAAATGAATAAAGCATTATAAATAAAAAATTCAATCATTCTATTTACAGCTTCGTGTCTATCAACAAGCCCATATTTTCCAATTACTGTTCCTTCTTCACTGTTTTCTACTTTTACATTCCAGTCACCAGTTATCATTAATGCATCCTGATTGCATATTTGGTCAATTTCAGACTGTAAAATTTGATAAAAATTCTCAATTTCTTCCTCTTTGGCTCTAGATGTAGGAGCATATATTTGAATAATAGTCATGTTAACAAATCTTATTAAATCTCTTTTTTAATTCAGATACACATTTTTGGAAACCACTGTGTGCGTTGTACTACAATCACCAATATATCTTTCCATTATATCTGCTCAGTCTTAGTGGCAAGAATGTGAAGAAGAAAACGGGATTTTTTTTTTGACTGTGCATTTTTGTAAATAGTGATTCTCTTGCATATTCATCTAAAGGAGGCAATTGCTTTATTTTAGAGGTCATGGAAAGGAATCCAAGCAGATTTTTTTTTAAACTGGACACAAAAATTAAATAAAATAGCACAGACAACATACCTGAATTCTAATTCTACAAATACTATTGAAACCTCCTAATAGGAGGTAGGAGAAAATAGAGGCAACATGCACATGAGAGTAAGATCCCCAAGTTTAGAAAACAATAACAAGAAACCAGTATTTCCTCCTTGTGTTATCTAATAGTTGCCATGCTAACATGTGACTAAGTTGGGAACCCTGTTAACACAAACTAGTGTTCTATCAACAGTTATTTTTGTGTATCACATTGGAAGCCTGCACCTGAGGTGAAAAACCATAAAATGATAAGTGAGGCAGAGTTGAGGCTAAAATGAGTTGAATCGGTACTTACTACTCTTTAAGAGATTCATGATGGTATTTAGACTTTCCTTAAAGATGCTGAGTCATTTCTGGTGTTTATTAAATTCTGATTTTTTTTTCGTCTTGTCATTAGCTCTTTAGGACAGAGGCTTCAATTACCATTCCTTCTTGTTCAATTGATTCTATGATCTCATCTTAATCTTATAAGAAAATTATCTCACCTTTCTTGAGAATGTTTCATGGTGAACTGTGTCCTAATTTTTCAATACCAGGAGTTAATGGAGTGTAGGGTAACTGCTACCTTTCCTAAAGGAATGGGGAAACTAATATTTTCTGTACTTCTGTTCTGGTTTTCTAAAGTGGTTCTAGTTGTTAATAAAGGAAAAGTTCAAGCTAATGGAAACGCTAGTCACCAAAGTTGTTTTCAACACTTTATCTAAGAAACAAAGAGAGTTTTTATTATTTTTTCCAATCTTCTGTTGATGAATATATACTGTGTGCATTATACTATAATCACCAATATTCATGTGTGTGTGTGTGTGTCTTTGTGTTTTTTCTGAATAAACATCTTACCAAACCCATTTCCATTGTTTGCCTTCAACTCTTAATTTATCCCATAAGACAGAGTAAAATGATCTCACTGGATTTCTAAGACTGTAAATTTATACACCAACAGACTGACTCTTATCTTTCAACTGTAGAGTGACCACGTGGGTTCAAATTGCTCACTCACCTTTTAGTTAGCATTCCAATATATTTAACACATTTTAAAAGGAGCAAATGTAATGTGTGGAAGGCCTAGACCTACCTCTTAACTCTGCAAAGGGGAACTGAACCCATCATCAGTATCCTCAGTATCAAAGTAATAGCTACAAGGTCAGACACCACCACCCCTACCAGCTTCACCTTTTTTCTGCTAATCACTGGGTCCAATGTTCATTGTAAATTGATTCACAGACTATGCTTTTATTCATATTTGTGGAGTTTATTAAGGAAGTAGGTGGAGGAGGCAAAGGGTATCATGCAGTGAAAATCCAGATTTAGTAAACAGCAGCGCCAAGCTAGTTAACTGCATAACACAATTCCTCATTTAGTTCAGACAGCTTCTCAGTCAACAAGTGAAAAGTCAGATAGCTTCTCAATCAACAAGTAAGCTCAGTCCAGCAGCAGAAATAGAAGAAGCCTCTGATATCCTCAGTCGTCCAACAAGCTTTGTCTCCTAGAAGTCACAAGTCAGCTCTTTCTTGAATCATACACCAGGCTTAACTTTTTAACTCTGGCTCTGTCTCCCAGGCTCCATCAGGCTATACCTTGCCATAGTCTCTCCACAGTCTGTCCAGCTGTCCCTCTTGTGTTGACCCCACAACTGTTGATGATGTAGAAGACAATGATCAACAGTGAACCATGTGTCTGCAGTTGAGACAGCTAGAGATCACATCCCTAGAGATGCTAGGCAATGACTAAGCTACTTTCAAAAGTCCTGACTCCACAGCTGTTAAGCCACCAGAGTGCTTATTCTGAACAAGGCTTCTATAATTCTAAAATATTCTAGTAGCAATATATTTGTGGACATTTATCTTAACTCATGGTGACCCATGGTGTGCAGAATAGAACTGCTCCATAGAGGTGTTTGTGTGTGCAATGAGACTTTCTTTTGTTTGGGAAAATAACTCATGCTTAGCATGGTGGGCTGTCAGCAACAGAGAGGAAGACCCTCAGCAAGATGTATTGATACAATAACTGCAGTAATGGGCTTGAGCATAGTAGAGATGGTGAGGATGGCACAGGACAGGGCAAGGTTCAGATCCATCATTCATAGTGTCACTGTGAGGTATAGTTGATTTGATGGCACCCAACAACAACTAATGCAGATAGAAAAGATCTGATTATATCTTTATCAGTGTAACTGTTGATAGAGTTTTTAATGCTTAATTTCCTAGTAACTATACAATGAAGTTTTTTAAAAAGACATGATTCAAAACCAAAGTCATATTTATATTTTCTTTTTGTTTTAACGATAAGTAGCATCCATTTTTAGTTAATTTCATGTATGATGTGAGAATATAGAGAAACAGATCTCCTAGCCTATCATTCATGATGTCGCTAGGTAGGTTCAAACTTTTAGGCTCATATATTCTAGTGCTACCTTGCATGGAGATAACCTGTCTTTTTCCTGTAGAGCAAGTAGTGGATTCTATCCATTACGGTGTAATTCCTTACCACTAGACCACCAGAGCTCCCTATTTATTGGTTAGTGCCTTTACATATTATAGGAAGTAATAAAATGTATGGATAGTAATAAAGGGATAAAAGACAGTTTATTGTCTCCTGATTTTGGAAAAGAGCCTATTATTAATTGTCTTTGTATAGACATGCATGTATTCCCACATTTTAAAGCTAAGCATTATCTGTCATATGTAATATGTGCTGTCAGTTAAGACTTTAAAAAATAAGGATAAAAATAAAACACTTCATGTTTTCTTCATGGAATTGGAAGACAAGATACTTAAAATAGCAAACATTTCCATTTTTTCTGGCCTTTCTACTCCTTAATAAATGAGTTACCTCACAGCATATTAAGTCAGTTGATTCAGAAATTTTAGCCTCATACTTTCATTAACCTGGTAGTAATTATCTTGCATTTTCTTGCTGCCTACTTTCCTTGTAATTGCCTATATTCCTCATAAGTCTTCTGAATGTTCTATTTACTTTTCTGCCTTTTTATTTTTTTAAAGGGGAAGGTTATTTTATTCAATCCCTATACTTACTTAGGTCAGCAATTCTATAACATGAAGGGGTAGAAAATGAGGAGGTGATGTTATTTTGCCATTTAGGAGTTTATCTTTTCATACTGCTTTCCATGACTTTCCCATGTTGATGGGCAGGAATATGCAAATAGGGGTATGCTAGCCTATCTACAATTGGCTGGTTCACTAATCCACAAGGGGATTAGCTAATCTTGCCATTAAATTGAGTGGGTCTAGCAGAAAGAAGAAACCTCACCACCAGAAAAAGAGCAAGCAAGAAGGCTCCAGGAACAACAGCAGTAGCAGCCACAGCAGAGAATCAGAGACACGACATGAGTTGGAACCTTGAAACAGCTACACTATTGAAACTAGAGTGAAGAACTTTTTTCCTAAGTTCATTGGACAACTAGGGATGGGGAGAGCCAATACTGGAAGGACTGAGAACTTTGTAACATGGGCCTTAATCTGTGAGTTCAACGCTGAGGTGCCCGTGAGCACTTTTCAGAAACTGTCTTGACTGTATTCTACCACTTACCTGGATTATAAACCTTTGACTTACTTTCCCTATATGGTTCTGTGTGGTCTGTGAACCATTGCATTGGATTTTGGACTCAGTAAATCAGTAAGAGCAGTTTGAGACGAGTTGAAGAGAGGTAGGGGAATGTGAGAGGTATATCTAACCTAGTGGAATTAGTTTTGTGTTGTTACTGTTGATGGGGATAGTTCCTCTTGAGAAGTTGGTAAGGTCAGATATGACTGTCCCCACATAGCCCTTGCTCTTTTTTTTTTCCAGCTAGATAGGTATAAGAGACCTCAGGTAAAGAATTTTCACCCTCTGGTTGAGAAGGAAATGTCATCCTCTGGTAGAGAAAAGGAAATACCATTTTTATGTACAGAGATGTGAGAGTCTATAAAATACTAGAAGAATACAAAAGAAGATCACTATTTGGTAATGTACAATTTAGGGAAAAAAAACTGAGGTGTGTGTATATTTGTATATGTGCTTTTCTTTACATATATGTGTTCCCATGTGTGCATAATTATATATTAGATAGATTTTTTTGTTTAGATATTAGATTTTAAGGTAAAATAATAAATGATTTATGTTTTGAAATTTACTGTCTCTTCATTCCCTCCAGTGGGCTCTCCCTTTTCTATTAAATATATCACCTTCACTTGATCAAATGATTTGGCATGTCAAATACTTGGAAAGCCTTGTTGTTGTTACAGCAACACATGGCTGACCCTCCAGCAGGTTTTTAGAGTCAGTAGTTTGCACAGGAGGAGATTGCCCATCTTTTTCTTGTGGAGCAGCTGGTGAATTCAAACTATGCTTCTTTGGGTTGCCAGTACAAATCCTTATCTTCTATGTCCAGCACACACACAAGAGGCCCTGGTGGTGCCTCTTTAAATCGTTAAATTAAAATAAAATCATTTGGCTACCAACCAGAGTTTGTTTAGCAGTTCAAACCCATTAGCCCCTTTTCAGGAAAAAGATGTGACATTTCTCTTCTAATAGATATTATAGCCTTAGAAAGCTTATGGGGTATGTCTGCACTTTCCTGTAGAGATAGTATCAGTTGGAATTACCTCAGTGTCAGTGGATTTTAATTTGAGGCATACACAAGGTAAATGAGTGGTATGGGAAACAAAGATAAGGTTGTTGTTGTTATGTGCCATCGAGTCTTGAGACGCATAGCGACCCTATGTACAAGAGCTCTAAAAGCTCTTCTATCCTGTGCCAACCAAGCCATCTCAAACGCACTCATTCCCACCGCTCCAGTCACAGAATCGAACCATCTCATTGAAGGTCTTCCTCTTCTTCGCCGCCCCTCCACTCTGCCAAACATGATGTCCCTCTCCAAGGACCAGTCCCTCCTTGCAACATGCCCAAAGTATGTCAGACGAAGCTTCAGAATCCTTGACTCCAAGGAGCATTCTGACTTCATCTTTTCTAGGACAAACCTGTTCTCCTAGCAGTCCATGGTATATTCAGTACTCTTCAACAGCACCACAGCTCAAAGGCATCAATTCTCGTTCTATCAACCCTATTCACTGTCCAACTCTCTGATGCATAGAACATAATTGTGAAAACTGTAGCCCGCATCAGGTGCACCTTAGTCTCCGGCCTATAACGTCTTTGCTCTTAAGTACTCTTGAGAGGTCCCTCACAGCCAACTTTTCCAATGCAATTCGTCTCTTGATTTCCTGGCTGCTGTTACCAAGAGTGTTGATTGTGGAGCCAAGGAAACTAAAACTGTTAACTATCACAATCTCTTCACCATCCATCCTGATGCTGCCAATTGGTCCAGTGTTGAGAATCTTTGTTTTCTTGATGTTGAGCTTCAGTCCATATAGCAGGATTGGCCGGGGGGGAAAAAAAGGCCTTCGAAAACCCTAGTGACTGTGGTATTCCACGTGAAGTGTGTCAGAGATTATATGAATTGCACAGGACAGGAGAGTGTTCAGATCAGTTATTCATAGGGTCAGTGTGAGTTGTACATTACTTGACGGCATCCTACAACAACAACATCTTGAGAAATTAGATTGATCATAGAGATACTTAAGAGGTAGACTTCTTAGGACTTAATAGTAATCTCAGTATTAATACAGATGTGGAGATAGAGCAAAAGCAGTTTGTAACATGTATTGGAAGCCAGGTGTATGTAAAGACCTCTTGCCCCTTTTAATCATGTTGAGAAAAGTTAGAAGTACTGTCCTAAAAATTTGTTTATCCCAAACCATTTAATAATAACTTGCCAACATGATACACCATCACCTCTGAACTTTTGAGTATACTTTTCTTTATAAATCAGCACCCTCTCCTTAATAACCTTGATATGACCATTAATATTGGGAAGTTAGCTGCTCTTCAGGTCTCATTTGAGTATCCCCAGTTGTCCAGATGTCTCTAATAATAAAAGTATCCTATTCAGAACTGTACATTGCATTTTTTAAATCTTGCATGTGGCGATAATTCTCTTGTCTTTTATGAGCTTGATTAACAATTGTGAAGATTTCAAATTAATTATTTTGTATAAGACCATGAATTTGTCTGATCTTGTATTACTTGATCCAGATTTTGCATCAATAAAATGCAAAATGATATATTGCTTTGTATATTGTGCATATAACTTCATAAGTCCTATTACTAATGTTTCTTTTTAGCCATTCTTATTCTTTTTACATTTGACAAACTCTTAAAGAATTTTCTGCATAACATTATTATACCCACAGGCCATGCCACTTTAGTTTGACTAGTAAATTATGGCATAATTTTCAGTGTTCTCTTTAGTAGAAAATGGATCTTTTTCTGTGTGTTTCTGTTTATATAAGATAATTTTATTACTCTCCATTTTTTGATGTGTGATTCACGTGAATTAGGCTTTTTGTGCTAATTTAAGTAGCACAGGCAGAAGATAAACCCTAGTTTTTTTCTTTCTTAAAATTACTACTTTCTATTTTTTTTAAAAAAGCCTTATCCAAGTATGCCTTGCCACACATTATTACTATATGAGGTCCGTATGAAGTATGGAGCTTGTAAGATTAGTTAATTCCAACCTTTATATTTAAAACTAAAAGTTATACACTTTGTTTTGTGAGGGGTGGAGTGGGAAAAACCCCTAAAAAACATAAACCCCACCCAAAACAAACAAACAAACAAAAAAAACCCCACCCAAAACAAACAAACAAACAAACCCAAACAAACAAATTCAGTAGTATTTAAGCTCAATTGACTTTTCTTGAAATAACTATTTCATCTTTCATAATTTTACAAACTAAAAAAGGCACAAAATTTTGCTTACATAAAACGAGCTCAAGCCAAAATAGTATTTAATTTAATGTCAGTTCAGCAGATTTAGTATCTACTGAAATTACAAATGGATTTTAAAACTTAACAAATGAATTTTAATTAATATTTACAACATGAATATTTATTGGCAGTGTTGAACACTAAAACCATAAAAATATAATGTGAACGATGAATAAAAAAATAATATAGGCACAAGTGAATGCAAAATTTGAAAAAAAAAGTATTTCTTACATGATTTGCTTTAAATGTAAGACTAACAGTAAGAAAAAGACTTCTTTACTGTATTACAGTATTGTTGAATGTTAAAAATGATGTATATGTTGTATATTATATATATCTTTTTAAAAAAATTATTTTAATGGAAGTTTACAGAGACTTTGGATTTCCGTTCATTCATAGATGTGCACTTTCCTTTCTGCCCATCCCTCCTCCCAGTTCACTTTTCTCTTTGAAAAGTTAAAAAAAATTAATTATTTCATTGTTATACAATCTGTTCCCCTTCCCCCAGTCCACTCTACTATGCAGCTTTCATTTCAGGCACTTATGACGATAATATCTAATCATATATTCCTCCTAAGCAGGTCTCTCCTAATCTATTTTGATGCAGTATACATAATTTATCCCCTCTTAGTTTTCCCCAAACTTCTGTGTCAGTCCTGCTTTACAACAGTGGCACTATGCAGTATTTGTTCTTCTGTCAATGGCCCTATGCAGTATTTGTTCTTTTGTGATTGAGCTATTTCAGCATAATGTCTTCCAGGGTCACCCATTTTGCCCATTCCTTGTTTTTCAATGCAGCATAGTATTCCATTGTGTGAATTGTATATTAACATGTCTTTATTGTGGAATTTAGACTTGCTTTTTTGGTTGTACAAATTCCAGAGTAAATGTTAAGTGAGCATGTGAAGATTTTATTTCTAACTGAAATAAGAATATTTCTGAACTGAATACATGTTTTTAATATCAAAAAGATTGGTCAGCTGTATGAGAATTCTAGAATTACAGCATAATGATGTTGTTTTCCTTTGAATATCAGTATATTCCCTGGGGCAGAGCAGTAAAACTCATGAACATCTGCTGACACAGCAGCTCTTTTCTTTTCTCAAGTAAAATGTTCACAATCAGACATGTCAATGAAAGAGTCCTTTGCCTAGTCATAACTTATGCTAAAAGGAAAATCTGTTTAGTTTTGTTGTACACCTTCTCCAAATTGTTACCCGTTAGCCTTTAGACTTGACTTGACACTTTTTTTTACTCTCAAGCCCAAGCAGGAATGGGAACATACCAAGTTTTCCCTTTGTGACATGATGTTTTCCCAAAGCTTATTTATCTCTCACATCCAAAATTATTGTTCTCTGAAGTCAGAAACCTTTTCATTACACCTTCTAGAGACTGAAAAGTAGGCTAATTACGGCACCATTGTTTGTATCACTTTAACTAAACTCTGACCTATTTTCTTTTTTCTTTTTTTTTTTTACAGTTTTATAACTTTATTTGACAATCAGCTGTTAGTTTTCATCCACATTGACGGTCTGTAGATTTTTAAAAATGGTGACAGGTACATAGGTAACCAGTATACAGCTTGTTTGGGGAACCTTCATCCTCATTACGTTTTCTAGACAACCGTACACAGATGCGGTATGGGACATTCCTTCTTCCTTTGGCCCAGACAGCTTTGTTAAGCTTGGTGTCAATGTGAACATCTGGTATTCCCATCTCCTTCATGACGAATTTCTGGATCTCCTTTAGTGCCCAAGGAGCATGCTTCTTAGATCCCTCTCCATGGATGCACTTATGAATGTTGATGGTGTGCTCTCTGGTCACCACTTCGTTGATGTCAGAACAGCCTTTCTTCTTGTCACCACCCTTCTTTCCTGGGGCCATAGCTCCGGGACCAGGCTGGAAAAGTGACCCATTTTCTTAAAGATCCCTTTTGACTCCTACATCCTGTTGAGAATTCCTCTGCTAGTCCATTGGATTTATTTATGTAGCAGAAGATACTCTTTAAACATTCTTGAGCAACTGGAGTTTTTGACTGTTCAGATGGTTTCTGTATCAGTTTGGGTACTCAGAGAGATTTGAATATAAAACTTGATGTGCAAGAGTCAGGAAGAATGAGCATGAGTAGGCAGAAAGAGCCTGAAACTGCAGTTGTGGTAATTTCATCCAGGCTATTGGGATGGGTCCAGGCTGACTCCCAGACTGAATTACCTATTAGCACAATCCTGGCTCTCCTGCTTCTGCAAACTTTCTGTTCTTTGCTTGGAGAAACCAGAGGAAACGTGACCAGGTGTGAGTGTTACATGATTCCGAGGTAAGTTAGCTGGGGTCCCTCTAGCACCTCTATTACTCAGAGCAGGCTGTGTTCAAGGGGTGAATGAGCAGGACACCACTGTGACTGCCACACTCTTCTCCATTTGTACTTTGACACAAACCACACACTTGGACACCTTTCTCAGTCCACACAACATAACTAAACACAAGGTTGTTCTTAGGTGCCATCGATTTGGGGAGGACTCATAGTGACTTTGTGAACAGCCAGCCAAGCTGAACCTTCCCCTATCCCCTCACCATCCTCATCATCTCTGAAACATTAGAGCCCATTGTTGAAGTCATCGTGTTAGTTTATCTTGTTGGGGGTCTTCGTTTCTTTAGCTGACCCTCCATCTTTCCAAGCATGAGGTCCCTTTCAAAGGAATAGTCTCGCCTAGGCACATGTTTCAAAGTACAAAAGATGAAGCTTTACCATCTTTGCCTCCAAGAAACAATCTGATTGCAGTTTCCCCAAGACTTATCTGTTTGTTCATTTTCCAGTCCATAGGACATTCAGTACTCTTCTCCATGGAGCACCACACTCAAAGGCATCAGATCTATTCATCATCTAGCTCTCCAATGTTTAGTGGGTGATTGAGAAGACTGGCCTGAATCAGGAACACCTTACTTCTCAACCTGACATCATTGCTCTTGAGCATTTTTGAGAGGTCCCTGACAGCAGACTTGCCCAATATAATATGTCTCCTAATTTCCTGACACAGAATCATATAAATAGAAGGAAGTAGTGGTATAGAATGATTATTACATTAAGTAAGACAAAGTAGATTTCAAAATCTACTACTACTGAGTAATCTGTAGTTCTGTAGACTGATGCACATGAAAGAGAACACAGCTGGGTAACAAGTTCTTACTTAGTGTTACCTAAGTTAGTAATCTTGAGGCATTTCACTTCTGGTAGGTGAAGTATGGCACATTCTTAATGTAAATATTTTAGGATTTTTCATTTATAAATATAGTTTTTTACTTTAAAATATTTTCATGCTAATTATATTCATTGCCAAAGAAATTATGCAATTTAGCACCACAATATACTAGTTATCAGTTCTGTTTTATTGAAATTTAAGTTTGATTTCATTAGTTACCTTTAACTGCCTATGAATGTATATTATAACATTATACATCTAGGAATTAAAAATCTAAAAAAACTACTATTGAATTTTATGTTGATCTTTAGGATACCAAATTCTCTTTGAAATGTGTGTATTTATAGATTCTTTAGAATTCTAAATCATGTGAACTTTTTTTTCTGAAAAAGATGCAAATTGAAGTATTAAAAGCAAAAACATGCATTTATTAGCCTATTTTCTTTTAGCTATGGATGCCTCATTTTACTTCTCTGTGGAGCTTTATAAATTATTTTAGACAGTTCTTCTACATTTAAATATATTTATTTAAATATATTTAGCTTAATTCTAAGTTTATAAGTTGAATTGGATTCACTCTCATTTTCTATTTCCAAAATAGATAAGGGTACATTCAGAACAATGTTTATAATATAGGGATCCTACACCTCCCCACCCCAGTCTAACAACTAGCTATTAGCCTGCACAAATGGTCTAGACTTCCTTTACTGTTAATGGATTTTTCACGTGTGTCATTGTGTGGGGGGTTGTTTGTTTGTTTTAGCCAATGCATTTAGTCCTTTGATCTGATTTTTTGTTTATCAGTTTGGACCAAGTTCACAATATTCTTTTATAGCTATTTATATTGTAAATATGGGCCACAGTTAACTGGCTTTAAATAATGTACTTTCTTCCATCTTTATGCATTTCCCAATATGATACTTCTGTGAAATAGGAAAACGAATTGGAGCTCAGTAAGAATACTTTTAAAATTTATGCTTTTGCTTGCATTGAAATTTTGTGTAAACATAAAATATATTTTAAAAACTAGCTAATGAGATACTGAAGTGTATAGGGGACTGTACTCATAATCATCCGTTTGGAAAGGATGCATAGCTGACCCCCATTGAGATTTTAAGGCTGTAAATCTCATGAGGTGAGGTTGCCCATATTTCTCCTGTGGAGATGCTGGTGGATTTGAACTGACAAGTATAACCTTTGGGTTAGTAGTGCAACTCTTTATGGACTATGCTATCAGAGATCCCTGTTCAGGATAAAGACTACTAATATTTACAGTTTACATTGTTTCTCTCTTTCCTTTTTTGGTTTATTAATTATTTGAGTGAAGGTTTTCCCCCCGATACATATTGTGCTGTAATATTGCCATTGATTAATTAATGAAAAAGTATCTAATCAGCCCTTTATTGTGTATTGCCTTTCCGTTCAGCCAACTTAAATTTTGCAGTTTATGTCACACTAAACTGTAGTTTACTTTGAAATGCATGAAAATATTATTTGGATAGAGAACTGAGAAGAGAATTAGATGAATAAATAAGGATTAAAGTAAGTATAGTAAAATACTACTGGTAAATTTTAGATAGGTTGTTACCTTCACTATACAATTTTCAGTTTTGTTGAGATGCAAAATCATTTATAAGACATTTATGGGGAGGAAATGAATCCTTTCATAATACTCAAAAGCTGGTAAAGAAGTATTTATATTATATGTATTCTGATATGGAAATACATGCATTTCAACTAAAATGAAAAATTTTTGTAGTACGTACACTTTTCTGTTGTATTAAGGGCATTTAGGAGTGACTAGCTAAATTGACAAGCAGATTCAGTAATTTAAATTAGAAGTGTATCTTTAATTACTGATGTAGTTTTAGATAGGTTTTTACATTTTATGAATTTTTTGCATTAAAATGAATTTAATTTCTATTATATAACAGAAAATTTGAAAATACTAAAATTTTCTTTCAAACCAGTTACTTTACAACCTAACACACTGTTGGTTACAAAGTAGATAATTGAATTGTCTAAGTATATTGCGTTAATTTTTACATTTAATATTTTGGTAAATACTCTTTCAGACATCTCTTGTCTGCAAGGAGTACTGAGAATTCAGAATTTTCTCCTCCCAAATTACAATTTATTTCTTAGAAAGTTTTTTTTAAAAAAATAATAGTGAACTGTGAACCTTTGGGAGATTGCCCACCCTCTAGTGGTGGAAAGTTGGATCTGGCAATATCTTGCAAACTAAATTAAATATGTTTTAAAGGGAACTTTATGTAAACTTTTTATATGTGCCAACATTAGTTTTTACATTTACAAAATTATCAGAAAAGGATGAGAAAAGATGCTGTATTAAATAAAAACTAAGATCCTGTCTTTAAAAAATCAAATATGCTTGGTGCATGCACGCATTTGGAAAAAAGTTCTCAAAACGAAGTTTAAAGTCCTACTGTCTAAAATGCAGTTTATATTTTACAATATTGCCAATTAATCTTTTTTAGGTATTAATAAATCATTCTGCTTTCTACATTTGCCCTAAATACAGACTCTCATAGGTATCCGCCTCCTTGAAAACTTTTTATGAATATCGTGTTTGGGATTGTATTGTATCCAAATATACCATCTTCTTGATTCCTTTATTGGACATTTGGTTTTTATTTATTTTGGTCTAAAATTTGATATTTCTTTTTCCTTTTGTTGATAAAGCTATAGTGATCATCTTCTTCTTTTTTTTTTTCTTCTTTTTTTTAACCTTTCTATTTTTAGGATTACTTCATTAGGATAGATTGTCCGAAGTGGAGTTACTGGGTCAGAGGGTATGGACTTTATTTCCTTTCTTTCTTTTTTTTTTAAAAAAAATTAAGTGTTTTATTTCTTTATTGAGAGTTGATTTATGTTTGTTGTAAAAAAAAGGAAAGGCATGATTATTATTTGATTCTTATCACAAAACTTTGAAGAGTCTGTGATCTGCAATATCTGGGATTCCTAGAATAAAAGAAACCTTTTCAATTGGCTTACTTCAGTGTTTCCTGGACTTAAGGAGTACTAGAACATTTTGTATGTGTTTCACAAAAGATAGAGTTTATGAGGTATCGGCCCAAAATTATTTGTTTGTTAAATTATATTTTGTTGGTCAACACAACTAATTGAACTGTAAAGCTTTATGCTAAAATTATTTCAAGAATATTAAAATAAGTACATTTAGTGTGTGATTTTTGTATTTGTCTT
>NW_006399784.1:19372836-19374151 GCF_000299155.1 Elephantulus edwardii
TTTTTACAATTTTTAATAATATTTATATTGTAGCAAAGTAGAATGTACAAACTTTCATTTTTCCTCTCATTTTCCTTGCAGAATGTGAAAACATTTGCATCTTCTGATAGTCTAGCCAAGGTCCAAGAAGTAGCAAGCTGGCTTTTGGAAATGAATCAGGAACTGCTCTCTGTGGGCAGCAAACGACGACGAACTGGCAGCTCTCAGAGAGGTAACCCTTCTTCAAGCCAGGTAGATGAGGAACAGATGAATCGTGTGGTAGAAGAGGAACAGCAGCAGCAGCAGCAGCAACAACTAAGACCACAAGAAGAGGAGCAAACAGCAAGGAATGGTGTAGTTATTGGGGCAGAGCCTAGACCCGGAGACCAAAATGATTCTCAGCAAAGACAATTGGAAGAAAACAACAATCAGTTCATTTCCGTAGATGAAGACTCCTCAGGAAACCACGAAGAACAAGAGGAAGATGAAGAACATGGTGGTGAACAAGATGAGGAGGAGGAAGAGGAAGAGGAAATGGACCAGGAGAGTGATGATTTTGATCAATCTGATGATAGCAGTAGAGAGGATGAACATACTCATAGTAACAGTATCACAAACTCCAGTAGTAACATGGACCTGCCCATTCACCAACTCTCCTCTCCAGTTTATACAAAGACAACAAAAGTAAGTAATTTTTTTGTGACTTGACTTATTAACCTAATGATTTTACTTGTAATAAAATTTTTCTCATAGTTCTTTCATTACTGAAAATTAATCTTCAGATTTATAATAAACAACTAATTTTTGTTTTACAGGTAGTACTAGAAATTTTTAAATGTAGATACACTAATAATGGGACAAACAATAAATGGAGGGCAGGTATTTGATCCTGTTACCATGAAGAAAATAATATTAAATTTTCTCCTAAATGCAGTTCCCAGTATGCTTTAATGAGGAATCTTTTTTCATTTCTATAATACAATCTTTGAGGTGGGCTGTATATTCATAGATGTTATTCCAAGGTGTAAATTTGCTTACTACTTGTTGTTCTTATAGCTCCAGTGGGTTTTCAGAGACACTAAATAGCATGGGAGGAGTTTGGCCATCTTTCTGCCACAAAGCAGCTGGCAGATTTGGACGCCATGCTTTTCGATTAGCAGTGTAGCTTCTTACCACAGCTCCAAAAATGATATAAAAATGTCCTTTATTTAATAGTCATTTTCTTTAGAATTTAATTAAACAAGATGTAATTACAGTCAGAATATTAACACTTAGTTATCTGAGATGAAAATCCAAGTTGATTTTTTTTTTCAGGTAACATCCTTCTTTTTTTTTT
>NW_006399784.1:19380366-19388932 GCF_000299155.1 Elephantulus edwardii
GTACCATGGACTGCTAGGAAAACAAGCAGATTCATCTTGGACAGGGTCAAACTGGGCTGCTCCCTGGAGCCAAGGATTCTGGGGCTTCGTCTGACATACTTTGGACATGTAAGGAGGGACTGGTCCTTGGAGAGGGGCATCATGCTTGGTAGGGTGGAGAGACAGCGCAGGAGGGCAAGGCTCCTTGTGAGGTGGATTAATTCAGTGACTGGGGTAATCTGGATGGGTGTATCAGAGACAGTGTGATTGGCACAGGACAGAGCAGAGTTTAGGGCTGTTGTACACAGGGTCGCTATGAGTTGCAAGCAGCTCGATGGCACATAACAACAACAACAGCAACAACAACATAGCTGACCCTCCAGTGGTTTTCAGAGGCAATGCCTTTGAATCTCATTACTTTGGGTTGCCACTGCAGCTCTTTGCCGGTAGGCCACCAGATCTCATTTTCCTTTAATTTTCTTAAACTGGCCTTTGAAGAAAGAGAAGTGCATGAGAATCATATATGAAATTCAGTATTTAATACTAATATCTTTCAATTTTTTTTATAGTCTCTTAAATCAAGCCTATGGACAGCTAGGTTGACCATAATCATTAGTCCAGAACATGCTGTCTTTATAAATATGATACCATTGAGACAAAATGAAAGTTTTCATTTCTTGCATTTATTTATTTATTGAAACTATGTTAAGTACTCTCAGAACTCTTAAGATATACACACATGCACAAATTTAAAAAAGCACCTCTTTTTTATTTAAATTTATTATTAATTTCAGTAAAAATTTACAGAGACTTTGACTTTCTATTCATTCATTGTTGCACTTTTCTCCCCTCTCAACCCTTCCCACTAGTACACTACCCTCATGGAAAAGTAAAAGAAAAATTCTCTCATTGTTTTACAAACCCTCCCCCAGGTCTACTCCACCAAGTAGCCTTCACTCTAGACTCTGTAATGAGAAAAACACCTAATCACATATCCCTCTTAAACAGTTTTCTCCCTCATCTGTTTCAGTCCAGTATAAATTATTGAACCCATCTTTCTCAGTCTCCCCCGCTACCCCAAGGTCAGTCCTGTTTTACAACAGTGGCACTATGCAGTATTTATCCTTTTTGTGACTGAGATACTTAACTCAGCATAATGTCCTCCAGAGTCACCCATTTTGAATAATATTGCATGAATTCTTTGTTTTTCAATTAAAAAAAAAACACCTCTTAAGACAGTCCCTTTCTTCCTAGTCACCAAAAGGACTCTATGGTATATAAGAAATTCTAGACTGTGGTAATATAGTTAAAATTAAGCATAATGGTAGTAAAAAAATGCTGTTTTATTACATCTGCACTATTTCTTTGGAGTAGTTGGAAAAGAGTACTGAATATGTTCCAGACTCCCAAAAGAACAAACACATATGTCTTAGGGAGAGTGCAACCAGAGTGCTTCTTATATGCAAGGATCGTAAAACTTTGTTTTTATACTTTGACATGTTACTGGTACAGGCTGTTCCTTGGAAAGTGACATCAAGCTTGGAAAAGTGGAGGGTCCGTGCAAGGTTAGAAGGCCCTTGACAAGATGGATTGGCACAGTGTCTGTAGCAAAGGGCATGTGTCAAAGATGATGAGCATGACACAGAAGAGGACAGGATTCAGATCTTTGTTCTTAGGGACTCTCTGTGAATCATACTTGACTCCACAGAACCTAACAACAACAACCACTACTAGTGGCTCAGTGATTGAGGAGTTAGCTGCTAACGGAACAGTGACAGTTTAGACCAACCTGTCAGTTCCATGGCTCAGTATTAATCTGTAAGGATTCTAGCCAAGAAAACCCAGTGACAGTCCTACACTGTCACATGGAGTACATTGTAAGATGGTCTTTAGTAGTACATTGGAGAGGTAAGAGGTTACAGAGACGCAGTGTCACAGTGTTAAGTGTGACACAGTTACCCATAACTGTCTAATACTGTCTAATACTACAAAACATTCTGTAGTATACTGCTCCCTTTGGTTGTATTTGGCAAGTGTTACTGAGAATATTTTCAAGAAAACAAAAAAGTCTGAGTATCTGCACCCTGGAATGTGGTGACTTTGTAATATGATGTCATATTCTGAGTCCTCAGAGTAACCTTTTAGAAAGTACAGAAAAAAAAAAGTACAGAACACTTGGTTAACCACTTTTTCTTTGGTGTATTTAACAAAACATTGGCCACACAAAAGTTTAACGCCAAATTTGTAACAAGAAAATAATAATGCAGTAAAAGAAAGTTGAGATTGTCACCTTGTAGAGTGCATTAAGTATGTTTCTTGATCAGGGATCGTGTGCTGTTTCTCTTAGTTTAACTCATTTGCTTGCAAATTTTAGAGTCAACTTGTGGTAGGTACCCTCTCTCTTCAATTTTAACTCCCACTTGTCAACTGTCTTGTCATACATGAAACAATCCCAAACTACCCATACTGAATAATATTTTTACATGCTTTATACAGATTATGACGTATTTTACCATTAGATCAAGTTAGAGTTTTTTTTTTTTTTTCATTTGAAGTATATATGAACAGTAATGCTCTTTCCTTGTCTCAGTACCTTTTATTTTTACACAGGTAACATTCATTTCTTATCTCAAATTAGACTATTTTGTCCTTCCTGGTTCTCAGATTTCACCTAGTAAGCTAACACTTTTTATTCTTTTTGCCTTGATAAAGGAATTGATGTTTATTACAAATAAATATTAAAAGAACAATATGTAGTATATATGTTTTTTTTATAAAACAGATTGAGTTGCCGTTGAGTCAGTTCTAACTCATTACAATTCTCCATTGATTTCTGAGGTTATAAATCTTTATGAGAGGAGACTGTCTATCCTCCTGTGGAGTGCCTGGTGAATTCTGAATGAGAACAAAACACTTGTTGTAGTCTCTAATTGGTTAGTGATTTTTGTGTTAGCTGTTTCTGTTGTTTAGAAATCAAAGATAAGAAAATATCTTAGGTCCCTGAGCTCTATATACTCTTCCCCTATAGATTACACAGGGATGATTACTTTGAAACACCTGATAATTCTGTCTTAAAAGCGTAGAATGATAAGAATTTTTCTGGACTGAATTCTGATTATATCATTTATAACTGTTGTCATGTGCTGTGAAGTCAGAGCCAATTCAGAGACGGTTCTTCAGCAAGTTTTCAGAGATTATAAATTGGATAGGAGAGGATTGCCCATCTTTTCTCTGATGGAGAAGCCAATGGAATTTAACTACTTGCCTCTAGGTTGTCAGCTCAATTCCTTATCCACTTATCTACCAGAGTGTGATCTTATCTAACCCTTTTCCTTATTTGTACAATAAGACTCCTGATTGTTTCAGAATTGTTAAAAGGATTAAATGCAACAACATCTCCAAAGCAGTATGGTGGTAGTGCCTGGCATATGCTGGTAGTTTACAAATTTGAACCAGCAATCTAGGTTTGTCTGCTTCCTGTCCATTACTCACCACACCATAGAATACATTTTACTCCTGAATTTCTCTAGTATAGTAAGTAGGTACAAATATGTTATCATAACACCCTCTAGTGGAAAAAGATATACATTAAAAAATACTTTAAATAGATACACAGAGTGAGTGGAAGGAACGCTGATTATGGAATAAATCAAGTTTTCAGCTGCTAACTGGAAGATTGATAATTCAAACACACCAGTTATGCTTCTGTTTTTCTGGCAATCTAGTCCTGTAAAGATAAGAGCCTAAGAAAACCTGTGGGAGAGTTCTACTCTGTCTTATTTGGTTGCAATGAGTTGGAATTGAGTCTAGCAGTTAACGTCAGGAGAGTAAAAATATGCTGTAATAAATTGAACCCAGATTCTCATAACATTAAAATGTGACAAATTTCCACAGAGATGCTGTGTACATATCTTCCCTATTGATTAGGTAAGTGTCATTTCCCTTTATTAGAATGCAAACATGATTTGGTTTCTTTTTCTTCTAAAGCTTCTGTGTATTTAAAGATTTTGTTAACCTTGTATTATTGAATACCAAATGAATTTTAGCTTAATTCCTGTTAGTACAGTTAAAAAAAAAATAGTGTTAGTTTAAATCCAGAATGGCTCTAAATATTTATCATGTTTAAATCTTTCTCTGATATATTACAAAATATCATTAAAATTATTTTAATTATGAATTTTCATTATGACTATTGGATAGTTTTATCCCAGAATAGAGAATTTTAAAACTACTTTCTTAAAATAGAGTTCTCTTGGTTTATTATTTTGGTAAATAATAAATGTTGATCTCACTTGGCCTAGTGGTAAGAAGCTGTGCTGCAATCCCGAAGGCATGTGGTTTGAGGTCACCAGCTGCTCCGCAGGAGAAGGATGGGCAGGGTCTGCTATGGATCAGTTCTGACTTTCTGGCAAATAACACACACTTAAAAATGTTGCCAGAAGAGGAATGTGGCATCAGGATTGGTGGGAGGGTCATCAACAACCTGCGTTATGCAGATGACACAACCCTGCTTGCTGAAACTGACGAGGACCCTGAAGTACTTGCTGCAGAAGGTTAAGGACTGCAGCCTTCAATAGGGATTGAGGCTCAGTGTCAAGAAGACAAAGATTCTCACCACTGGACCAATTGGCAGCATCAGTATGGACTGTGAAGAGATTGAGATAGTTAACAATTTTAGTTTACTTGGCTCTACAGTCAGCACTCTTGGTAACAGCAGCCAGAAAATAAAGAGACGAATTGCACTGGGAAACTCAGCTGTGAGGGACCTCTCAAGAGTACTGAAGAGCAATGACATCAGGCTGGAGACGGGTGCGCCTGATCTGGGCTATAGTCTTCGCAATTCTGTGCTATGCATCAGAGAGTTGGACATTGAATAGGGTTGATAGAGAGAGAATTGATGCCTTTGAGCTGTGGTGCTGGAGAAGAGTGTTGAATATACCATGGACTGCTAGGAGAACAAACAGGTTTGTCCAAGAGAGGGTGAAACCAGAATGTTCCCTCAAGTCAAGGATTCTGAAGCTTCGTCTGACATATTTTGGACATGTTGTTTTTTCACTAGAAGTTTAGTGTATTTGCTTTTAGTGCTTGTTCAGATTGGAAGAAGATTTACAAATTACGAAATGAGCATTTATAATTTCATATCTCAAATTATATTTAGACTAAGATTTTATTGCTTAAATTCTGCTTTAGAGTTAACTATTCTGTATACGGATAATTACTTTGAGAAACATTACAGTAAAGTTATTTGTACTAGCATAAGACTCCCCAGAGGAGAATTCCAATTTAGAAGTCATATTGCAAAAATATAGAGAACAATTGAAAACAGCTAATATAATAATTTAAAAATACAATTTTAACATTTATTTAATGAGAAATATTGTCTAAGTTTTATCTCTTTAGTGTCATTGTCTCTTGTAATTTTCTACCCCTCTAATTTAAATTTATTTTAATTCTTATCTAGTTTAAGACTATTTCATAGACCTCTGAGCAAAGTTCTGCACCTCCATTAGCACTCAGTTGCAGTCTGCTTTGTTTTTATTATCTATGTAGATGGAAGGAATAAAAAATTTTTTTCTATCAAAAAGAATTGGCTAACTGAAATATATCAGGAAGTACCATGTGATCAAGAGCCAGTGGTAATGAAGGAAGAAATTTAAGCTGAACAAAAGGTGTTGGCAAAAGACAAGACGCCAGCAATCAATGGGATACCATTTGGCATGTTTCAATTAATAGCTGTAGCCTTGCATATGCTCATCAGTCTATGGCAGGAAATTTGGAGGACTGTGCCTGGCCAGCTGACTAAAAGAAATCCATATTGTTCCCATTCTCAAGAAAGATTCTCATAGAATATGGAAATTATTGAACATTAATATCACATGCAAACAAAAGGACTGCTAAAGATCACTCAGAAATGGCTAGAACGTTCCATAGAGGACTGCCAGAAGTTCAGGCTGTATTTAGAAGAGGGTGTGGCACCAGGCATGCCATTGCTGATGTCAGATAAATGGCTCAATGCAAAGATGATGGTCACCCATTGTGGATAGTTTTGGTATAGCTCCCTAATTAAGCTTAGAAGCAGGAGTGGTATCCACTTCCGAAGTAGCTTGCCTTCCAAAATCCTATGAACTTGGAGAAACGAAGAAAGTTACGCAAGTGTTTGGGTCTTTAGTTCAGAGATTTGCTAGGTGTTGCCTGTGACTCAATGGCGCTTAACAACAACAACAAAAGCAAAGAATACCTGAAGAATGTCTGTCTGTGCTTTATTGACTATGGAAAGGCGTATGTGTGGATCATAACAAATAATGGTTAATATTGAGAAGAATGGTAATCCCAAGAATACGGAATTATTTTTGTGCCAAACCTATACCTAGACCAAAAGGATGTTGTGCGAACAGAGCAAGCTATACTACGTGGTTTAAAATTAAGAAAGGTGTGTTTTTCAGGATTATATCCTTCCTCCATACCTAATTAATATGTATGCTGAACAAATTATTTGAGAAGTTGGACTCATTGAAGCAGAATGTGGCATCAGCATTGCAGGACCTTGCTTGCTGAAAGCAAGAAAAACTTGAAGCATTTACTGCAGAATACCAAAGACTGTAACCTTTGTGATCTATTGCATCTCATTGTCAAGAAAACACAAATTCTTATTACTGGACCAATTGGCAGCATCATGATAAGTGGGAAAAGATTGAAACTTTAATCTACTTCATCTTACTTGGATCCACAATCAGTATATTTGGTACCAGCAGTGAGGAAACATTGCACTGGGAAAGTCTGCAGTCAGAAAACGTTCCAAATTATTGAGGAGCAATAATTTTAGTCTGAGTACTAAGGTGTATCTGATTTAGGCCATGGTCTTTGGACACTTGCTTTGCATTTGAGAACTGTACATTGAATAGGAATGACGTAAGAATTGATACCTTTGAGTTGTGTTGGAGAATAGCACTGGATATCTTGTAGACTGCCAAAAGAACAAACAGGTATGTCTTGAAGAAGGGGCAGTTAGAGTGCTTCTTGGAGACAAAGATAATAATAAAAGCTCATCTCACAAACTTTGGGCATGTTTCTAGGAAAGTCTTTTCCTTGGAGAGGGACATCATGCTTAGAAAAATAGAGGGACTGCAAAAAAGAAGATGACCATTGGACTCAGTGGCCGCAGCATTGGGCTCAAGTGTATCAGAGATTGAGAGGACCGCTAGAGTTCTAATCTGTTGTTCTTGGGTTGCTACTCAACGTCACCTAACAGTACCAAGAACAATGATGGATATTTTGATTATTGACCAATCTGATTCTCTTCTCCCATTTTTACCTTCTTTTGTGTCTTGTAGTACTAGTTTCATGCATAGAGAAAATGCTTAAAAATATCAATTTCACTTTTCACATATCAAAGTCATTACTTTTACAGATTTTGAATATAAGTAAACCCAAATCTAAAACACACTGTGATCTAGTAATTTCTGACTTTTTGCAGCCCTCCATTGCATTTTTAAGGCTCTAAATCTTTTAGCAGGAAAGTACCCATTCTTCTATCTTGACGCTTCTGAGGGATTTGAAACTCTGACCTTTGGTTAGCTGCCTGACACATTATGTATCACACCACTCCTTGTACTTTAAATGAATTTGTCTGCATTTCATTCCTTTCATTTGTTACTGCACTTCCATCCTCACTTTTTGTTTATCCTTTATCTCCTTAATACTATTTTGTGTTTTGTGTTTTCCAATTTGTACTTTCAGTGTATGTGGCTAAGCTAATGATCTCTCAGTGACAATGAACCAATAGGGAAGGTAGTGCTGGAGATTTTCAAGAATGAATCATGGAAGGAAATCCCAAAGGTGTTATTTTAAAAGAAGAAATTTAAGAAATACACATAGGTTCCTCTAGACAACAATTTCAAGATATTCTATATTTCTGATTTCTATTGAACAAAATCATTTTATGTTTTCTTTACTTACATACAGCCAGTTTCTTAATGGTTTGCTGATGCCCAAATACTGAAATGTTGGGTTTTTGTTTGTTTGGGTGTTGTGTTTTTTTCTCAGTGTCCACCATAGGCAAGTTAACCTTTCCTTAATATTTGAAGAATTGATCTTGATGCTAAGTACCCAATCTTCATAAAGTCCCAGTGTTGTTGTTATGTGCTGTCAAGTCACTTGCTACTCTTAGCAACCCTATTTACAACAGCCCTAAACCCTGCTCTATCTTGTGCCAGTCTCACTGTCTTCCAACACAGCCATCCCGATTACCCCAGTCACTGAATCAGTCCACTTCATGGAGGGTCTTCCCCTCCTGCACTGTCCCTCCACCCTTCCAAGCATGATGTCCTTCTGCAAAGACTGGTCCTTCCTTGAAACATGTCCAAAGTATGTCACACGAAGCCTCAGAATCCTTCCTTCCAAGGAGCAGCCTGGTTAACCTGTTTGTTTTCTTAGCAGTCCATGGTGTCCTCAATACTCTTCTCCAGCACCACAGCTCAAGGGCATCAATTCTCCTTCTATCCTTCCTAGTCATTATCCAACTCTCTGACGCATAACAACTGATTGCAAAGACCATGGCCTCTATAAGGTGCACCTTAGTCTCCAGAGA
>NW_006399784.1:19389032-19393658 GCF_000299155.1 Elephantulus edwardii
TTTACCATCAAGTTGGAACTGACCCATAGCTGAACCTCCAGTGGGTTTTCAGAGGCAGTAAGTCACACAGTAGGAGATAGCTCATCTTTCTCCTGAAAAGCAGCTGATGGATTTGATCCACAAACCTTCTGTATTTCAGTGCAGATTCTTACCACTTGGCCACCAGAGCTTTATTAAAATACCTGACATATTTTTTTAACAAAAAGAATGCATGATATTTTTTTTTATGTAAACTTTTTTTTTTTTTTCATTTTCTTTTATTATTGTGTGTGTGTGTGTGTACCCTCAAATCAGATCTGACTGGTACAGGAGGAGATTGTTCCTCCTTCTCCAGCAGAGCATCTGGTGGATTTGAACCGTGCACTTCTGGGATTGCAGTACAGATATTTTTTTGTTTTTCTCAAGTTATATGTGAATAAAATTCAGGAATACCAGACTCCTCATTCAGTTTTCAGAGGGAATTGGATATTTTATCAGAGGTGTTAAGTAGTTAATAAAATTGATAAAATTGGTGATTATTTGAATGTCAAGGCTGAGAGATGAATAAAGATACATGGCCAGTGGTTTTCCTTCCCTGGGAACTTTGTTATGACTGTCTCCTTAGTTAAATTAGTTAGTGGTAGTATGTAGAGCTACTCATACACATGTTTTTAAAGGTGAATGTTAAGCATGCCAAGGGCCTCTGGTGATGTAGTCCCTGGGAGTCACTGCTGACCCAGAGGTGGGTACCTCTCTGACAGTTTGATTCCACAAGGAGCTCCTTGGGACAAAGATGACTAGTCTTTTCCCCATGGAATTTACAACCTTGGAAAAGTGTCTGCTTGAAAAGTGTCAGCTATGAGTTGGTTCCAGCTCAGTAGCAGTAAGTTTTCTGAGAGGTTTGAACTGGACAAACTATCAACTCATAACCTTAGTGTTTAAATCTGATACTGAGAAAAACAATTCCACTCACTACAGTCTGTTTCATTGGTATTTGTGAAATTAGGTATTGTGCTAAAAGTCATGCTGTAACTACATTTCAGTATTATTTTTGCTATTGGATGGTCAGTTTAAAGGGAAAGGAGAGACTGGGCACCTATACTAAATTTGAAATGTCCAGTGCTTATACTTTGTGATGGCATGTGAGTTTTTGTTTATTTGTTTTCCGCCTCTAAAACTTTCCTTGATGTTATTTAAAATTTTGCCTGTATCTAAGGAAAGAGGGAGAGAACCCTTGTGTCATGATTGATTACACAGTTGCACTGCTAACCAAAAGGTCAGATGTTCCAATTTACTAACCACACTGGGAAAGAAAGACGGTCAGTCTCCTTCCATGAATGTTTACAGCCTTGGTTACCCAGTTGAAGTGGGGAAGTCTCCATGAGTTGGAATCAACTTGATAGCAGTGGGTTTCTGGAAGCAAAGGGCAGAAGGTATTATTTATCTTTAACTCCCTCATCCTTCTGTAGAATTTACTATTGAAATGACTTAGTACCTATCTGGGCTTTGCTTCCAAGGAATACTGAAGGGGAAAAGAGATAGGAAAGAAGATAAGAGGTTGAGGAGGGCGTAATGAGTAGTGATGGTGATGGGGCTAGTTGTTTTCTAGGTGTGAAAAGAGTACAATTTGTGAAGAGATCCAAAGAGTACCAGCTATAAATGCAGGGACCCATGTGTTCTTGTTAGGTGACATCAAGTGCCTGTGACTCACAGTGACCCTGCAAACAACAGATTTGAACCTTGCCTTTTCTTGCACCATCCTCACGCTCTCTCATGCTCAAAAACACTGTTATAGTCACTATGTCAGTCCATCTTGTTGGGAATTTTTCTCTCTCTAACCTTCCACCTTTACTAGCATGATGTCCTTTAAGAAGGACTAGCCTTTCCTGCCAACATGCCCAAGTATGTGGGACTGAGGTTCACCATCCTTGCCTTGACACAGCGCTCTGATTGCATTTCTTCCAGTACAGACCTGTTTATTTTTTCAGCAGTCCATGGGGTAGTCATTGTTCCTCTCCAGTACCACATTCAAAGGCACCATTTCTTCTTCTGTCATCCTTATTCATTGTCCAACTTTCAGATGCAGAGCTAATCATTGAAAAGACAGTAACTGCCACCCAAGCAGATATATGCACAGCCATGTTTATCATGGCTTTCTTCACAATAGCAAGGAGTTGGAAACAACCTGATGCCTATTAACAAACAAATTGATAGAGAAGCTGTGATATATTCACACAATGAAATACTATGCTGCATTGAGAACCAAGGAACTAATGAGATATTATTTAAAATGGGTGACCCTGGAGGACATTATGCTGAGTGAAGTATTTCAGTCAGAAAAGGGCAAATGACTGACACTGGGCTTGGGAAGAGACTGAGAAAGATGGGATAAATAATGTATACTGTGTTGAAACAGATGAGGGAGAAAATTATTTAAAAGGGATATGTGATTAGGTATTATTGTCATAATAGGAGTCCAGAATGATCTGCATAGCAGAGTGGACATAGGGGGAAGAATTGTAAAACAATGGAAGAATTTTTCTTTTATTTTTCAAAGAGAAGAGAGTACGGGGGAGGGAGAGGGGTGGGCGGGGAGAAAAGTGCAACAAAGAATGAATGGAAATTTAAAAAAAAAAAGAAAAGACCTTGTTTTGGATCAGATGTATCTTAGTCTTTAAACTGACATCCTTGTTCTTTAAAACTGCAAAGAGAGTACAGGCAGTATGGAGACAACTGAGTCTGACTTCTCTTAGCTCTAAAAAGGGAACTGTCTCCATATACAATATCACCCTAATACCTATAAGGTCAAATATGGCCCCTCACAATCCTATACCCAATTCTACTAATTACAGCACCAATCTTAACTACTACACTGAGTCCAAAATCTTTTGTAATAACTGCACAGACATTATAGAACCATACTCAAGAGTTATGGGGTTTATTAGGGAACTTAACAGGTTATGGCTTACAATCCTTCTATCCAGACAGCTTCTCAAGGGTGATAGTAGGCACCTTAACCTTCAGCCTCATGGCTTAGGTCAGTGTTATGAAGTTCCCTTAGTTGTGTCAGTTATGATGTCTTTCCTCAGTCCTCCGGCAAGCTTGGGTGAAGGTCTCTGACTCTAAGGGCAACATTCCGAAGTCAACTCTGCCTCAAGTTGGTCTCTGATTCTCTGCAGAGGCCACTGTTGCTCTTGTGTAGATCCTGGTCTGAGTAGCTCAGCAATCTCTGACCTTGCAATAGGCACGCTGCTTTCTCTTACTTGTTGGTGTTGAGATTCTCACTTTCTGTTGCTGAATCCAGTCAGTTTAATGGTGAGACTAGCTAAGCCCCTTATGGGTAGACTGATTATACACCATATTTGTATGATCCCTCTCATTTATGTGCCAAAATTGAAGACAATGAATAGGAAAACCATTTTGAACAATAAATAATTGACACCCAAAAGCTTTGAAGAAATTTTGACAGCTGATTTTTTTTCCCCCTTTGCAGCTTGTCTTTTGATTACTTGACTACTTTTACGCTGGGTGTTGATTGTGGTTCAAGTAGAATGTGATTGTTTACATTCTAAGTCTTTTCTCTGTCTATTATTCTGCTTCCTGTTGGTCCAGTGGTGAGAATTTTTGCTTTCTCTATGTTGAAATACAGGGATTCTTTTTGAGATGGTAGTCTTTGATCTTCTGTAGTAAGTACTTCAAGTTCTTTTCATTTTCAACAAGCAAGGTTGTGTTATCTGCATAACACAAGTTTTTGGTGAGTTTTTCGTCACTGCTCATGCCACATTCTTCTCCAGATAGTCTAGCTTCTCCAATGGTTTGTTCAGCATACAGTCTTGAAGAGGTATGGAGAAAGCCTATAACCAGGAATCTCTGACCCAAAAAGTTAAGTGGTGCCCTTTGAGCCCTCTTCTTTGTTGACATTGAAATTACTTAGGTTAACAACACAAATCCACTAACTTTTTTAATCTGCAGTTCAATTCTACCTACTGTTTCCCGGGAGAAAGATAGTCAGTCTCCTGTGCAATTTATTGCCTCGGAGAGTCAGTTGTCTGCCCTTTCCAACTCGATGGTACACATAAATTATAGCATAATTTTCTTATTGAATTGACTCAGTTTAACTTGGTAGGATGGGGGAAACTGAACCAATCCATCATAATTACTTTATACACATTTTATTTCCACTAGTGTTGTGGAAGTTAGTTGATGGCTAGGAAAGTAATTTTCAATCCTTGGCATTGCACTTAGTGATGTTGTTGTTGTTGTTATGTGTCGTATAGAGTCGCTTGCGACTCATAGTGACCCTATGTCCAACAGCCCTAAACTCTGCTCTGTCCTGTGCCAATTGCAATGTCTCTGACACTCCCATCCCTTTTAATCCAGCCACTGAATCAGTCCACCTCATAGAGGGCCTTCTTCTCCTGCGCTGTCCCTCCACCCTCCCAAGCATGATGTCCTTCTCCAAGGACGGGTCTCTCCTTAAAACATGTCCAAAGTATATTAGATGGAGCCTCAGAATCCTTGCCTCCAAGGAGCCACCCAGTTTAACCCTTTCCAGGATGAATCTCTTTGATTTCCTAGCAGTCCATGGTACTCTCAATACTCATCTCCAGCACCACAGCTCAAAGGCATCAATTCTCCTTCTATCCT
>NW_006399784.1:19396224-19399934 GCF_000299155.1 Elephantulus edwardii
GTTCTCTGCTGATGTGCTGTTCCAGTCGTTTTTGGATAATCTTCATCAGAATCTTGCTTGCATGTGAAATTAATGATATTGTTCTATAATTTCCACACTCTGTTGGGTCACCCTTCTTTTAAATGGGAACAAATACAGGTCTCTTCCAGTCAGTTGGCCAAGTGGTTGTTCTTCAGATTTCTTTGCACAACTTGGTGAGCACATCCCTAGTACGATGTAAAATTTTAACTTAGAAATGTTGATTGCTTAAAGTGGCTGAAGGTTAGATAGTTTCATTCTTGCTCAAAAAATGTGGTTTATGGTTGTTGTTTAGCCATCTCTGCACATGGTACCTTGTGTGGTGTACACACACACACACACACACACACACACACACACACACACAGAGAGAGAGAGAGAGAGAAATGAAGTACCATTCAGTTCGTAGTCTTGAGGTCATTGCTGTGGCCATTGCTTTGTATCTTCTTATTTGGGAAGCTCATCCTCCAGCAGTCTGTCAGATATTAAGTTTTAATCAGCAGGGAAATCCATGTGAACCTGGACTCTAGGTCTTTTAAATTACCCCTTTGATGTGGTATAGAGTTTTTCCCCCTTGTGATTTGTTGTTAAATACTGTTGAGTCAGAACCAACCATTTGCTGACCTTGCAGCAGGTTTTTAGAGGCAGTAAATTGCACAGGAGGAGATTACCCATCTTACTTCCCCATGAGCAGTTGGTAGATTTGCAGCACAACTCCATATCACATGTGTGTTTTTTTCTCTTTGACAGATGTCCATCTTACATAGGTTCTAGCTTTTACAAGTTTTATAAGGTTTCATTAGCTAATTTTGGAAATATATAATCAAGTCTTTCTTCTTAGTGTGTTTTAGTCTGGAAACTCTGTTTAAACCTGTCATTGGATACTCTAATATTTGAAAGGCATCATAGCAAAGCATAAGTCACCTAAATATGGAAAACTGGCAGGTAGTTTATAGTTCTTTTACCAGTTTATTTCCCCCCTAATTTAAACAAATTTAAGGGAGCTCTGAGTAGTATAGTTTGTAGCGAATTGAGCTGCTAACTGAAAGTATTTTGAATCTTTCAGTGAGTCCTTAGAAGAAAAATGGGCAGCTGCCACCTATTGTGATTTATAATGTCTCAGAAATTTGATAGAGGTTCACTGTGTATTGGAACTGACTTGATGGCATTGAGAATGAGTTTTTGATATGATAGGTTTGGCTTCCATTTTAAATTGGCATGTAATAATTTTCTGTCTCTGAAAACTGGCTGGAGGGTTAGCTATGAGTAGTGTCCTGGTACATAATTTCAACAAAAATAGAACATTGCAAGTCTTTTTGTCAGTAGTTACAACCTTAATTTTAAGATTTAATTAACAATGTGCTTATGAGTTTGCATTTCACTCTAACTCTTGTCCATAATGTCAGTTCTTTTTCTGATCTTTTTCTGAGTGAAAAATTTTTATGCATTTGATCACTTTGGTTGCGGGGCTCTGGTGGCCAAGTGATAAGAAGCTGTGCTGCAATCTCAAAGGCATATTATTCTAATATACCAGCTCCTGTGTGGGAGAAGGAAAGCCAGTCTCCTTCTGTGCTGTTTACAGTCTCTGATAACCTGCTGGGAGGTCAGCTATGGGTCACTTCCTACTTGACAGCATACAACAACAATTTGTAAGATAGGGTCACACCTACACTTAGGAGTCATTGGTAGATTCCATCACCAACCTTTAGATTCATAACACAGTACCAAAAAAAATGTCTTATTGGCTATGTGTGGATCATGAGGAGTTATGGCTAACATTGAGAAGAATGGGAATCCCAGTACACTTCCTTGTACTCCTGTGAAACCTGTATCGAGGCTGTCATTTGAGTAGAGCAAGGGAACACTGCATGTTAATATAAAGAAAAGTGTGTGTCAGGCAGGTAGCCTTTCTCCATACCTTTTCAGTAGGTATATGAAACAGATCATTTGAGAGGCTGAAGTTTTTAAAGAAGAATGTGGCATTAGGATTAGGTGAAGACTCATCAACAGTCTGCATTATGCAGATGATACAACCTTGCTGGCTGAAACAGGGAGAACCTGAAGCATTTTCTGCAGAGGATTAATGTGGATTGCATATCAGCATGAAGAAAAGAAAACTACGAACAAGCAGGCAACATAATCATAGATGGAAGAAAGATTGCAGTTGTCGACAGTTTTATTTTACTTGGATAATAGAAGTCAGAAAATCGGGATATATATTTCACTTGGTATTTCTGCTGTCAAGGATCTCTCCAAAGTCCTGAAGAACAATGTATAAAGATCAAGGTTTGCCGTATTCAAGATACATTCTTTTCAGTCATCAACTATGCATCTGAGAGCTGGACAGTGACTAAGCATGATAGAAGAAAAATTGATGCCTTTGAGTTGTGTTGAGAGAGAGAGAGAGAGTGTCCTGAATATCGCATGGACAGCCAAAGAACAAACAGATAATTTGGAGAAAGTGCAGCCAAGAGTGCTTCTTACTTAGGGACCAGGATTGAGAAGCTTTCTCTCATGTGCTTTGGACATGTCATTTAGAGAGTCTTTTCCTTGGAAAGGTAAAAGAAAGGATGCCCTTCAACAAGATGCATTGATGCAGTAACTATAACAGTGGGTTCAAGTATATTAGAGATGATGAGGATGGCGCAGGATAGGACAAGGTTCAGATCTTCAAAGGGTTGCTGTGAGTTGGTTTGACTTGATGCCACCTAATAGCAGCATCTTTTGATTAATAACCAAACATCTCATTACTCAGCCATTTGACCTCCTTTAATCCACCTAGCCTAAATTCCCCTTTTTTCTTCTTTACTAAAACTCATTGTACTCAGTGCTAGCCTTTCTAGTCTTCTATGTGTTTGAAAAGCATGTTGTATTAGGCAAATTTCTAAGCCTTTCTGAGCCTCAATTTACTTTTTTATAAAAATAGGATAATAGAGCTCAGTTATCTAGAAACTCTGTTAAGTGTTTATGTTTAATTCTTCTACTCATTGTCCCAGTTAGGATGATCCATTTTCTGAGGAAATTTAAGAAGTTGCACAGCCAACCCAAAGATTGGTGGTTTGAATTCATCAGCCACTCCATGGGGGAAGAATAGCTAATCTCCTGTGCAATTTACAGCCTCTGAAAACCTGCAGAAATGCAAACCATGAGTTGGTTCTGACTCGACACATAACAACCACGATAGGTTAATAGTTTACTTGTCTCCTAGACTTCATATATTTGTATCATCTTTGTTTTTAGACATGCTCAGGGAATAGTAGTGATTGAGTTGTTAGAAGTTCTATTTTTTGTTTTGTTTTGTTTTAATCTTTTCCAATTGCCTGTAGTTTACTCGATGGAAAGAAGGAAAATATGAAAACTTTAGAACTTTTTCTATTAAGTTAATGTAGGTGTTTAATAGTTAACATAATTTGTTAAATATAATTCTGACAGTGTAAAAATGTAAAGACATCAACCACTAACCTATGTAAGAATAAGATTCTAAATTACTGTTTTTCGTACCTTAATTCCACATTTGAAATATTTTCTGTACATTAAGGTAATAATGCTATATGTAATTTCCATGAAAAGTCTTTTCAGTAAGCATTAATCTTACATTCTTTAATAGCATGCTGTTGAAAATTATACATTTAGGTTGTGTTTCTTCAACTCAAAAGAATGGATTTTTATTTTTAAAATAATTTGTAATTGTA
>NW_006399784.1:19400088-19417171 GCF_000299155.1 Elephantulus edwardii
GAAAATCCTATATTTTTATTTTTTTTATTATGTCCCTACTTATTCCTTTCATCCCTCTAATACTATAGAATTTTTATAGGAGAAATAATTTTTGGAGAAAATTGTATAATCTGTTTATGGGTTTTCTTGTTTTGTTTTCTTATTGGTATTTAAACTTATTCATGAGAGTAACTAAAATGGCTTACCTCAAAATTATATTAAAGCAGTTTTTCTTATAGTTATATTTTACTTTGAGAATTTGTAGACAATTAGATTCCTTTAATTCACTTGTAATCACATGAGATTTTTGCATGACTGAAATACCTATAATTGCAATGTCATTTTTGTCATAGTTGACTTAAAGGTATCACAATATATAAATAATCACCAACTAAATTCTTGGTGAACAGCTGTATAAGATCAATTTAACAGCTGGGGTAACCCAGCACGGACTATAAGAGTTAAACTTAATTGTGAAGCAAGTTAATGTCATAGTCATTGAGAACTTCATGCTGTGCATTTCTGAAATATTTACAAAATTCAATCCAATAGTTGGATTTTTATCTCAGATATTTCTTAAACTACCTAATGAAAGAATGAAGCCAATATCATTTTACAATAAATAACCTAGATTCTTAAGCATAAATAAAATCCAAATTAGACACAGTCTAAAACAAGAATTTATAAAATTTATTCTGTATGTCATTGTTTAGTGAGTAGGAGAGAAAAAAACATGTTATATGATTGTATGGTATAAGAACCTTTTCGGTATTATAAAATCTGGATATTCCAGTTATTATTTTAAATTATCTTTTTAAGTCATAATCTGAAAAGTAAATTATACCTATAAATTTTGTTTCAGTTGAAATGTTTTTCTTTAGCTATATTCAGTAAAATTAGCTGTACTATTTACTAGAAGACCCATCAAGCTGCCCAATCTGACCCATGCCTTTGTACTGCATTCATACTGTTAAAACTGTATGCATACACTTAAAGTCACAAAGAACTTTCAGTCTTAGTAGTAAGATAACAGCCTCTTCATTCTAGAAATTTGGAATTTGGGACAAATTAAGAGACTTGTGTGAGGGCACCAGTTAGTGCTAGAGGTGAAACTACAATTTAACCAATAGTCTTTTCTTTTGAGTTTTCTTGTGTACTAATGAGTTTACTCATTAGTGATTTGATTATGAAAATGTTAGCTAATAAAATAGTTTAGTCAAACATAATTTAGTTGTAAATATGCTTGTTTGTAAATAAATTCATTAACAGGTTTTTTTTTTTTAAAAAAAAAAAACACACCTAAAACCCATCTTGTAGTTTCTGGTGTACTGTGGATTGGTTTTTAGCCCCATTATATATTACTAATTTTTTTAGAACTTAAATGATTTTTATATATTTTAAATTATTATTTGTTGCTTCTTTTCATGTAATTATTTGACAGTTTTCAGTAAAAGTTAAAAGTAAAGTACATTTCCAGCAATCAGAACCTGATTATGTAAGTTAGTTATAAACTTTTATATCTCAGCCTCATTTATGTATAGTCCTATATATTATACATACTGTTGAAGAGCCAAACCAATTTTTCTGTTTTAAGAAATACCCTTACTTCCCAAATACAGAAAATGATCAGAAAAAGACAGTTATAATGCTTTATATATCTTCTTGAATATATTGTACAAAGTACAATATAAATGCAAGTTGTAAAATAAGCACTCTGAGAATTTAAATACCTTCCAGAATTTTTTAAAGGGGTGCCATTGGGGTCTCAAATGCCATAATGAAACAACTGTGCTATAGGTATGCCAAACACCATAATGGCTGCCCATTGTGGGCTGTGTTTGGTGGAGCTCCCAGATTGATTCAGGTTTGGAAGCAGGATTGACATCCACTTTCTAAACCACATGCCTCTGGAAACTCTATGAACTTGGAATGACGATAGCTATAGAAAGGCCTTTTGTTCATAGGGTCGCTATTGATGTCATGCTCGACTCGATAGCAATCAACAACAACAACTTCAAATGTAATATTAACTTTTAGACAATATTTTTATTCATGGCTTATGCTTCTTAGGAATATTAGAACTTAATTTTAAATATAATTTTATTTTTGCTTCTAAAATTGTAATAATGAATTTTTAGAAATAATACTTAGAAGACCTGGCATTTTATTATTAAGCAAAAAGCTTAATTTCTTGATTAGTGCCTGTTTTCTTCTGTTCTTAAATCACTTTATTTAAATATATGAATAAAAATCTTTGTGACACAGTTTGGACTGCTAACAAAAAGTGGTTCAAATCCACCAACTTGTCTTAGAAAGATAAGTTTTACTCTGTACTGTAGGGTCCCCATGAATTGGAAGCCACTTAATGGCAATAGATTGGGGTTTTGGAATTTAGTATATGAATTGGTCCGATAGGAGAACAATGCTGGTATAAAAGAAAAGATAGGAAAACAATTTATCATTTATCTGGTATCAAGAATAATATGTTTTATTCCATACTGCTGAGTATAAGTATTCATGATAACACCATATTCTCTTCAAAGTTATGGATTCTGATATATTTTACTTTATTAGTAGTATTTTTTTGGCATCTGGGTTTTTTTTCTGATTTTGTAAGAATAAGTCATTTGGTCCCTTGATTTACAGAATAATGAATAACATTAAAATTTAAGTAGTATGAGCTCATAGTTTTCCTATCAGAAGTATTGAGATTTAAAAACTTAAAATTGCTCTTACGATTATTTTTGAGAGGCCTTTGACTCAGACTTTTCCAATACAACATGTCTTGATTTCTTTACCAAGGGTGTTAATTGTAGATCCAAGGAAGATGAATTCCTTGATAACTTTAGTCTTTTCTCCATCTATCATGATTCAGCCTATTGGCCATTGGTAAAGATTTTTATCTTCTTGATGTTGAGATCTTATTAATATATATTCTGTTTGAGAAGTAGTTGTTTTTGCTGTTAAACACCATCAGACCATAGAAGACTCATAACAATCCTATGAACGAAAGACCTGAATACATGTATAACTTTTATCCTTTCTCAAGGTTCATAGGGTTTCCTGAGGCAAGCCTTTTCGGAAGTGGATGCCACTCCTGCTTCCAAGCTTGTTTTAATCAGAGAGCATCACCAAACACTGTCCAGCAAGGGTAACCATTATAGCATTTGTCATATCAGTGTCACAGTGTTCAGCTTCACAACAAACCACAAGTTACCTCCGTATAGCAAGTGCACAGGCGAGTGCTACATGACCTAGAAGAATGTTTGACCAAAAACAATTAAAAACAGACCTGAGAACCTGGAGAAAGGATGAAAGTTATACAAGTGTTAAGGTCTTTCATTCATAGGGTTGCTACGAGTCGCCTACAACTTGACACCACTTAACAGCAATGACAACAACAACAGCATAGAGATCAGTTGGCCTAGTGGACAGAAAGTGATACTAAGAATCCAAAGGTGGGTGACTTTAGTCCTTGGCATATTAATAATAATAATAATAATAATGAATAGACGCTTTTGAGTTGTATTGGAGAAGAGTACTGAATATCCCATGGACTGTCACAAAAACAAGCAAATATGTCTTAGAGAAAGTACAGGTAGGGTACGTCCAAGGGGTAAGGATAGTGAAACTTTGTCTTACGTATTTGGGCATGTTTTAGGGGTCTAGCCCTTGGAAGAAGCCATCATGCTTAGAAAGGTGGAGGATCAGTGAAAGAGAGAAATGCAGCTAGATGGGTTGACACAGTGGCTGCTGTCACAATGGGTTCAAGTGTATCAGAGATGATAAAGATGTTACAGGATAGGGCAGGGCACCGATCTTCTGTTCATAGGGTTGCTATGCATAGTAATCTGCCTGATGGTACCTAATAATAATAATTGCAACTAGCAAGATTGAGCACTTATTATATATGAGATATTTTCCTCTATGTTTCACATATACTAATTCACTATAGCACAGAGGATTAATTTCTTAATTTCAGAGTCACAATAATAATGAATCATAGAGCCAGGATTTAGACTAAGGCAGTTTGGCTCCAGAATCCTTGTTCATGCTAACACTACTTTATTTTGTGGTATCTTAAAGGGAACAATAAATAAGGCAGACCTAGGAAGAATCAGTGCCATTAAATTGTGGCCTTGGCTAAGAATATTGACTATACCATGGACTGCCAAAAGTACAAACAAATCTATCTTGGAAGAAGTTCAGCCAGAGTGTTCCTTAGAAGCAAAAATAGTAAGACTTTCTCACATACTCTGGACAGTTATTTGGAGTGTTCAGTCTTTGGAAAAGAATATCATGCTTGGAAAATTAGAGGGTCAGGAAGAAGTGGTAAACTCATAATGATATTGATTGATGCACTAATTGCAATATTGGGTTAAGCACAGCCAATATTGGGTTAACCACATCTTTGTAAAAAAGATACAGAATCATGCAAGGTTCCTTTATACATAGGATCACTGTGAGTCAGAGACAACTCAGTGACCCTAAATAATAAAAAGAGTTAATTTATTCAGAGCAATACCTTTTTGAAGAGGTTATGGTTTAGGGCATCTTAAATATATAAGATGTAGAATTAAGCCCAAGACCTTATTTTCCTTGAATATGTCTAACTAGTTGCATTTTAAAACAATTGAAATTCTCCTGCGCATTGTCTACATTAGAGATATTTCTTTGAAAATAACTGCTTAATTCCTCCAAGAAGGTAAACTTGATGATGCATATATTTGTAAATTTATATTGACTATGCTCAGTCACTAATGTTTTCTTTTTGCAAAAGTATATTGTACTAGATACATAATACAGTCTCATCTTTATGCAATACTATACAGTGTCCAGTTGAGGGCAGCTGTTTACTGATAGAAAAATGAGTTAACTTGGTATCTAATGTAAAACACAACCACTGATATACGAGCAGCCTTGATTTGTACTCCTGTTCCCCCCCATTATTGTAGTAATCTCTTGAAAGGGGGGGGAGAAAAATCTTTCATTACTGCATAATAACCTTTTTCCTCTTCTAAATTGGAGACTCAGAATAGTAGTGATTTTAATTTTAATTTTTCCGTTTCCATTGAAATTTGTCTTTCTTACTGAAAAGTAACTTACTTTTCTAAAGTTCTCCTTAAACTTGTATTTTTAATTAATGTAGGAACAGATTCAGAGATTAGCGATCTTAACTTTGAAGTATCTTTGTGTAAATGCATGTGACTATAAAGTTATTTGAGGACTTTTATTAATAAAAGTTAAAAGATTACAATTTTCAGTATGCTGTATTTACTAACCACTAGACTAAGGTAAATTCAGAGCTTATATGTTTGCAGAGTGAATATACAAAATTTATAGAATATGATATACACATCTGATTTTCCATATTGAAATAAGACACAGTTTAAATTGCATTTCCTATGTAGATCAGAGAATGGAATATCGAAAGGCTAATTGATAAGTTATATCACTGAAATGATCATATTTGAGAACTACTTCAACACAAAGGAATTATTTACCGGAAGAGAAAGACTGAAGACTGTATTTTTTTAAAAAAAGTTTTCTTTTTTAAAGCTCAATCTTAAGTTAAAAATGAAATATGCATTAGTGGAGAAGAGACCTTAGCCATTGTACAATCAGGACTCCATAACAACAGCCTCACCAGACTCCTCAACACCTCAGAGAATTACTGTCATTACACTCATTTTATGGAAACTCACTCACAGGTTGCCGGTGTTCTTTCACTATTTCTTTTCTCTCCTGTTCTTTTAGGCCTCAATCTCTGTTGGGTTTTGTAGTTTTATTCTCAGTTATTTCATTATGTATAAAAAATGTCACCTTTTATCCAGTAATTTAGAGTTTTAAAGACTATATTTAAATTGTGGTGCTGAAGAATAGTCCTTTTAAAGAAAGTAGCATCAAGAGAAGACTGTCATTATTTCTTGTATTGGATTACTTTTGTAGTAGCCCACTTGTATTCAGTCAGACAGGTCTTTCCAAAATGAAGAAAACAAAACCTCAAATTACCCATTTCTGATATTGTCCATACTAATTATTCCTCTGTTACATTCTGACTTTTCATTGTAGAAGTTAAAAATATATGCTGTTGGAAAGACAGATAAAGAAAATGACTTGGCTTTGGAAGAAAAAATTAGAATGGGAAGAGAACTAGTTCACTGAATATTATGAACAAATGGTTCTGTATTGACAGTCTCACACTATACTGTTCTTTTCATAATAGTCTAGTTTGTGCATATGAATGTAAAATGTAGTCTAAAGATAAATTAATACTGACAAAAGCAACACATTTAGGAAAGTCATTTGAATATAATGCTGAAAAGATTAGTTTGAGGAGGCTCTTATCTCCTAACCACCTTGGGTACTAAGAAACCTTTGGATACGCTTGAAGAGTGGACCATACACCACGTTATGTCAGGGCCTTTAAGGTAGTCTGCCTGGTAAAAACTACACACTAAGATTTTACAATACTCTGGCATGTTTTTATCCATTTTACTAGAACATCTCATTACTGTTTATATTTGTAAATAAATACTTGTATATTTTTTGTATCTTTAATCAGTCATATGACTGTTACACTTTCAAACATAATATTTATACAGAGAATAAAAACTTAAGCTTAATGTGAAGCGTCAATAGTAATTAGCATATATTTAATATAGTGGCTCATATAAGATAAAATATGGGAATAGAAAGAGTGTAGTTAAAACAAACACTTGAAAATGTTTATTCTGGTTATTTTTAAGGTAGAACAAATGTATGTCTGTGCATATTTACATGCATGTATATGTGTATTTTTGAGCATTTACACTTTTAACACAGTTCAAAGCATTCCTAAAATATTAATGCTTGGATAAGAAAGGTTTAATGAGATATTAAAAAGAGTTTTAGTTTTTTTAATAAAACTTTGCATTCCCTTTCTAGAGAGCCCTTATTAGTAGTTCAAGAAGTATCAGAAGGGGCCCGACAGCACAGCCCTGCTTTAGTTGTATTCGCATTACTGACTTTGTATGGGAGGTTCACTAGCTGTTTGACTGGCAGGAGCAGACTGTTTTCACTTCAGTAGTTTATAATTCCTGGCTATTCTAGGATAGTTTGCACTTCACCAAGCCTCAGACAGGTCAGGACATTTGGTAGGAGAAGGTTGAAAGACAAAAGCAGCAGGCCTTGGGTTCTCAGATTTTTTTTAAGAAATTAAAAATTATATGTATATTTTTAAAGAGTTCAGTGGTTAGAGTTTTTAATAAATGTGCCAGTTTTATAAGTAGAGAGTATTCAACAACAAAAGAAGTTTTAAAATGTCAAAACCTGGGAAAACTACTTTAAGCCATGGCTTGGTTCCTGTTGATCTTAAAAGTGCAAAAGAGCCTCTACCTCATCAAACTGTGATGAAGATATTTAGCATTAGCATCATTGCCCAAGGCCTCCCCTTTTGTCGAAGACGGGTAAGTCTTGCACATTTGAAAACCACGAATATTTATTTAAATACTCCTGCATCTTTGAGGAAAGAAATGCATTCCTTTTTCAATTGATATTTATGACTGAACTCTAAGCACATTGTGTAGTTCATGAAAACTTCTAAATAATAGGTTTATAGCATAATATAGATCCTGTGACATAGGGCTTTACTCAGTGTACCTTTTTGTGTCTCTCACTTATTTTTTGTGAAATTATGATCTTAAAAGCTTAATATTGATAAATAGGTTTGTTTTGGAATATACTGACAAATACTAAAAATCTAAAGTTTGTGCTTTTTATTTTTTGTGAAAAACAAAAATTGGTGGTAGCCTTTTTATACGTGAAAATTACAGCATTTTAACAAACTCGTAGTTTTCTAAGATCTTTGTGTTTCTCTATTTTTTAAGCTATATTTTTTCTAAATTGTTTCTTAAATTCAAAATTAGTATAATAGGTACATTGTTAATTATATGAAATAAAAATTGCTGTTATCTGGCAATAGCATATGCTTTATGTATAAACAGTTGTGAAATAAAGTTCTGTGTAGAATTGATTTTGTGTTAATGTGTTATGATCTCTTGGTGTCAGGATATTATTCTCTGTCCTTAACAAATTTTGACTGTGTTGATGTTAATAATTTTGTTGTTGAATTTTCTGAGTTTGTTGACTTTGTAATTTTAATTTTTCACTAGAATGATGTCTTTTGGGGTATAACATGTTTATGATTCTGAATACATTACTCCACCTCTCCCCCCAATAACCTGTCTACTTGAGATTAAATATTTACTTGATTAAATATTGTACTCAGTTTGACCAACAACAGTAACATGAGATTAAATGAGTGTATATATTACAGGTTTTGTTCCACTTGTATATTTTTTTTTTTAAGTGGAACAATGTTTTACTAAATTAAATAGAATAACCTTTAATACCAGCTGTAGCTTTGGTTTTTTATTCTTTGTGATTTTTGTCATGAAAATTGTCTGTTTGTTTGTACTTAGGAAAATTTTGTAAATACTTTTTTTTAAGTTCTTTTTAGGTAGTTCCACTTCTCCCTCAAGCAAGTGGTAGCCATGTTGGAAAGTGTTTAAGTAAGGTTAAATGTAATACAATTCAAACATTAAAAATAGAAGATAAATAGATTTATCTTTTTCTTTACTGTATTTCCAGTAAGAGTAGTTTGTTTTATTTTTTAATTTTTGTCGTCTTTCACCTTGTTTGTTTCACAACTTCTGCTAAGTGAGGTCAGTGGTCAAATTTAATCATTTACACAGAGGCCACTTATAGTTTTATGTCATTATTAAATTTACTTATTATTTTATTACCTGTGAAGAAAAAGCACCATACAAAGATATTTAAACATTGAAAAAAAGAAATGTGAATGGTTTTATTTTACTTTTTTAAAAACTTAGAAGGTATCAAAAACTCAACTTCTTTACTGTTGAATATTTCTACTAAATTTAAGTATTATTTATCATCAGTTGCTTAACTATGTCATAGCGTATGTTACCTATGTTTTATCTTTTTACATGAACATTAAATTTAGAAAGCACAAGAGATAATTCTATAAGAAAAATTAATAGAGAACTTCAAGGCTTTCCCTGAGGGCTTCCTGGGGTCACTATTCATTTTGACTTTTCTGGGTTACTGTGCTGTATGATATTATAATCTTGGGTTTGTAACACAGAGTAGAATGAAATTGGAAAAGTAAAACTCACACTGAAAAAATTTTTGAGATATAGTTAAAAAGACCATATTAACACCTTCAGCTTTAGACTGCTTGTCTGCCAATAATTAACTATTGCATAACTCATTGACTCTGACTGCTAGAAATAGTAGAAGGATAGTGTAATTATATCCTTCTCCCTGCGTTACTGCAACTGGGTGATTTCAGTAACTTTTAATTTATTTATGTGTACTTTTATTATTCACTGACTTTGCCTTGCTATTATTAGTGAACATATTAGCTATTAGTGAACATTTTACACTATGTTTTTTTCTTCATCGAAGGTTTTGAAGACTTTCAATGTGATAAAGTAATTATGTTATTTTGGTCCGCATCTTATATACGTTTTATGTAAGGTATATATTTAACTTCTCTTAAGCAGTCTTACGTACACAAAACAGATTGCCATGAGTATTTAGCAGATCATTTTTTTTCCTTCAAGTATAACTTGAAAAACATTAATATATACCACCTTTCAAGTAGATAGTAAACCACTTAATGCTTATAAAGTCACGTAAGTTTAAAAATTGTGAAAAATTCTTTAAAATAGTAATCATACCTAGATATCTTGAAATTTTCTTAGGATATCTGTTTATCCCAATACTTAGTATTTTATTAGTATTGGTTTTTGTGTTGTTGTTAAGTGCCGTCAAGCCTTCATTCAAGATCCTGTATATTCAGTGTAATACAAACAACAATAAATTTAGCAGAACTTTTAATTGGGGCAAAGATTGACTTCTTTATAATTCATTTACAAATTATTTGAGCAAGCATTCCAGATCATACATATGACCAGGTATACTTATTTAAAATTCAGAATTCTCAGTTTTACACTTTGGGAGAATCTTATGTAAGAGATTTGGATTGAGACCCAAAGATATTTTTGTTGTTGTTTAAATACCATAGATAATTCTTAGTATTTTGCAGATACTAGGTAATCTAGTGGTTTTGTGGTTAAGGAGCAGCACTACTAACCCAAAGGCAGGCATTTCAAATTCATCAGCTGTTCCACTGGAGAAACATGAGTAATCTCCTCCCATACAATGTTTTGGTAGTTGTGTACTGTCGAGTTAGAACCAATTCATAGCTTACCCTCCAGCAGGTTTTCAGAGGCAGTATTGGCATGGGAGATAATTTCCCATACATCTGCCATGGAGCAGCTGGTGAATTCGAACTGCATGCTAAAAACCTGCTGGAAGATCAGCTATGAGTTGGTTTTGACACGATAACATATTAACAACAACAACAACAGGATTGCACTCTAGGGGTGTAGACTATATAGATTTACACTGCTAACTTAAAGAGGTGCTTTGCCACTCTTTTGAATCCACTGGTGGAACTAAGGAAGAAAGATGGCCAGTCTTCTCTCATGTGATTTACAGCTTTTTTTAGAGTTGAGGAGTTGGGCTGCCAGTGCAAAAGTACATGGTTCAAATTCACATCCACCAGCTACTCTATGGGAGAAAGATAAGCAATCTCCTGTGAAGTTTACTGTCTCTGCAAAGCCACTATAATCCCAGTTTTTCTGACTGGATGGTACACAACAGCAAAAAAACACAGGAGGATCAGCTGTAGTTGGTTCTTACTCCATGGCATTGCATTTGATTTTTTTATTTTTTTAAAAGATTTTTTTGTTGAGTAACTTTTTATTCTAAATTAACTGATTTGCCTTTAGGAGGAAAAAAAGTTATTTAGTCTGTACAATTATTGGTGAACAAAAGTTATTTTTCTTTAAAATGGAAACATTTAATTATAATAATGTATTTTTAAATTTTATAGATTTTAAACATCTGAAATGATACATCTTAGTGGAGTTTCATGCTTTATCTATTCTTGTTGATGTTATTATGTATGTATCATTGAGTTGGAATGGACTCAGAGCTAACCTTCCAGTAGATTTTCAGAGACTGTAAATCACAAGGGAGGCGATTGCCTGTCTTTCCCCCAAAGAATTGCTGATATATTAGAAATCCCTGCCTTGGGGTGTGCAGGTAGCAGCTTGCCTATAAAGCCACCAGAGCTCCCTTCGGCTTATCTAGGAACATACTATTTTTTCTCTCTTTCTTGTTGTTTGTTGTTATGTGCCGTCTATTTGCCTGTGACTCATAGCAATCCAATGTACAACAGCCCTAAACCCTGCTCTGTCCTGTATCAATGTCACTGTCTCCGACTCACCTACCCCAATTATATCAGTCACTGAATAAGTCCATCTCATAGAAGATTTTCCCCTCCTGTGCTGTCCCTCCACCCTCCCTTTGGTCCCTCCTTGCAACATGTCCAAAGTATGTCAGGCAAAATTTCAGAATCCTTGCCTCCAAGGAGAAGCTTCGTTTAACCCTCTCTAGGACAAACTGGTTTGTTTTCTTAGCAGTCCATGGTATATTCGGTACCAAAGCTCAAAGACATCAATTCTCCTTCTATCCTCCAAAGTCATTATTCAGCATTCTGATGCATAGCAAATGATTGCAAAGACCATGATCTAGATCAGGTACACCTTAGTCTCCAAAGTGACATCATTGCTCTTCAGTGCTTTGGAGAGGTCTGTAACAGCAGACTTTCCCATCACAACACATCTAATTTCCTGGCTGCTGATGCCAAGAGTGTTGACTGTGGAGCCAAGCAAACTGAAGCTGTTAACAATCTCAGTCTCTTTACCATCCATAATGGTGCTGCCAATTGGCCCAATGATGAGAATCTTTGTCTTCTTGATGTTGAGCCTCAATCCATATTGAAGGCTGCAGTCCCTGACCCTCTGCAGCAAGTGCTTCAGGTCCTCCACAGTTACTGTATCATAATATCTTGAAAGAAAATACTCTATCAACACTTAAAATGTTTGTTTAACTAATTTTCTTTGAGGATACTTTTTAGCATTTAAGAATTCTGATAAAATTATTCTTAAATGTTACTCTTTTGGTAAAAGATTCCAAATTAATCCAATTAATGGTTTTTGTTAATATTTTTAAGATAGCCATTACTCTGTTTTAGATTATAGGCAAATATTCTCTTTTAAAAAGTGCCTTAGATATTTCTGGGATGCATCGTATACTAATTTTATAGGAATGATATTAGCACAGCTACTCAAGAGATTGGAATAAAGCTCTGAGAAATGGCAAAGGACAGAGTAAGTAGGACAAGATCTTGTAGTACACCAAAATTAGTAAGACAGAGAAAAATTCAGTATATGATTGTAATTTCCGGTGGCTGGAGCTGGTTTGCTATATATCCTATATCAGGTTGATGTACTATATTCTATACCAGATTCTATTTCAAATATAATATTTAAAATCACATATTAAAATGAAAGGAGAAATACAATAAGGTGTTTATGTATAATTTGAGAAAGTGTTAATATCATTCATATGTGATGTTGTCATTGAGAAATACTTTAAATTAAGGTTTGGCAATTTTTTTGTTGTTTTCATTATAAGACCAGAAAATATTTTTTGGCTCCGCTTGCCACATGATCTCTGTTGCCATTATTCATCTTTGCTGTATCAGTGAAATAAAGTTTTTAAGAAAATACACCAAACCACACAGAGGTGAAGATCTTCAACAAGGTGGAAAATTGGTGAAAAAAGAAAACGACCTTTTAGAGATAGATTGACGCAGTGACTGCAGCCATGGGCTCAAGTATCTCAGAGATGAAGAGGAGGATGCCGAATAGGACAGGGTTAGGTTCTGTTGTTGCTATGAGTTGTTCTCAACTCGGTGACACTTAACAACAACAAATGCTGTTGAATTAATTCTAATTCACTGTGAACCTATAAGGCAGAGTAGAAATGCCCAGAGGGTTTCTGAGACTAATATTGATAGAACCAGAGTGACACATCTTTCTCCTATGAGCTGGAGCCACTGATATTTTTGGTCAGCAGCCAATTGCTTTATACACTGTGTCATGAGGGTGTATTGTACCATGAAAATAGCCATAAATGAATGGATGTGATTCGTAAAGTTTTCTGTTATAAAAAGGGGGTAAACAAAATTTACTTTTAAAACAAGTAATTATTGATGAGTGTATGTGTTTATGATGTAAACGATTATACATGCTAACAAATACACAAAAGCCACACACATACTTGGTATTTTTTTTATTTGCATGTAAATTTCTGAGCGTATTGAAATTTTAGGATGGTATTCCTGGCGCTATGAACTAGTGTTTTAAACTCTTCATTTTCTAATTCTTTTGTGCTTATTTCAACAAAATTTTGTCTTTCCATTGAATCACTTGAAATTGAACAAGGAACTTTTTACTATTTCCTTTGCAAACGACAGTACTAACCTGAATTAGAGGTCCTTTTCATGTTTCCCCATTTTCATGCTTTAAATAATTTAATTTGTGAAGCTACCTTTTGAGTTAGCTGTCTCTAACTTTATTAGAGATAAGAAGTAGTAGATAAGAAAACTGTAGCACTCTATGCAGTTGCAATTCTAGTTTTCTAAGTAAAATTGCTATTTAACTCAGTACTCTGATATTGTAGGTAGCAGCTGTTCCCCCTTTCTATTAAGTGACCCATATATGTTTTGTTCTTGTTTACATAACTTTTTCAAATGCTGTTTTAATAGTAGGGAACTCTTCTGACGTCTTTAGGGTGTTGTGTTGCTAACTCAAACACGACATCTCGATGGTGGTTTGAATTGACCAGAATGATGGGCAATCTGGCTCCTACCATGTGTATATTCTTTCAGTGGGTTTGCTGAAAACCCACTGGAGAATCAGCTATGAGTATGAACCAGTTCCAGCATGACAACAACAAGTTTGAGTTTTTACGCTTTAATGAAATTCTTTTTGGAAATTTAGCCTGGGAACTTAGCCATTGTTAATGTTTTTGTTTGTATGAGGAAGTATAGTTAGAATTTCGAATAAGATAGGCTCAAGTAAAAACGAAATGATATCTTCAAAAGCTAATCAATAAAACTAGGCTATGGTTTGTTTGCAGAAATCATACTGGAAAGATGACTATGGGATGGCATATATTGCCAACCAAATATGATATAGTAAACAAAAGAATTAATTAAGTATAATGGTGAATTTAGAAAGTTTCCATAAAAACAGAACTTAAGAGAACATTTTTTAAAAAACCAGCCATGACAGCAGTGCTAAAAGGTGTCCTTTGAACCAAGAACCAGCAATGAGAATTGTGAGCAGCGAGTTTGTCCAAGTGATGGTTTGTTCAATTTCTGCAACACATTTTCCTAGTAGCCAAGGAAAGCACATCTCCCTTTCCCTCATTCCAGCATCACCTGGGAAAGAACCTTCCTACACCTAAAAAGAAAAAATAATCCAAAACCACTCTAATTCTTGAAAATAAGATTATAAGACTAATATGGTGAACCAGAAAGCTCATCTGTAAACATAACCACAAAACAAAAAGCTGAAATAAATATATTAATCTCAGAAATCCTAAATAAATAGGAAGTTAAGATAATAACAAGAAAGGAGATAAATGAATGACAGGAAAACCTCAAAGATCATGCAGAAAGAAGACTTATAAGGACTTGGTAAGGACAACAGTATTAACATGTAGAGAAAAGTCCAATAACAAATTCAGCATGGAAAAAGATACAAAGAACACAATAAAAAAGGAGAACAATAAATTCACACATATCAATAATTAAATGGCATTTAAATGTTCTAGTCATGACAAAGAGTGGCAGAATGGATGAGGGAAGAGCACATTATACAATGTCTACAAGATTTATATTAGACACAAAGATAAAATAAAAATTGAAAATCAAAGCTAGAAACTATACACACACTCACAGACACACACACACACAATGAGGAGATGATACAGAATTGATGCATTTCAGCTGTGGTGCTGGAGAAGAGTGTTGAATATACCATGGACTGCTAGGAGAACTAACAGGTTCATCCTGGAAAGAGTGAAACCGTGCTGCTCTTTGGTGGCAGGGATTCTGAGGCTTCATCTGACATACTTGACATGTTATTAAACACTCAACTTTTGGCTGAATGACCAGTGATTCAGACCCATCAGAGAACTGCCAGAAGTCCAGGCTGGTTTCAGAAGGGGTTGTGGTACTAGGGATATTGTAGTTGATGTTAGATGAATCTTAGCTGAAAGCAGGAAATACCATAAGAATGTCTATCTGTGTTTCATTGACTATGCAAAGGCGTTTGACTGTGTGGATCATAACAAACTGTGGCTCACTCTGAGAAGAATTGGAGTCCCATAACACTTGATCATGATAATGCGAAACCTATACTTGGACCAAGAGGCAGTCATCAGAACAGAGCAAGGAAACACTGCATGGTTCAAAATTGGGAAGGGCGTACACCAGGGATGCATCCTATCTCCATACCTTTTCAACCTGGATGCAGAACAGATTATCGGAGAGGCTGGGCTCTGTGAGGAGAAGTGTGGCGTCAGGATTGCTGGAAGGTCTATCAACAATCTGCGTTATGCAGATGACACAACCCTGCTTGTTGAAACTGAGGAGGACCTGAAATGCTTGCTGCAGAGGGTCAACGACTGCAGCCTTCAGTATGGATTGAGGCTCTATGTCAAGAAGACAAAGATTCTCACCACTGGACCAATTGGCAGCATCAGGATGGGTGGTAAAGAGATTGGGATTGTTAACAACTTTAGTCTGCTCAGCTCCACAGTCAACACTCTTGGCACCAGCAGCCAGGCAGTCAAAAAACGTATTGCGATGGGAAAGTCTGCTGTTAGGGACCTCTCCAGGGTACTGAAGAGCAATGGTGTTACTCTGGAGACTAAGGTGTGTCTGATACAGGCTATGGTCTTTGCATCAGAGAGTTGGACAATGACTAAGGAGGATAGAAGGACAATTGATGCCTTTGAGCTGTGGTGCTGGAGAAGAGTATTGAGAATACCATGGACTGCTAGGAAAACAAACAGATTAATCTTGGAGAGGGTTAAACCAGGCTGCTCCTGGGAGGCAAGGATTCTGAGGCTTCGTCTGACATACTTTGGACATGTTGTAAGGAGAGACAGGTCCTTGGAGAAGGGACATCATGCTTGGGAGGGTGGAGGGACAGCACAGTAAGGGAAGGCCCTCTATGAGGTGAATTGATTCAGTGACTGGGGTAATCGGGATAGGTGTGTCAGAGGCAGTGCGATTGGCACAGGATAGAGCAGGGTTTAGGGCTATTGTATATAGGGTTGCTAGGAGTCGCCAGTGACTCGATGGCACATAACAACAACAATAGGCACCATAGAAGAGAGACCTAGTGGTTTACGGCCTTTGGAAACAATGTAGAGCATTTCTACTCTGCACAAATGGGATCATCATGAGTTAAATTAACTAAGTGGCAACTAATAAACCACATACCAGACCATTCTGTTCTGTCTCTACATCAAGATATAATAGCTAAAATTCCTTCAATGAAAATTACTTTTTTAAAATGCTGAAGTACTAAGAATGCTTCATATATCATGTGTAAAAACGAAACATATTACCCTGGAGACGTCTGCACTCAGGGACCTTTTTAAATTATTGAGGAGCAACAATACTAAGTTTGAGGACTAAGGTGTACCTAATTCAGGCCAAGGTCTTTTCAGTCACTTGCTATGCATCTGAGATGTACAGTGAATAAGGATGATAGATTTATTTATACCTTTGAGTTGTAGTGTTGGAAAAGAGTACTGGATATCCCATGAACTGTAAAAAGTATAAACATGTGTCCTGGTGAAGGTGCAGCTAGAGTGCTCCTTGGAGGCCAACATGATCAAGCTTTGTCTCACATTCTTTGGGACTGTTGCTAGGAAAGACTATTGCTTGTAAAGGGACATCATGCTTAGAAAGGTGGAGGGAGAACCGAAGAGAAGACCCTCAAACAGGTGGATTTTCATAGTGACTGCAGCAGTGAACTCCACTGTATCTAGAGATTGTGAGGATGCCATAGGACAGGATAGAATGCAGATCTCTTGTTCA
>NW_006399784.1:19421381-19425070 GCF_000299155.1 Elephantulus edwardii
AAACGCACCTTAGTCTCCAGAGAGACACCATTGCTCTTCAGTACTTTGGAGAGGTCCCTAACAGCAGACTTTCCCATGGCAATACGCCTTTTAATTTCCTGGCTACTGGTGCCAAGACTGTTGACTGTGGAGTCAAGCAAACTAAAGCTATGAACAGTCTCAATCTCTTCACCATCCATTCTGATGCTGCCAGTTGGTTCATTGGTGAGAATCTTTGTCTTCTTGACATTGCTCCTCAATCCATATTGGAGGCTGCAGTCCTTGACCCTCTACAGCAAGGACTTCAGGTCCTCCTCAGTTTCAGCAAGCAGGGTGTGTCATCTGCATATCGTAGATTGTTGATCTTCCACCAATCCTAACCCCACATTTCTCCTCATAGAGCCCAGTCTCCCAGTTTATCTGTTCTGCATATAGGGTGAAAAGGTATGGAGATAGGACACATCTCTGGTGTATGCCCTTCCCAATTTCGACCCACGCAGTGTTCCCTTGCTCTGTTCTGACAACTGCCAGCTGGTCCAAGTATAGATTTCATTAGCATGATCAAGTATTCTGGGATTCCCATTCTTCTCAGAGTCAGCCACCTTTTCTTATGATCCACATAGTCAAACGCCTTTGCATAGTCAATGAAACACGGATATACATTCCTCTGGTATTCCCTCTGGTCATCTGGTTTATTACACGTATATTTCCAAACGCATTCCAATAAATTATTACATTGTAAAACTAAGATATATACAATAGGTCATAATAACAAATAGATGCTGCTTTATTGTGCTTGTTTTTTTAAAAATTTATTATCAATTTCATTAAAAAGTTGCAGAGACTTTGAATTTCCATTCATTCATTCATTCATTCTTGCATATTGTGCTTGTTTTTGTGGTGTTGAGTGCCGTCAAGTTGGAACTGACCCATAGATGGCCCTCTAGCACGTTTTCAGAGGCTGTTAAATCTCATGTGAAGAGATTGCCAATCCTCCCATAGAACAGCTGGTGGATTTGAACCGCATGCCTTTGGAATTACAGTGCAGTTTCTTACCACTGAGCACCTTAGGGTGCTTATCAAAACATTATTACTCTACTGTATATTTTAGCGTATAGTTTTACTGTGTAGATAGATGAGAGTAGCCTATATACTAATTCACATATTTGACTAACTGACATTACAAAGAAACCTTACCTAACTCTTCGACTTTTATACTGATGGAAATTGTTCATTAATCAGGGACTGTGTGTGTGTGTTCTATTTCTCTATCTCCATTAGGTTCTTAATTTTCTAAATATACTTTTTAAATGAAGATAAAGTATTGAAAATGTGTTTTTTTAAGAAATAAGAACATTTACTGATTCTTCATTTGTGGAATTTATTTATTCAATGAATAATTTCTTTATCATATTTTGTATGCCAGGCAGTATTCTAGATATTTTGGGATACCCTGGAGGACAAAATTGTCATGGACTTTGGAATTTCCACAGATATCACATATTAAGAATAATTGACCAAAAACTAATTAGATACAACTAAAAAGCCCATATCAAGAAAATTCTATGAAAAGACAAAAAGGTTGGGTCAAAATGGAGCAGGATGCGGCGCTGTTGTACATAAGGTTGCTATGAGTCTCAAGCGACTCGACAGAACATAACTCCTATTTTAATTTACTCTTAATATTTAATATGCTTCATTTCTGAATTCATTAACTGATTTAATTTTATTCTCTTTACTGTAAAAGATAGTGATTACAAATAAAGATTGATTCCTACCCATATTATAAACAAACGGAAAAGTTACAAAATTTTAAGCATCTAAAATTTTGTGGTAAATTTTGGTCTAGTACCAAACCCCAAAAGGAGCTCTGGTGGCCTAATGGGTAAGGAGTTTTGCTCTCAACTCACAAGTATCGATTCACCAGTTGTTCCATCAAAGAATATGATCATTCACCTCCCATATAGTTTACAGTCACTGAAAACCCACTGGAGAGTCACCTATGAGTCAGTCCAACTTGAATGCTGAGAGACGAGTTTGAGTGGAACCATTTCAAACTGGATCCAGGTATATTCTGTGGGAGTCATTTTCTAGTACCGGGAGACATACCAGTGAACTAAGTAGAGGAAACCATCTAATCTTCATGCAGCGTAGGTTCTAGTTTGAGGGGACAGAAGAATAGAAGTTAATGCTAATGTTTTAATGACAGTAATTGTTGGATAGTAGAATAGGGTGAAATAAGTTGGCTTAAGACAGAAAGCAGGTCAACTCTGGATAGGAGAGACCAAAGGGTGCAAGATCTGTTGGTGCTCATGTTTATTCTTCAAGAAAACACATCTATAAACAAAACAAACATTTGTGCTTTGCTAAGGACAAACACTGCAACTAACTGATCTTTACTCAATTTGAGTAGCAAATCTAAGTTCTGAAGTGTTAATGAGCTTTTATTTATTAAAAAGGAAAATGATGAAATAAGTTTATAGGAAATACTTCCTAAGAAGGATTTTCAATACAAGACAGTCACCCAAGGATGACTGGGTCATCAGAATCGTTAGAATCTTGGATATCATAATAAAAATGGGAAAACAAAGACAATCATATTAAAGCTTTTTATTTAAAGATTTCCAAAGGAATGTGTTAAATGCAATATTGTAATAACTAATTTTGCAAAATTGTGGTAATTGCGGTTAAGAATGAAGCTTTTTTAAGAAACCACTACAAAGCATAAAAGGGAGCTCTGTCAATTTGGTAGTAGTTGCACGGATAATCCAGAGATGGATGGGTAATTTGAATTCATCAACTGCTTGCCCAGCAGGAGAGAGATGGGCAGTCTCCTATGCCGTTTACAGCTCTGAAAACCTGTGTAAGTCAGTTATTATTGCAATGAGAGGGAATCCAGTAGAGGAAAAGACATCTGTGAAGGGGCAGCTGCTCATGGAAAAGAATATTTAATCACACAAACCCAAAAGAAAAGTCAGAGTAAGTAAGATGAAGAAATAATCTTTGAGACACGAATTATTCTAATTCCAAATTTAACTGTTTGTTTACATCTCTTTTGTAGTACTAGTAAATGATTATCTTAGTTCTGTGTAGAAGGTCTATTTACTCCCTCATCATTTTTTTTTTCTTAAATGATTTCATTAGGAGGGCAAGCATGGAAATGAATCTTTTCCTAAGAGACCATCTTATTAAAACTGTATATAGGTCAATATGTTATTGTTCTCTACCAACAAGGTGGAACTGATCTAAGGCTGACCCTCTCTCCAGTGAGTTTTCAGAGTCAGTAAACCTCATGGAAGGAGATTATCCATCTTTTTTCCTGTGGAGCAGCTGATGGATTAGGACATTTGTCTTTAGATCTGCAGTGCAGCTTCTTAATAATACATTCAGTGTGAACACCAGTTGGTTGTAAAGACAAGCTTTCAAAAATTTCTTTTAGGATGCTGTTGTGACTTTGAGAGAAAAAGATGTATGTGGATGTATAAAACCTGGAATGCTAGAATACAGCTCAGTAGGTTTATGTATTAAAGAAATTAAGCTAATTAGAGCCAATATTTTTAGGACAGACTAGAAATGAGGAAAAAACTTCAAAAAACAAACATTAAAAAAAACCTCTTGAAACTAAATGGGAGGCACTATTCTAGGTAAATACTTTCTAGTTGTAAGACCAGAGCAAAGAAACACTGCATGGTTCAAAATTGGCGGGGGGG
>NW_006399784.1:19425875-19426997 GCF_000299155.1 Elephantulus edwardii
GTGCGATTGGTACAGGACATATCAGGGTTTAGGGCTGTTGTACATAGGGTCGCTATAAGTCACAAGAGACTCAACAGCACATAAAAACAACATCTATGAACTCATTTAATCTTGAAAATAACTGTGATGTAAATATTTTGTATTATAGCACTTTAGTTTTATGGATGAGAAGTCTAAGGTGCAAAAGTTAAATATTTGTCCCATGACGTGTAAGCAGTGGGGCTGAGATTCGAAGTCATGCAGTCCAACTTTGGCATCACAACGATGATGGTAGATGGATGACAGTATTTTTGAACAAATGAATCTCCCAATTTCAAAATGTTTCCAGCATTGACTTTTACTATGTAATTCTAGAGCTTTAAGTATGTAATTCTCATATTTCCCCCACAATTTATGTCTTAATATCTAAGTACTAATAAAATCACTTTCTAGATGCTTTCGAATTGAATGTGCCTTAGTTATCAGATATGAATTTAAAGCAGATTTTCAAATGACTTATGAATCTACAGCTGCATCATAGACATTTGTCCTTTTTGATAAAAGATGGCAGATTGTGCATTTTTTAGTTTAAACATCCCAGAGCAAAGCTATTTATGTATTAACTAAATTACCCAACTTTCATACTTTTAATACAGAAGAGAAATTATAAAAATGCTAGATATTAAGCTCTTAGACAGAGAACAAGTAGGAAGTAGATGAGTAGACTTATATATTCCCATACTGCAAATCTAAAAAGCTCTTAGAACTCTTAAGGTGGAGCAACCTAGCCCAAATAGTAGCAAAGCTCAGGTTTTGTTTTTGGGGTTTTTACCCAGAGAAATAAAAATGTGTAATATACTGAAAGTACTTTGTAATACACTGCATATATACACTATATATACACTTTATATACACCATATATAGGCTGGGCTCTATGAGGAGAAATGTGGGGTCAAGATTGGTGGACGATTTATCAACAATCTGCGTTATGCGGATGACACATCCCTGCTTGCTGAAACTGAAGAGGACCTGAAGCGCCTGCTGCAGAGTGTCAAGGACTGCAACCTACAATATGGATTGAGGCTCAATGTCAAGAAGACAAAGATTCTCACCACTGGACCAATTGGCAGCATCAGGATGGAT
>NW_006399784.1:19429012-19509705 GCF_000299155.1 Elephantulus edwardii
GTAAAATCTTGCTTGCATGTGAAATCAGTGAGATTGTTCTGTAGTTTCCACATTCTGTTGGGTCAGCTTTCTTTGGGATAGGAACAAATATCGATCTCTTCCCGTCAGTTGGCCAAGTGGTTGTTCTCTAGATTTCTTGGCATTTAGAAACTACCTCTCCCCAAAATTATGGCCCTAATCCCACATACATTTGAGTTTTGTAATTATCATACTTACATAAAAAGGAGATATACTTTGAAATGTTAAACCTTTATGTCTCTAAGTACAGGCATATTTTAATGCTACAGGGTATATATTATATAGATGAGTAGCTAAATTTTATTAACTTATGTTCTTGTTGTCTACTGCCAACTTGGAACAGACTCACAACTAACCTTCCGGGGACAGTAAATTGCATGTGGAGATTGCCCATCTTTCTCCCATAGAGCAACTGGTAGATTTGAACCACATGCCTTTGGCTTAGCTAAACATCTCCTTACCACTAAGCCATCAGAGCCCTCTAACCTAGGCAGTGCTGTATAATATAAAGGCATCTTCAGTGGCTTTGTGGATAAGGTGTTGCACTGCCAACCCAAACACCAGCAGTTCTATTTTCTCTTCAGGAGAAAAATAGGCAATATTATGCCTGTATTTTATTCATATCATCTGAAAGGTAGATCAGCTATGAATTGGTTCTGACTCGACTGCACATCATAACAAACAACATACAGTCATCTTTGGGATTATATAATTTTCCCCCTGTAGTTAATGTAATTCTTTGTTAGCAAATATATATTGAGAAATTTGACCCTTTTTTTTAGCTTCTTTAGGTATTCTATGTAGATAATACCACTAAATTAATTATAATTCTACCAACAGGTTTTTTTGAATCCTAATGCTATATATAACATGCTATGTGTTGAACTACTAACTGAAACATTGAAGGTTCAAATTCTCTAGTCACTCTAGGAGAAAAAGAGAAGGCAGGCTTGTTCCATATTTACATTCTTGAAAAAGCTGGTGGAAGGTTGTCTGGAGTTTTATTCGTGCAACAACAGTTGGTTTTGATATTTACTCTTATCCTCGGTATGTTTTGCTAACATTACAAAGATGTGTAAAGCAGAACTTCCCTGTGGATGTAACCAGTATACCTTTTGGTGTCTGACTTCTCTAGTTGTCTCACATTAAAAAAAAAAAAAAATGATTACTTACCTACTTACTTAATCAGTTAACCACACATTTACTTACTAATTATAAGGCACAGTTTTAGGCACTTAGTGTATATACATCAGTGAGAGAAACAAAACTTCCTGTCTTTTACATTTCACTTTGTTGTTACCCATTGTCAAATTGAAACTGACTCATAGCCAACCCTCCAGTGGACTTTCAGAGACTGTAAATCACACAGGAAGATTGCTCATTTTTCTCACTAGACATTATAAATCTACCTATACAGAATTTCAGCCTGTGGCAGTTATAGAGTGCCTTGCCAGATTCCTTTATTAAATATTGTTGGTTTTTTTAATTATTTTTTAAAATATTGTTGTTTGTTGTTATTAAGTGCCATCGAGTCGTAGGCAACTCATAGTGACCTTATGAACAGAAGACCTAAACACTTACATAACTTTCATCCTTTCTCAAGGTTCATAGGGTTTCTGGAAGCAAGCTATCTTGGAAGTGGATACCACTCCTGCTTCCAAGCTTGTTTTAATCAGGGAACTCCACCAAACACTGTCTACCATGGTTAACCATTATCACATTTGACACAACTACAGTGTTCAGCATCACAGCAACCACAAGTTACCTCTGTACAGCAAGTAGACAGACCAGGGCTTATACAACCTGGAAGAATGTTTTACCAAAAACAATTAAAAATAGTCCTGAGGGCCATGGAATAAAGTCACCCATCTTTGGCTTGGTAGCATCACTTTCTTTCCACTAGGCCAACTGATCTCTCTCTATGCTGCTGTTGTTGCTAAATGTGTCAAGTTGTAGGTGACTCATAGGGATCCTATGAACGAAAGATCTAAAAGCTTGTATAACTTTCATCTTTTCTCCAGGTTCATAGGGTTTCCGGAGGCAAGCCATTTTGGAAGTGGATGCCACTCCTGCCTCCAAGCTTGTTTTAATTGGGGAGCTCCCCCAAACCCTGTCCACCATGGGTAATCATTATCACATTTGACACATCAGTGTCACAGGGTTCAGCTTCACAGCAACCCCATTATACATGTGAGACTTTGATGTAAATAGTTAACTTGAAATATAATTCAATGGCAGAATTTCAAGTGTAGATTCTTTAGAAATATGCTTATAACTGAGTCACCACTTTGAGTTAAATTCCTTAAGCCTCAAGCAGATGTAGGCATTTAGAAGTCAAAACAAATAAAGTTACTTATCCCTAAATCATGCGGCAAATTAGTCATCTGTCCTTTTTTGGCCATATCCTCATGTAACAATAGGACAGTCTGTGTTATGAGTGAAAAAGTTCTATATTAAAATTCTCTCATCTTAAATTTTCTTCTGCTTTGCTATTCTTTAGCATGAAAGTTGAAGAGTTTTCTAATATTTTAGTAGATTTTTATGTGTGGATGATTTAATAGAATTCATTTGGGAATAATTTAAATAGTTTTCAAAAATCCAGAAAAATATCTTCATTATCATTTTAGATTTTAAAATGTTATTGTTACTACTAGTTTGAACACGTAGGGGCAGTATAGTACTATTTTTCCAAGCCTCGTCAGAATTTGTATTTTTCTTTAAAAAAAAAAAAACCACAAAAAACACAACCAACTTGTTATTACTAAAGTTTATTCCTTTCTAAATAAATGTAGCAATATCTCTTTAAGGAGAGTTAATAACAATTTCATGAAGCTTAAATTTATTTCAATTCTCATATATTTTATACAAAAGGTTTTATATGATGAGAGCTCATTGCATTGGATTACCAAGGATTATAGTAAGTTAAAAAGAAAAATGCATTTTTGTAGTTAGACTATAACATCAGCAAAGAGTGGATTGATTAAAAAATGCACAGAATTCTAAAATCAGAACTGATTATTTCTTATTCATTCTGTCCCAGCCATTTAAAATGATGTTTAATTCTTGGAGAGCACTATTATCCCCCACAAAGCCTTCATTTTTAACATTATAAATGAACAAAAGTTACTAAGTCATCTTAATGTTTTTAAGTTGGGATTTTTTTTCATTATAAAATTAAATAAGGGTAATACAAACTTTATTTGTAAAATTTTATTGGTTATTTATTTTCTTCTAATTTACTCTTCACTATCATTTTCTCTTTTGATTTAACATTTTCATTCTATTTCATGTGCATCCTCCATTTTTTCTGCTGTTTCTCCTGTGAGCCAAGGAGTGCTATATGTATTTGGAGAAAAACAGTGAAAACCAGATCCAAATCTCTGTCCTTGTGGAGGTTTCTTTTAAAATAGCAGAGCCTTTAAGGACCAAAAATGGTAGCTTAAATTATGATTGACAGTACCCTCTTCACAGGACTATTGCAAGAGTAAAATGAAATATACATAAAGTATGGCTTTAAGTAGTAAAAATGCAGCTATTAAGAAGGGCTCGTAAAACTTTTAGGTATCTTGGTAAAATTACAGTTAATTTTAACTTCTTATCTACAGTGGCTTCTTTTTTATGTATGATTAATATTTTAAAGTTCCCTTCCCCTGTGATTTCGTTTCTTTCTGTTGTGAAAGAAAATGCCCGCTACATTTCTGAAGTCAGTTTTCTTGAACAGTATCCTGAGTTGCTACTAATCTTTTCTAAATGGAAAGACACTGTACATAAAAAAAATTTAAAAAAAAACAAAAACAACCAGGGTTTTGTTCTGTTTATGTTATGAATCAGTAGATTCATTCACTGTGACTATCATATATGTAAAAATTAACCCCATTAAGTCATCTTTAATGAAGCCATGTTCCATCTTGGTATTTGTTTCGAGATTCTCATAGATGTTCAGAATAAGTGTGTTGACGGCATGTACCAATACATTAGAGCTCTTCCAGTAGCTAAATATAGTTAAAAACAAATGCTGAGTTTATTGATTCAGTATTAACTAGTAACTGTCTTCAAATGTCCATTATTCAATCCCAGAGGAACACGGTTCGAATCCACCAGATGCTCTGCCGGAGAAGGAGGCGCAATATCCTCCTGTACCAGTCAGATCTGATTTGACGGTACACGCACACAAAATAATAAAAAATAAAAAAAAAATTTATAAAAAAAAAATGTCCATTATTGTTTTAGTGGACATTATTTAATTTGTTTAAGTTTGCCAAGATTTGTTAATTAAGTTGTATAATATACTTTAACATCTTTGAAAAACAGCTTTTCAAATATAGTGCCATATATAATTATTGTATTAAGATTTGGAACTTAAAACATTTAAGTAATTGGTCCGCTCATTTTAACAAAAGTATTGAGAAATTTAGAGCTTTCTCTGGTGCACTGTGCTGTTCATGGTTCTTTTAATTATATGGAGATCTCATATTTAAAATATACACATACACTTAAGACATACACAAACGTCCACACACAAATACACACACAAAAAATTCACTCCCCACCTCTGTTTAATAGCTTATCTGCTATGTTCCTGCTGCAACTGCTTCATTGAAGGGAAGTGTTGTTCTGCTGTTTTCATATTAGCTTTGTTATCATGCAGTATTTTTCAGCTGCTCATACTCATTACCATACAGCTGGTATGTAGAGAAGAGAAGGAAGCAGGCAGAAGTTGTACTGTCTACAAGAATAAGAACCTCTCTTGCAGATGGGGTGCTGGCAGATGGGGCATGTATTTGAACAGGTTTTTACTAATAACAGTGCATTAGAATGCATTCTGAGAAAGTCTAAGGTCAGGGCCATGAATTCAAAGCTTGAGAGGTGGTTCAAGTTTTTGAAACCCTTTTTAGAATATTAATTAACAAGTAAAAAGTTTAAACATCTAATAAATGACTCATGAGAACCCCCTCCAAAAATATCCCCACCCTATTCTCTTCCTCTGTTGTTGTGTATTTCATCCTTTCTGATATAATTATAAAAACACTAACACCATGATTAGTATCTTACTATTTTGTGCTGTTTCATAGTCTTTTATATGCACAGGGTTTAGGGCTCTTGTGCATAGGGTCGCTATGAGTCGGAAACAACTCGACGGCACATAACATGCAAAGTTAGAGTGATTATTATATATCTGTTGTTAAAATAACTCTACATATCTTTCATATATCCAGAATCCAAGTGAAGTTGTTGTTATTGTATGCTGTGGAGTCAAAAGCAGCTCATAGCTAACCATCCAATGAGGTTTCTTTCAAAGGTAGTACATTGCACAGAAAGAGATTTCAGTGCAGTTGTCAATAATCACATATTTTAAAGAGTTGATTCAGTACAATCTTAATCTTTTTGACCCATTTTCTTAAATGCTGTATTTCTTGTTACATGCATCTTAATGGAAGATTATAGAAAATAATTAAAGCAAAATAAGGCTGAGAAATTTTTATGAAACAAGTATTAAATTTTAGTGTAAACTGAACTTACCCCATTATTATATTCCTAAAATATTATTGAAGTTTTTAACTTTGAATCTCTTGTGGTATACTGGTAAGAAGCTGTGCTGCGGTCCAAAGGTACACAGTTCAAATCTGCTAGCTGCTCCGTGAGAAGGATGGACAATCTCCTCCTGTGGGTTTTTAGATTTACTGTCTTTGAAAACCCACTGGAGGGTCATCTATGGGTTGGTTCCAACTTGACGGCATACAAGAACAACATAATGCCTTTGGTAATTTTTTAAAAATTGTCATTTTACAGATTTCTTTACAGTAAAATTGGTGATCTACTGTAGAGTCTGAACCAACTACAGTTGCACTCCAGTAGGTTTTAGAAGCTATAAATTAATTGCATGAGAGGAGATTGCCCATCTTTGTTCCTCAGAGTAAGCTGATGTATTGGAACATGTGCCTTTGAGTCACTCCCTAATACTATTCCAGTAAAGCTCCCTATTATTGTCATTGTATGCCTTTGAGTCAGAACCGACTCATAACTAACTCTTCAGAGACTTTCAGAGGCAAGCAATTCTCACAGGAGGAGATTGCCTATCCTCTCCCTTGGCGCAGCTAATCATTTGAACCACATGCCTTTGGGATTGCAGCACAACTTTTATCAGAGGCCACTGAAGGCACAAAAATACTGTTACATTGTAATGTTCTATCTAGTTAGAACCAACTCATAGCTGGTTTTCAGAGACTGTAAATCACACAGGAGGAGATTGCCCATCGGTTTCCCTGCGCAGAGCAGTTGGTGGATTCAAATACTTGCCTTTGCCTCTTTTAATACAATTCCTTTAATACTTGGCCACCAGAGCTCTCTTCTGTTACATTTGCACCTGTGAATAAATACAACTTGTGAGATATGTGGGAAATGGTACATATTAACAAGCATTGTTAAAGCTGTATTTCCTTTGCTTTTAATAAAAAGAATTCATTTTGATTAGATGTCAAACTGTTTGTTTACTTCAGATTTAATTTACACTTGAATTGTGTAATTCATCAAAATGTAAAATTTTTTCATAATAGAGGGAGAGCTCTGGTGACATAATCCCTAAGTAGTTACATTGCCAACCCAAAAGTGGTGCCTCCGGAGGTTGAATCCACCAGGAGTTCCACATGAGAAAGATGAGAATTTACCTCGTGTGCAATTTATAGCCTTGGAAGACCTGTCGGAGGATCTGCAGTGAGTTGGTTCCACTTTGACAGCAGTGGGCTCCATTTTTTTCTTTAAATAAGTTTGAATGGGAGAGGAAATTATTACCTATATGTTGTTGTTATTGTTGTTATGAGCCTGCCACTCATAGAGACCCCGTGTACAACAGCCGTAAACCCTGCTCTATCCTCTGCCAATCTTACTGTCTCTGACACACCTACCCATTACCACAGTCATTGAATCAATCCATCTCACCGAGGGTCTTCCTCTCTTGCACTGCTCCTTCACCCTCCCAGGCATGACATTCCTCTCTCTCCTTGCACCATGTCCAAAGTATATCAGATGAAACTTCAGAATCATTGCCTCCAAGGAGGAGCCTGGTCTCACCCTCTTTAGGATGAACATTTTCAGCAAGCAGAGTTCTGTCATCCTGCATAATGCAGATTGTTGATGAGCCTTCTTAGAATCCTGATGCCATATTTCTCCTCATACAGCCCAGCCTCCTGGATAATCTGTTCAGCGTATGGAGATAGGACACATCCCTGGTGTACACCCTTCCCCATTGTTAAGAAAGAAATGGAGCACATAAATATGAAAACATTACCTCTATATAGAGAGACTATGTGTCTATTAAAAATTATAAGTATGTATCGACAAAACATGTTGCTAAGTTTCATCCAGTTGTTTTAGCCATCTACAATAGAGCACAGACCTGAAGAGGCCTGCTCTATCCTCAGAATCATTGTCATTCTTACAGCCACTCCGCCAGTTCATCTCATTGCAGGACGTCCTCATTTTTGCTACTTTTTAAAAAAATTTTTTTTATTTAGTTTGTTTATTTTTTATTTCAATGAACATCTACAGAGATTTTGGAATTCCATTCCATTCATTCATTGTTGCACCCTTCTCCCCGCACAAACCCCTCCCCCCGGTTTGCTCCTCTCCTTGAAAAGCAAAAGAAAAACTATTTGTTATTTTTAAGTGAGACAAAAATCTCAATCATTCTTACTTCTAAGACGCATAGTGGCTTTCCCTCTTTCAAAATCAGATTTCTTTCTTCTCTTAACATTCCATAGAATAATCCATATTCCTCGCCAGCACTGTGTTTCAAATATACCAGTTCTTCACTCTTCCTTGTTTGTTGTCTCATATGTTTTATATGCATATGGGGCAAGTGAAAAAATCGTAACTTTAGCCTTCACTTTTTAAACACTTTACAGAGGCCCTTTCCAGCACATATGCCTAATACAGCCCATTCATTTCTTAGCTGTTGCTTTCATAGACACTTTTTATGGTATAAAATGAAACTCTTGAGAACAATCTTTTCACTGCTTAACTTCATGTTGATTATTGTTACAGTTGTAAAAATTTTCGGCTTCTATATGTTGACATGTAACCCGTACTATAGTCTTTAATCCTCAAGTCCTCTTCAGTTTTAGAAAGCACATTTGTTTCATATGCATATTATAGATTGTTAATGAATCTGCTAATACAAATGCCACCTTCTTGATGTGGGCCACTTTCTCTGATTATTTGCTCATCATACAGATTGAGTGGGTGTTGTGAAAAGACCTTTCAGAATATTGGCACATACCTTCCCTGATTTTAAACCATGCCATATCTTCCTGTTCTATTTGAATAACTGCCTCTTGGTCTATGCACACGTTCTATGTGAGCACAATTAAGTTTTTTGGAATTCCCTTCTTCTATGTTACCCGTAATATAGCTTACAGAGTTGAATGCTTTTGCATCAGCTGTAAAGCATAGGTGAGCATCTTCATGATATTCTCTGCTGTTAGCCAAGATCTGATACCAATATTGCTACCCCTTGTTCCATTTCCTCTTCTGAATCTAGCTGGAATTTCTGACAGTTTTTAATTACTTTCAACAGATAATCACTTGCATGCAATATTTTTCATATGGCTTGATAGGATACCCATTCTCTCAGATTATCTTTGCTTGAAATGAGTGCAGATACAGGTCTCTTCCAGTTAGTTGACCAGTAACATTCAGTATATTGCCAGTGTTGTAATGTGAATCTTAAGTTTTTCTTTTACCGTTTTTCTCTTCAGAAATACTTATATTGTTGTTATTGTTGTTTGGATTTCGAGCTGTAAATCTTTACCCTTTCTTTTTGGAATACTTGGCTTCATCTTTTCGGGCTGTCCTTTGAAATCTATTCAGCTCTTTCATAATTTTTTCCATTTGCTTTAAGTGCTTTGCATTTAAGAGCAACTTTTCTTCTGTTTTTCTGTGTCTGTTCTGTTTCCCATTTCCTGTATTTTTAATGATCTTTAAGGTGTTGTGTTTTGGTCGTGGTTTTTTGTTGTGGTTTTTTTTTTTTTTTAAATATTTGACGTCTTTGATGTTGTGCCATTATGTTACTGGTCTTCAGTCCTTAAGTTTTACTGCATTAATCTGTTTTTGAGATGGTCTCCAAATTAAGGTAGTATGTATTCAAGATTGTACTGTGGTTCAATGGACTTTGTGGGGTTTTTTTCAATTTCAGTATGAACTTGCATTTGTGCAGTTGATGTTCTGTTTCAGTCAACTTGTATCCTTGTTCTGACTGAAGACAGTGAACTTTTTCATTGTTTTTTTAAACAGATGTAGTTTGACAATGATATATTATGTCTTCCTCATTTGAGTAGATGTAGTTCAACTACATTTATGTTGTTGAAAATGTAACAAGTATATGCAATTAACAAGTTGTTTGTCATCCAAAATTCTGTAATGTAATGTCTGACATTGTTTCTATCATCATGACTGTGTATTCTGGGTACAGATCTTCCTTTGTTTCCAGCTTTTCTAACCCAATCACCATTAATTTTCTCATTAACTACTGATATGAAAATACCTATACACCTGGAGGGAAGATGGGATAGTATGACTGTTCAAATAAAACTAGCAGTCACAAATGCCAAAACTGAAAAATTGAACGTTTTTATCAACTTCTGCAGTCTGAAGTTGATCAGGCACCAAGTTGTATTTCAGGGTAGATGCGGAATTCTTTTTTTTTTTAATAATGACTCTGATACCAGTCCTCTTCAGTTGATTATTTTTGGCACAGTAGATCATGGTCATTTGATTAAAAATCGTTAATACCAATCCATTTGAATACAGTAACACGTAGGATATATAGTCTTATCAATCTTTTTTCATTTTTTAGTACTTCCAGTTTTCCTAGGTTTATACTTTGTGTATTCTCTATTCTGGTTATTAATGGCTGTTTTCAGCTTTTTCTTCTTATTTTAAGCATGGTCCTGGAAGCTTTACTTAATCAATGTCATTAAGGTAAATTCTATTTTGAAGAAGCAGCTCTGTCCCTGGTCATATTTCATGGGTCTTATAAATTGAGGGACTAAACCTTCCAGGACTCTTTTAGATAGTATTCCATTGTAACTCATAAAGTTGTCACTTGCCATTTTTTAAGAGAGATCACTAATGAGTGTGCAGTGTTTTCTAAAGTATATATCCTGTCTCTTTCTGGTTTTCTGTATTGCCATGCAGATCAACCAGTTTCATTTATTAATCACATTCTCTGTCCCACAATTCCGAGACTATCTAGAATGTTGTTGTTGTTGCTATGTGCCGTCGAGTTGCTTGCGACTCATAACGACCCTATGTACAGCAGCCCTAAATTCTCCTCTGTCCTGTGCCATTTGCACCGTCTCTGACACACCAATCTCGATTACCCCAGTCACTGAATCATTCCACCTCATAGAGGGCCTTCCCCTTCTGCGCTGTCCGTCCGCCCTACCAAGCATGATGTCCCTCTCCAAGAACCTGTCCCTCCTTGCAACATGTCCAAAGTATGTCAAACGGAGCCTTAGAATCCTTGCCTCCAAGGAGCAGCCTGGTTTGACCCTTTCCAGGATGAACCTGTTTGTTTTCCTAGCAGTCCATGGTACCCTCAATACTCTTCTCCAGCACCACAGCTCAAAGGCATCAATTATCCTTCTGTCCTCCTTAGTCATTGTCCACCTCTCTGATGCATAACAAGTGATAGCAAAGACCATGGCCTGTATCAGGCGCACCTCAGTCTCCAAAGAGACACCATTGCTCTTCAGTACTTTGGAGAGGTCCCTAACAGCAAACTTTCCCACGGCAGTACGTCTTCTAATTTCCTGGCTGCTGGTGCCGAGAGTGTTGACTGTGGAGCCAAGCAAATGAAAGCTGTGAACAGTCTCAATCTCTTCACCATACATCCTGATGCTACCAGTTGGCCCAGTGGTGAGAATCTTTGTCTTCTTGACATTGCGCCTCAGTCCATATTGGAGGATTTTTTTTGCATCATTGCCTCTTGCTTTAGTGCTTGGCTTTTAGTAACTCTTGCTAAGTATTTCCTAAATATATATTTAGATACAATAAAAAGAATATTCAAATTATTCTTTAATTTCCTCCCTTTATTTTGTTTGGTTGTTTGGGGGGGGGGGGCGGCAAACAGACCAGAGAACTGTTATGACTCAGAAGACTTAATTTTGCTATTACTGATAATTTTATAATGGAATTTGGGATTAGAGATTTCACTTACAATAAATTAGTCTCAGAGAAATTTTTTTCTGTATTACCTATTTACAAATATAGTCACTTTCATGCTACTGAAGTCTTTGAATAAATAGATTTTTTAGTGGGTGAGTTGCATCTTTAACAATCTGTTTATTACAATTGTTTAATAAAAGCCAGCTGAATGAAAATTTTAATCTTTGCTAAATATCATGATTACAACATAAACAGCAATCTTTATTTAAATCTCTTCAAGTTCTTCCTTAATGTGCCAAGAGTACGTTTTTGTTTCTAGATAGGATAATTTTAAAAGAAGGAATTAAATGAGGGGAAGAATCAGTATAGCCATGTGTTTTTATTCTGAGAAGTAAGGAAATAGTGTCATTCATTTTATGAGTATATTAAAGTTTAATCTTATTCTGACTTTGGTATTGTTTAATGGGTAGTGGGTATTTTTTTTTCATTTTGTACAATTTTCACTGATTTAAAAATTATAATTTGGTTTAAGAAAAGTACTCTTAGATTACCAGTGTAGCATTTCTTCTTCTGGATATCTTCCTTGGTATGTTTCATCAGTATAGGCCACATGTCTATATGATTGGTGGAAGTTCATGCATGATAATTAGTCTAAATGAAAAAACATTTTAAAGCCATGTAGCAAATATGACAGACTTGTAAAGTTAATTATTAATTTTTGAGGTCTTGACTATTTGTACATAAATAATTTTAAATTATATGCTAAGATACTATAGTATGTTTAAACAAAGGAAATGAAGCTGTATATGAAATATATGTAATATAATTTTGCCAAGATATCAAAGTGCTTTTAAACTATTATTCTCATATTTCATTTCATATAAAGACTACTATAAATTTGATGCCCTTTCAAATTAATGTTTATGTTGAAAATATTCCCATAAGTTAAATTGTATCAAACTCTACTCATGACCTACCTGTTTCAGGCAATTTTTCTTTGTACTTCAGTTTTATTTACTGACTCTTCAAAAGTCTTTTGGAATCTCTTGAAAAGGTATAGGATCATGTAAGCATTATGCTAATCATATAATTCTTGATTCTTTCAAAGCAAAGAATGCAGTTTGTTAAATTATATGTACAGTAATTGCTTTAAAATGTAAATTGATGTTTCTAAAATGAATATTTAGAATCCTCCTTTTTAAAAACAGTGGGGGCATGATTAGTGGGTTCCTCTCTCCTGAGCTGATAGCTATGTCAAACACTTGAATACTTAAAAGAGCAGGCAAGCTGCACTAAAGTGAGTAAAGAATCCATTGTAGATCACTGTGATTTGCAATTTCTAGACCAAGAACCTGGTATTATTTTTGTTTCTTACTGGCTTTGGACCAATAAGAATTGTTGTTAGCTGCCATCAAGTCGGCTCCCACCCATGTGCAGCAGGATAAGACAGTCCTCTTAATTGCTGAATCATATTCATAATCGCTGCAGCATTTGCTCTCATTGTTAGAGTGATTATGTCAGTGCACCTCATTGAGGTCCCTTGTTTCTTTTTTTTTTTATTGACCCTCTAATAAAGAATTTTGTTGTTATTGTTATGTGCTGTCAAGTCACTTGTAGCTCATAGTGACCTTATGTACAACAAACAACTCTGAGCCCTGCTCTATCTTGTGCCAACCTTATTGTCTCTGATACACCTACCCCATTACCCCAATCATTGAATCAACCCATCTCATCGAGGGTCTTCCTCTCTTGCACTGTCCCTACACCCTTCCAAGCATGATGTCTCTCTCTCAGGACTGGTCCCTCCTTACAACATGTCCAGAGTATGTGAGATGAAGCGTCAGAATCCTTGCCTCCAAAGAGCAACCTGATTTCACCCTCTCCAGGGTGAATTTGTTTGTTCACCTTGCAGTCCTTGCATGGTATATTCAATACTCTTCTTGAGCACCATAGCTCAAAGGCATCAGTTCTCTTTCTATCATCCCTACTCATTGTCCTGCTTTCTGACACATAGCAAGTAATTGCTAAGACTATGTCCTGAATCAGGTACTCCTTAGTTTCCAGACTGACATCATTGCTCTTCCCTACTCTGGAAAAATTTCTGACAGCAGACTTTCCCAGTGTAATTTGTCTTTTGATTTCCTGGTTGCTGGTACTTGTTGATTGTGGAGCCAAGCAAACTAAAGCTGTTAACAATTTCAGTCACTTCACCATATATCATGATGCTGCCAGTTGGCCCAGTGGTAAGAATCTTTCTTTAATTTTGAGCTTCAATCAACATTGAAGGCTGCAGTCCTTGACCTTTTGCAGCAAGCACTTCAGGTCCTCTTGAGTCTCAGCAAGCAGGTTTGTGTCATCTGCATAATGTAGGTCGTTGATGAGTCTTCCTCCAATCCTTCTCATAGAACACAGGCTCCTGGATTTAATAAATGTTAGATAAATGTAATAAATTTACATCTACAGATAATTATTCAAACCTAGAGCTTTAAAAGTTTAAAATTTTCACATTTAAAATTCTTCTGAAATATTAGTAAATTTTTGAGAGAAATGATAGTATGTTTTTAAAAATAAGAAGTTTGAGTCTGGACTTGAACTGACTGCCAATCTTTTTTTTATTATTATTATTATTAAATTTTATTAGATTTAATGAACATTTACAGGGATTTTGGGTTTTCATTCCTTCATTGCTGCACCATTCTCTCCACCCTCCTCCCCAGTTCGTTCTTCTTCCCCCACCATCCGAATGTCTGTTTTAATTGTCCAGTTGCCACAGTGCTTGTCAAAGTCAGTTCTGATTAATCTCCTTTGTCAGTGTGTCCTTTGCCATTCCCTATCACTCCTCCCTGAGAGACTTCACCCTGATTCATAAGGAAAAGGGGACGGCGTATTCTCTTAGCTACTTCCTGCTGAAAAGGAACGCTGTGGGTTTCATGGTGAAGATCTTCTCTCACTACTCTAAAGGGCCCCTTCTGATTGCCAATCTTATGTTGGTAATTGTTACCAGAAGTAATTACCTAATAGATACCTAGTGGAAGATCACAAAGTTGAGAATTACAGATTTCACAAGTTACCCAAGACCTAGATGATTGTTTGCTGTTAATGTTGTATATTAAGGGGTAGCCCTATACTTTGTTAGAAGGTTTTTTGAAACTTTGAGAATCTGTTATTCTGGATTCCTTTATGAACACAGAAAAGCAGATGAAAAAAATGCACCATGAGTAAGAAAACCTTACTGCTAATGGCAAAGAATAACTGTTCTTCAGCATAGTAAATGTTTCTGAAAGGAAAGCTGCGAGGTGCATAGATTGTAAACTCTCTTTCTAAAAGAAAAATATAATGTCAGACTATCAGAGTCAGAACATAGACAGCAAAGATAGAGAAGAGGAAATGGTACATATGTCTTCATTCTCATAAAACTAAGATACTAAATAGTAAGAGCTCAGCATGATGTTTACCACATAGTAGGTGCTAGTTAATTAATACATACTATTTTAATTTTCTTTGTCATCGAAGGTCAAGTAGCTTTGGGATAAGTAGTAAGTTTTATAGTAGTCTGAAATAGGAAGTGATAAGGAATGTGGGTGTCTAATTGGTAAATAAAAGAGTTGAAAAGATTTCTGATACTATTAAGTATCATTTTTATATAATAATTTGTATATCATTTTTATATAATAATTTGTTAGCTAGTGGGAATCAGTCATTCAATTTCATCTACTGTTTTTGAAAATATGAAACTTATACACAAGATTATACAAAGAAGCTGTGTATTTAAATGACTCACACTCTTTTTAATTCTCTGTTTTTATTTTATGCTTGGAATACAACGCAAACAAAATTTTAACTGTGGCCTACAAGGCCTTAAAAGAAATGACTCTTGTCAGCCTTTATTTTCTATAGTCATTTCACAGTGACTTTGTTCTTGCCGACTGTATCCCTGAACCTACAATATTGACTTAAAATTTGGGTCAAGCGGGGTTTAAAAGAGGCCATGGCACCAGAGATATCATTGCCGAAGTCAGTTAGATCTTGACTGAAAGAAGAGAGTACCAGAAGAATATCTGTTTGTGTTTTAATGACTCTACAGAGGCATTTAACTGTGTGGATCATAACAACTTATGGCTAACGTTGAGAAAAATGGGAATTCCAGAACACTGGTTGTGCTTATATAAAATCCAGACGTGTACCAAGTAACTATTGTCTGAACAGAGCAAGGGAACACTGGGTCAGAAAAAGTGTGTGTCAGGGTTATATCCTTTCTCCATACTGTTCAGCTGTATGCTCAGCAAATCATTGAGAAGCTGGACTTTCTGAAGAAGAATGTGGCATCAGGATTGGAGAAACACTCATCAACCTGTATTATGCAGATAACAAAACCTTGCTTGCTGAAAGTGAGGAGGACTTGAGGCATTTGCTGTAGAAGATCAAGGACTGCAGCTTTTAATATGAGTTACATCTCAACATCAAGTAAACAAAAATACTAACCTCTAGACTAATAGGCGACATTATCGTAGACATAGAAAAGATTGAAATTGACAAAGATTTCGTCTTACTTGGATCCACGGTCAGCACCTTTGGTACCAGCAGACAGGAGATCAGGAAGCATCTAGCATTGGGAAAGTTCTGAAGAGCAATGTGTCAGTTTAAAACTAAGGTTTTCTTGAGTCAAGCCATGGTATTTCAATCACCTGCTGAGAGCTGGCTAGTGAATAAGGATAACAGATGAATTGATGCCTTAGAGTTGTGTTGGAAAAGAGCGCATAATATCCCATGGACTGCCAAAATAACGGGTATTCTTGGATATAAATTGCAGCGAGAATGTTCTTTATAGGCAAATATGATAAAAGCTTCATCTCACATACTTTGGATATGGTTTTAGGAGGCATTATTGGGACATCCTCCTTGGTATGGTGGAGGGTCATCAAAGTAAAGGTAGATCCTCAATGAGATGTATTGACGTGGTGACTGAGACAGTGGGCGCAAAGTATGTCAGAGATGATGAGGATGGCACAAGATACAACAGGGTTCAGATCTGATGTTCATAGAGAGTCACTCTGAATCAGAATCGAATCAATAGCACCTATCAACAGTATCATGTATTAACATTCAAAACTAGTCACAATTCTTTCCTGCTTTAACTATTTGTTTTCTGTGACTGCTTTATTTCTCTTTTTAAACATAGCATTGTATCAAATTGTATTGTTCATTTATTTGTTTACTTACATACCTACCCCTCCCTTTTAAATATGTAAATTGGTTGAGGCTAGGAATCCTGTTTTGTTCATTACCTTATACCTTGTACCCAGAACAGTTACTGCACAAAAGAATATTTAAGTAATACTTGGGTATTCATGTTGTTGTTGTTACATGTGGTTGGGTAAAAAAGGGCTGATAATGACCCTATGAATAACAGATCTGAGTCTTGCCCAATCCTTTTCAATCCTCAGTATCCCTGAAATACTTGAGCCCATTAATACAGTCACTGTATCATACATCTCGTAGAGCGTCTTCCTCTCATTCTCTGACCTTTCCAAGCATGTTATCTTTACCCAAGGACTGGCCTCTCTTGACAGCATGCTCAAAGTATTCAAAAAGAGGTTGCACAATCCTGCCTCCAATGTGCATTCTGGTTGCACTTTCTCCTAGATATCTGTGTCTGTTCTTTTGGCAGTCCATGGTATATCCAGCCCTTTACTCCAGAATCGCAGCTCAAAGTTATCGATTCTTTTGTCATTGTAATTCTTGTTTACTTTCTCATGCATAGCAAGTAATTGGAAAGACCATGGCCTGTATATTTTTTCCAACATTTCCATTTCGAATGCAATGTTTAGATTGTTTTATTTTATAAAACATTAAGATATCTTCCATAGAATAACATTTCTGAAAGTTTATTCACAGAAACATGAGTTCTGAAGGATATTACAATGATAAGCAGTTCCAGTGGCTAAAAAAGTTTTAGAAAGGTGAAATTGAAGCTACTCTCCTGTGTTAGTTTTCATATACTTCTCTATAAGTCTTATGGATGGGGTTATGTGATATTTTTTCCCCCCAACAGACTGATTTGTAGCTTTAGTACTCCTTGGAGGTCAAGATGATGAAGCGTCATCTCACATATTTTGGCCTGTTGGTAGGAGAGTTAATTCTTTAAAGAAAAGGGATAGCATGCTTGGAAAAGAGGAGAGAAAGCGAAGGAGAGGAAGACATGGTGGATTGACACAGTGACTGCAACAGTGGGCTTGAATGTGTCAGAGACTGAGAGGATGGCACAGGAAGGTTCAGATCTGTGCATAGTGTCACTATGAGTCATAGAGGACTTGATGGCATATAACAACAAAACATTTGACCTTAGAGCCTTTGTTATCAGAGCCAAATAAGGAGTATTATTAGAACTGACTTTATTGAATGTTGTTATGGTATGAAATTTTAGACTTGAGATTGAAAGAGAACTTTATGTGGTTTGTTATTCTGAAAAGGTGTTTAGTCATTTACGCAGTTTTGTTAGTAATAGCTAATATGAACATCACTAATTTTAAAATAAGATTCACATTTATATTGGTAGTTAAAGACAAAACAAATGGTGCTTGCTCCTTGTTGCTTACTTTGGGTAGCGGTTCCTACAGGTTTTTATAGAGGAAAAAAAAAACTTTTCAGTATCTGCTTTCTCCAACCAAAAGAGCTCAACGCCTTCTGGTTTGTGCACTAAGCAAGTTCTGTGACTTCAAAATGCTCTGTAATGAAGTACTTTCCTTCTAAAGGAGGTTTTGAACCTGAGAGCCAAAATGATGGAGGGAAGGGAAATGGAGTAACTGTTTAGTTAATTGGGGGGAGGGGGGAGTCACACCTTTTTATAGTAGATTTTAGCAACATATTTGTTAGACCCAATGAATCATATTCCAATTTATTGCCTCAAGTTATATTTTTTAATGGGTTTTTTCCAATTAGCTTTCTTAGGAATGGGAGAATTTAAGAATGTTTATTTAGAAATCTCTCTCTTTCCCCCCCCCTTATTTTTTTCTGTGCCATTACAGAAAGACCTCATAATTAGCAAAGCAGAGGATCAGCAAAAGAAAGGAGGACCCTCAATGAGATGGATTGACACAATGATTCTGTCAGTGCACTTGAGCATGTCAGAGGTTGTGAGGATGGCACAGGATAGAACAAGGTTTCTGTCTGTTGTTCATAGGGTCTCTCTGTGGCCTAGTATACTTGACGGCATCCACCCACAACAAGAAACTCCTAATAGTACAGCCTGCTTGTCTGTGTGATTACTAATGTGAGTGCCAACTCCTATAGTGAATGTTACTTGTTAAGGAAGATACATATAATCCTGAATTAGAGGATTGTATCATGACAGGAAGTACTTTTGAGGGAAATCTTACTAGCAAGTTGAAGAACATTTTTAACTCTAGTATTAAATATTTGAATTAGAAGATGCAGTGCTAAGTGGATTATCTCCTAATGAACTTTTTAATACTACTGATTAGTAGAAGTCTTCAAGAGCTTATAATCTTTATGTTAATAATATTTGTCTATATATTTTATTTGAGCTCACAAATTATAATTTCCTTCTCCCCCCCCAAAGTCAGCAATTTCTTCATTTTATGACCTCTAATTTATCTTCAGACTGATTACAACTCATAACAACTCCATTCACAATAGAATGGAACTCAGTTCAATCTCCTGTGGTCCTCAGAACTGTTATTATGTTTATGCCCAGTGTAGGAGCCACAGTGTAATTCTGTCTCATTATAGGCCCTTCCCCCTCACCCTGCTTTCATTTTGCCAAACATTTGACACCTGGGCTTGAGTGAAGTCAAATTCTGTCATCTATTTCTTCTCTTTTTTCTTTCCTTTCCTTTTTTTTTTTGCTGCTGAATGACTGGTACTTTGAGGAGAGGCACTGGAATGTTCTTATTTGTTTTTAGTAATACTTTGCAAGTATTGAATACAGTAAGTGACCATTTCTTAATTACCTGTTTTTTAAACTTCATTTGACTTTAACCTTTTAAAAGTTTTTTTATATACTTTTCCTCACTTTGTGTCTTTCCCCATTACTGTACCTTTGCTTCACATTCCAAACATGTAGTAGAAGCATAGTAATACAGACATAAAAGTTTCATGAACTAAATAGTTAAGAAGTAGTAGGTTGCATACAGATGCTGCCCTGGATGTGCTCACCAAGCTGTGCCAAGAAATCTGAACAACCACTTGGCCAACTGACTGGAAGAGATCTATATTTGTTCCCATCCCAAAGAAGGGCGACCCAGCTGAGTGTTGAAACTACAGAACAATCTCATTGATTTCACATACAAGCAAGATTCTACTGAAGGTTATCCAAAAACAACTGGAACAGTGCATCAGCAGAGAACTGCCAGAAGTCCAGGCTGGGCTTAGAAGGGGTCATGGTACTAGGGATATTGTAGTTGATGTTAGATGGATCTTAGCTGAAAGCAGAGAAAACCAGAAGAACGTCTATCTGTGTTTCATTGATTATACAAAGGCAATTGACTGTGTGGATCATAACAAACTGTGGCTGACTCTGAGAAGAATGGGAATCCCAGAACATTTAATCGTGCTAATGCGAAACCTATACTTGGACCAGGAGGCAATTGTCAGAACAGAGCAGGGCAACACACTGCATGGTTCAAAATTGGGAAGGGTGTATGCCAGGAATGTGTCCTATCTCCATACCTTTGCAACCTGTATGCAGAGCAGATTATCCGAGAGGCTGGACTCTGTGAGGAGAAGTGTGGCGTTAGGATTGGTGGAAGATCTATCAACAATCTGCATTATGCAGATGACACAACCTTGCTCACTGAAACTGAGGAGGACCTCATGCACTTACTGCAGAGGGTCAAGGACTGCAGCCTTCAGTATGGACTGAGGCTCAGTGTCAAGAAGACAAAGATTCTCACCACTGGACCAATGTTAGCATCAGGATGGATGCCAATTGGTAGCATCAGGATGGATGGTGAAGAGATTGAGATTGTTCACAGCTTCAGTTTGCTCGGCTCCATGGTCAACACTCTTGGCACCAGCAGCCAGGAAATCAAAAGATATATTGCGATGGGGAAGTCTGCTGTTAGAGACCTCTCTAAAGTACTCAAGAGCAACGGTGTCTCTCTGGAGACTAAGGTGTGCCTAATACAGGCCATGGTCTTTGCAATCACTTGTTATGCGTCAGAGAGCTGGACAATGACTAGGAAGGACAGAAGGAGAATTGACGCCTTTGTGCTGTGGTGCTGGAGAAGAGTATTGAATGTACCATGGACTGCCAAGAAAACAAGCAGATTCATCCTAGAGAGGGTTAAACCAGGCTACTCCTTGGAGGCAAGGATTCTGGGGCTTTGTCTGACATACTTTGGACATGTTGTAAGGAGAGAGAGGTCTTTGGAGATGGACATCATGCTGGGTAGATTGGAGGGATGGCTCAGGAGGGGAAGACCCTCTGTGAGGTGGATTGATTCAGTGACTGGTGTAATTGGGATGGGCGTGTCAGAGGCCATGCGATTGGCACAGGATAGGGTAGGGTCTAGAGCTGTTGTACATGGTGTCGCTATGTGTCACAAATGACTCAACGGCACATAACAACAACAGCAGTTTGCATACATCATTACTATTTGCAAAATACAATATTTCTTTCTCTTACCATTGTCTCATTTTAAATTCAGCTTGAATCTCTACATAATTAATGAAATTATAAAGTTTTGAACTTGAGGATCAAAGATCACAAGTTCTAATTCAGTAAGGTATGTAACTCTGAACAAAATTCTTCATTCTTTACCATATCTTTCTAATTTGTTAAGAACAGTTGCCATTTACACAGTATCTGTATTGTGAGCACTTGCTTTGTCATCACAGTTACTCTGTAGAGGTGGGCGAAGGTGCATGACACTACTGTTACCATTTTACAATTTGAAAAAGCTCAAAACTCAGTAATAATGGGTTGCGGTTATATTCTGGTAATGGCATACTCAGCTCATTGCTGTTAAGTCAGAGCCAAGTCTACCTGCCCCTCTTGGATTTTTAGAGGCTGTAAGTCACATGGAAGTAGATGGCCCTTCTTCCTTCACTGGAGCAATGTGGATTTGAACCACCTATTCTTTAGGGAGCTCTGGTGATTTAGTGGTAGCAAGCTCTGCTTCAATCCCAAAGGCACACTGTTTGAGTCCATCAGGACTGAGGAGAAAGATGGACAGTATCTTCCCGTGTGACTCATTGCCTCTGAAAGCCCACCTGAGGCTCAGCTGTGGGTCAGTTCTGACTCAACCGTATTTCACAGTCTTTGGATTGATTGGTAGCACAACTTCCTAGCCAATAGGACTCCCTGGTAATGTCAAAACTTGAGTCTCTGATTCCAAAATTCATGTGCATTCCACTCAAGGGAAAAGAAAGATATTAAATGACTTCTTGGATCTTTTCCTAATTAGAAAACTCTGTGGATTCCTGCTATTAATGTGTGTGTGTGTGTGTGTGTGTGTGTGTGTGTGTGTGTGTGTGTGTGTTTTAATTGAGCAAGAGACTATATTTGGGAGGTTGCTACATTTTTATTTGTTTATGTAGCTCTGCTGTACCAACCCAAAGGCATACCATGTGCTGTATAAATCCACCAAGTGATGGAGAGGAGAAAGTTGAGCGTTCTCCTTCTGTGCGATTTACTTTTTCTGAGAAACTGCTGGATAGTCAGGTATAAGTAGATTCTGATTCAATGAGACACAACAACATTACTAATAAATATAGGAAATTAATCCTAGAATTTCAAAAGTCTTTGAAATGTCCTCATAAATCATTCTAATACCAGATTTATATATCACACCTAAGGAAAATTTTTCTGAAATCAGATAAATATATTTTGACATCACAAAACAGCAGTTGTTAAGTATGCAGTTAAATTTTAAAAAAATTAGAGGAGTGAATCAGGTTCTAGATTTTATATCAAGTGAAAATTCATTTTTTTTTTTGTTAATGGAATCCTTTGATAGGTCATAGTTCACTATTTTGTTTTTATTTTTGTTGAAATGAGCATGTTTGTTTGTTTGTTTTTCTTACTTTACTAGATGGATTATTATAAAAAGTGTGTAATTACATTTAAAGATGTATGGTAGAGTGAATTAAGTAATACGATCCCTTCCATCCATAGTCTCCTAAGTTGTGATTCTAGCATCTATATGTATGCTTCAGAAATGAGTTATTTATTGTATTAAGGAGTTAGGATTAGGTGACATGCAAGGCCTACCCTGCTATCCACGTTTTCCTCAGAGTGTGGTTTGTAACTCAGAAATTCCTGGGAAGCACAACACAAGTTTGCTTGGGATACGCATCTAACCTGACCAGCTCCATTGGCTGACATTTGATAACCAACAAACTCAGACCGCAAGCTCCTGGCCTAGCTTTCACCTCATGGGAGCCATTTCCTGGACTATTTCTTCAGTTTTGTGAGAATGTTTTAGCAATTTGTGGAACCCAAAAGGAGATGGGAGTAAGAGGGCTTGAGGGGAGGAGAAATAATTGATGTCAGCATGATGTAACAGTACAGCAGTTTATGCATTTGACATTGTTAACCTCCATTTTCTAGGACCTAGCCTAATAATTACCACTGTAAAAGAAATTTTTCTTGGAATTGGTGTCACAATAGTGAAACTGACCACAAAAGTCTTTACTAGCCCTAACGTATTGTTGTTAGATGCTGTTGAGTTGAGTACTATGTAGTGAGTGACCTGTGAACAACAGATCTGAATCATGTCCTATCCTGCCTGTGCCATCTTCCTCATCTTTAACATGCTTGGGCCTTCTGCTGCAGTCACTCTGTCAGTCCATCTCATTGAGAGTCTTCTCTTTCACTGACCTTCCACCTTTCCAAGTAATTTCAAGCATTCTTCTTTCCAAGGAATACCCTCTCCTAGCAACTGCCCAAAATATTATGAGATACATTTTCTCTCACATTTCTGAATATTCAGTACTCCAGCACCACAACTCAAAGGCATCAGTTCTTCTTCTGTCATCCTTATTCATTGTCCAGCTCTTAGATAGCTCTCATGTAGCTTTCTAATACGTAGCTTTGAGAAAATGGAGAAATCTTTCATTCCCTAATGGGATAAGCAACACCTTTGGATTAATGCAGCTATTACATTGCTTTTAGTTGCCCAAGGCAAAAGCTGTTTGTGGGATATAGAATTTGTACATCTAACTCCCAAGGAGTTAGTTAAATGGATGCATCTAGAAATATGGGGTGTTAAGGAAAGAATGAGATATAGAGTTTGTTGGTGTTTGTTATCCATAATAGCTGCAAATGCATGAGAAAAGGATATGGGAACTAAACTGGCTGATTTTAGCACTTAAACAAATGCTCCTCCTGATCCTGTCCAGAATGAACTATGACCCTGATCTCAGGGCCAACCTGGAAGGGGGAAAAATCACATGCAAACAACAGGAAATACTACTCCTTCTTCTAGTCACCAAGAAAATAGTCCAAGAGGGAAAGTGGCAAAACCAAGAAACTATTGAAACTTGGTGTTAGGTGCTGTTAAGTACAACTTTTAGTGACCCTATGAACCCTATCATATCCTATGTCATCCTCACACTCCTGACACACTAGAGCCCATTGTGGCAGTCACTGTGTCAATACACCAACCTTCCACCGTTTCAAGCATGATGTCCCTCTCCAAGCAGTAGTCTCTCTAAAAGTATGTGAGATGAAACTTTATCATCTTTGCCTCCAAGGAGCCCTCTGGCTGCCTTTTCTCCAAGACATATTTGTTTGTTCTTTTGACAGTCCATGGGATATTCAGTATTCTTGCTCAGCATCATAGCTCAAAACATCAGTTCTTCTGTCATCCTTATTCGTTGTCCAGCTCTCAGATGCCTAACAAGTGATTGGAAAGATCATGGCCTGAAACAGACACATCTTAGTCTTCAAACTGACATCATTGCTCTTCAATAACTTATAGACTTCTCTGACTGCAGACTTTTCTCGGTTCAGTATATCTCCTGATTTCCTGACTTCTGGTTCTAAGTTTGTTGTTTGTGAATTCAAGTAAGATGATGTTGTTGGAATAGTTGATAACTTCAATCTTTTTTCTATCTATTATTATGTTGCCTATATGTCCAGTGCCAAGAATTTTTGTTTTCTTGACATTGAGATGCAATCCATACTGAAGTATGCATTCTTTGATCTTCTGCATCAAGTGTTTCAAGTTTTCCTCACTTTCAGCAAGCAAGGTTGTATCATCTGTGTAGGTTTATTGCTCTTGATTCTACATTCTACATTCTTCTTCACAGAGTCCAGCTTCACAAATAATTTGCTCAGCATACTGATTGAATAGGTATGGAGAGAGGATACAATCTTGACACAGTTTTAAATTTTCTTTCTTAATTTTAAACCACATAGTGTTCCCTTGTTCTATTCACAGCAGCTTCTTGGTCTAGGTATGGGTTTCACATAAACACAATTAAGTATTGTGGGATTCACATTGTTCTCAATGTTAGCCATAACTTGTTATGATCCATACCGTCTAATCCCTTTGCATAGTCAATAAAGCATAAATAGACATTCTTCTGGTATTCTTTACTTTCAGCCAAGATACATCTAATATCCTGTATGTTCTGCCTCTTCTAAATTCTGCTTGAACTTCTCACAGCTCCCTATCTATGTAATGTTCTAGCCAGAGGCAGGCTATGAAATAGACCATCAGTTACTAATGTGAAAGTTCACACTGAGGCCACAGAAAATTAAATCAAGTCCATGAGAAACAAAATATGATCTTGAGCCTATTCCACCTGAATTTATTTCAAAATCATCTGAAATATAGATTAGAGGTATTGAATACTTAAGATGAGTTGTGGGATGACATCAAGGATATCATCCATGAAGTGAGCAAAAAGTCATTACAAATACAGAGGAGAAAAAAACCCCAACCTGAAATGGATGTCAGAAGAGACTCTGAAAATTGCACTAAAGTGATAAGAAGCCAAAACAAAAGGAAAAGATGCTGAAGTAAAAGAGCTGAGAAGACAAAGTATTATAATGGAATACACAAAGAGCTAGATTTGGAGAATAAAAAGGGAAGAACTTGCTCTGTATTTCTCAAACTGAGATAAACTAGGGAGGGGGGAATACATACCTTGAGTTGCGATATTAAAATATGCTATAGGCAATATATTGAGTGACCCAGAAATCTTCAAATGAAGATGAAGGGAATATACACAGTCACTGTATCAAAAAGGATTGATTAACACTGGAAAATTTCAGGAAGTATCGTATGAGCAGGAGCCAACAGTAATACAGAGAGAAGTTGAAGCTACATTGAAGGCATTGACAAAAAATAAGGCCACAGGAATTGACGGGAACTAAAGATGCAGCCCTGGATGCCAGAAAACTTGGGGGACAGCTGCCTGGCCAACTGATTGAAGAGATCCATATTTGTTCCCATTCCCAAGAAAGGTTACCCAACAGAATGTGGAAATAATTGATTTGTGGTTGAAACTAGGGGTTATGATATATAGGAGTTTCTTCAGTTTGTAGGTGGGTATCTGCAGCTTCCTGAGGAATTGTTAACTAAAATGGATCATGAGAGACTAAATTAATGACAGCATCTAGTACTGAGGGTACCATGGACTGTTAGGAAAACAGATTCATTCTGGAAAGGGTTAAACCGGGCTGCTCCTTGGAGACAAGGATTCTGAGGCTTCCTCTAACATACTTGGGACATGTTATAAGGAGAGACTGCTCCTTTGAGAGGGATATCATGCTTGGGAGGGTGGAGGGACAGTGCAGGGGGAAAGCCCTCTATTAGGTGGATTGATTCAGTGACTGGGGTAATTGGGGTGAGTGTATCGGACACGGTGCGATTGGCACAGGACAGAGCAGGGTTTAGGGATGTTGTACATAGGGTCGCTATGAGTCGCAAGCGACTCAACGGCACATAACAACAACAGACAAATTTAATAGCATGGGATGAAATGTGTTAAAGTTTGTGTTTATCTCAATGTACTTGGAGCATATTGAATGTTTTCTTCTGCTCTCTCTCTCTCTCTTGCCAGCAAGTGAGAATCAATTCATACCTGGCCTCCTAACATTTGTTGTTCGTAAGTGCTATCTAGTAAGATAAGATTCACAACAAAAGATCTGAACTTTAGTGTGTCTTGTGCCACCCTCATCATCTCTGCCATGCTCAAGCCTCCACTATGTCATTTGATTTCATTGAGAGTATTCTCACTGACCCTCTACCTTTCCCTGCATGATGCTTTTTTTCCCAAGGAGTGGACCGTCTGGATGATATTGTCCAGTGTGAGATGAGTTTCACCATCCTTGCTTCTAAGGAGACCTTGGTTGCATTTTCTCCAAGACACATATACTGTTTTGGCAGTCCGTTGAACTTTCAGAATTCTTCTCCAACACTATAAAGTCAGTGATTATTCTTTAGTTTTTCGTATTCATTGTCCAAAGTTCAGATACATATGAAACAATTTAAAATATCGTAGCTGGCATCAGGCACACTTTAGTCTTTAGAAAACACCTTTGCTTTTTAGGATCATAAAGGGGTCCTTGAGAGCAGATTTTCCCAAGGCAGCATGTCTTTTGTTTTCTTCAGTGCTGCTACCGTGGGTGTTGATTGTGGGTCCAAGTAGAATGAAATTGTTGACAACTTCTGTCATGATTTTGCCTGTTGGTCCAATGTGAGAATGTGGTGTGTTGATGTTGAGATATAATTAATATTGAAGACTGTAGTCTTTGATCTTATTTGGTCAGTGCTTCAATCTTATTCACTTCCTGTTTGTAAAAAAGTGGTTTGGTGATTCTTAGAATTATTATACTGTTCAAACTCTATGTAGGTAAATTTATCCATTTAAAAAATTGTGCATATATGTATCAGATCACTAAAATGTCCTAAATTGGAGCTCTGTAAGCGGCTTTTATTATTTAAAGTAACCTTGTAACTGATTTGTGTCAAATCCTCAGGAGCTGCTTTTCTTTGAAAAGATCATAAATATCTTTCAAAAAACTCTAAGAAAAATACTTATTAAAGGACAAAATCTATAAGTATCTCAAAATTTTTATACTCTATGGGTTTCTTTATTTTTTTAATGTTAATTTACACATTACCATATTTCATATTTAGCCATTTTTTTAGAGTCAAAAATGAGGAAACTTTGACTCTTGTATCTTGTGCATATGTTAAGTGTCCAGCCATTAGGAAAAGCCATCATGCTTGGTGAGGTGGAGGACCCAAAGGAGAACAAGCCCCTCAGTGAGGTGGATTGACAGTGAGATGGATGTGTCCAACAGTGGACACATGTATAAAAGAGATGGTGAGGATTGGGCAAGATAGGGCAAGGCTCAGATCTGTTGTTCACAAGGACACTGTGAGTCATAATCAGCTCAACAACTAACAACAACAGGTTTGGTTTTTTGTTTTTTGGGTTTTTTTTAACAGGTTTGTTTTTAAAAAATGCAGATATATTTCAGTGTTTGCTAAATTGAATAATAACTTCAAATTTAATCAGGATCACCTTGTTTCATTGTAAATACTTGGAATTTTTTTATAACTAATTTTCATTATGAGATTTAAGAGTCAGATATCGATATTACCTCTTCTTGGTTTAAGTTGACTATAAATGAGATGAAGCTTCCCACACACACACCAGATGTTCCACCTAAGAAGGGTGGGCATTCTCCTCCTGTGCAATTTACTGCCTCTGAAAACCTGCTGAAGGGTCTGCTATGGGTCAGTTCTGCCTCAAACGCAGACATCATCATCATCAATAATCCTGTACTGTACTTAGTAAATACATTGTAAGTGCCACTTCTTCTTGTTGTTATGTACCAGTGAGTCAGAACTGACTCATACCTGACATTCCAGTGGGTTTTCAGAGGCAGTAAATCATATGGAAGGAGACTGCCCATCTTTCTCCAGTACAGCAGCTGGTAGATTCAACCACAGCTTTTTGGTTGGCATCACAATTCCCTGCCACTAAGCCAAATATTCTCAGCACTGGGCCAATTGGCAGCCTCATGATAGATGGTAAAGAGATTGAAATTGTTAACAGCTTTAGTTTGCTTAGTTCCATAATCAGCCAGGAAATCAAAAGACAAGTTGCATTGGAAAAATTTGCTGTCAGAGACCTCTTCAGAGTACCAAGGAGCAATGATGTCAGTCTAGATAGACTAAGGTGTGCCTGATCCAGGCCATCGTCTTCACAGTTCCTTGTTATGCATCAGAGAAGTGGACACTGACTAAGGATGGTAGAAGAAGAATTGATGTCTTTGAGCTGTGGTGCTGGAGAACAGTGTTGAATACATCATGGATTGTTAGGAGAACACACAAGTTCATCCTGGAGAAGGTGAAACCAGACTACTCTTTGGAGGCAAGAAATTTGAAGCTTCATCTGAAAAACTTTGGCCATGTTGCAAGGAGGTTCCAGTCCTTGCAGAGTCCTTGGAGAGGAACAGTCCTTGGAGGGGCAGGGCAAGAGAGGAAGATGGTGGATGAGACGGATTGACTCAGTGACTGGAGGAATGGGAGTAGGTGTGTTAAAGACAATGAAGTTGTCTCAAGTTAGAGTAAGATTCAGAGCTGTTGTACACAGGGTTGCTATGAGTCACAAGCCAATCGACAGCACATAGTACTGCCGCCATAACATGCTTCCAGAGCTCCCTGAATAAATGCTTAATGGATGAATAAATGTGCTAACTAACATGCTGAATGGTACTTACTTTACATACTTGCATAAGTCAAAATTTAAATGCATCCTCTTTGTGGAACAATGAATTGATTTGACCTTTATGTCCTTCTTGTTGTTGTTGTGTACTGTAGAGTTGGAACCAACCCATAAATGACCTCTCATGAGTTTTCAGAGGCAGTTAATTGCATGGGAAGAGATTACCCATCCTTCTTCTGAGGAGCCACTGGTGGCTTCAAATCACGTGACTTCCAGATTGCAGTACAGCTATACTGCAACTAACAGTCTTTTAGGATCCAGGCCCGTCGCTTACCACTCTCTGCAGCACTGGCCTACATCATCCACAGTTGTGTGAGTCATTTCCCTGACTGGTTTGAGTTTCTCTGAGACATTCCAGTGAACCATAGAGCCATAGGGCTGTAGAGGAGTGAGGGAGTCTCAACACCAAGAAGGAAGAGGAAGCAGTGTACCTTCTTTGAGACCAGAGATTTCTATGCCAGTCAGACCCGGACCTACAGGAGCTGCAGCAGAGAACCATGGATGTGATATGAGACAGAACTAATTTAGGACTGCTTTTGGACTGAGGAAGAGGTCTTTACCCAAGCTTGCTGGAAGACTGAGAGAAGATGCCATAACTGGCAGGACTAAGGGCACTGTGTGAAACTCACTTAAGCTACGAGGCTGAATATCAATGCAACCACACTTGAGAAACCATTTGGACTGAGAGAGTATATCTTACTGCTAACCTAAATTATGACCTAATAGCTTCACATATAATCCCTGTAACTGCAGGTATTCTTTGCAAAATCCATTTAGTCATTTCAACAGATTTCAGACCTACTGGTCAGAGTCAGCCATGTATTAATGATAATAAAAAGGACTGTACATAACGCTTACAGTAAATGCATTTTTCCATAAAATGGACACAAATTTTTTTTTAGCTCTGAATAGTAAAGAACAAATATTATTCATAACCACAATAAACTAATGTAACAAGTTTGAATATTTACTATTTAAATGATTCCTTGCTTGTTATTATATGATCAGTTACATTAAAATTGGTAATTACTTAGGTTAAAAGTACTATTTACCTGTTAGTGTCTTATTACGCTAAACCCTAGAGTTTGAAGTAGAATAAGTTGTAAACGTTTAGGAAGTAAGAGAGAAAGATTCATGATAAATGGAAATGTATGTATTATTTATGTAGGACTTGCGTCTTATATGTAGAAAAACTATATGTAAAGTGCAAGTGATGACCTGTAAGAATTAGGTGACTCAAACTCAAGTCTTTGAGTCAATTCTGTTTCTCATTGATCCTGTGGGGCAGAGCACAAGTGTCTCACTGGGTTTCCAAGGCTATATAAAGCTTCACAAAGACATACTACCTTATTTTTCTCACATTGAGCACTTGGTGAATTTGCACCTCTGTCTGACTTTTTGGTTGTCAATCCACTATGCAACAAAGACTCTCAGGTTCAAGTGAAGGGAAAGTTAAGACATTTAAAAAGGACTTTTCCTACACCCATACCGTGTATATATAATTCTTGAACTATATTGTCATCGTCACTGCTTATATATAAATTAATTTTCTCTGTATTCATAACCAAAACTTTCCCTTTTAATAAATGTAGTCTTTACAACTAAAGATTTGTTCTGAAAGAGTAATTTCTTCTATTAGCTCACAAATTAGTCATTCTGTTTTCTTTGTTCTCCATTACTTATTTACACTGTAAAGCAGTATGTTTTATTTTAAATTTCAGCTCTTATTGGTTTGCATACAATCATCATACACCATGTTTTGTACATGTACTTTTTGTTTTCTACAATCATTCATATACATTGTGTTGCACTGATGTACATTGTGTTATACACTCACTCATATACATTGTTTTAAATAGTTACCATTAATCTATGCCTATTATTATACTATACCTTGTCTTTACAAGTTCCATTGAACCTTTCCTGTTCCTTCATCCCTTCTCTTCACACCAGCCTCTGCTTTCCTAGGGATTTTTCCCCCTTCTACTTTTTCTGCAACTTTTCCGTCCTTTCCTTTCCCCTTTTGAACATTTATACTTATCTTGCTCAGTTATTCTCCTGTTTTCACAGTCGTGGCCTTATGCAGTATTTGTGTTATTAGAAAATGGTACAACCACTATGAAGGCTATTTGACCTTTCCTCAAAAACTTGAACATACAAATGCAATATGACCCAGCTGTTCCACTGCTAGGAATATATCCCAAGGAAATCAGAACTGAGACACAGATGGAGATATATACACGTATATTCATAGCAGGATTGTTCACAATAGCAGGAAAATGAAACTCGACCAAATTCCCATTTGCAAAGGAATGGATTGAGAAATTGTAGCACATCCACACAATGGAATATTATACAGCACTAAGGAACAATGATTTTGTAAAATACCATAAAACATGAGAGAGTCTAGAAAGCTTTATGCTGAATAAAATAACTCAGTCCTTTTGTCTTCTTTCGGCTGTTTGCTTTTGTTTTTTTGAATGTTGTAGCCATTCTTCTCGCAGGGAGCTCTGGTGACCTAGTGGTTCAAATTCACCACCATCTGCTCCATGGGATAAAGATGGGCAGTCTCCTCCTATATGATTTACTGCCTCTAAAAACCCACTGGAGGGTCAGCAATGGGGTTGTGACTTGACAGCATGCAGCAGCATTCTTTGGTCTTAGCTCAATGGAGTTGTGATGTGAATCTTCATTCACAGATTATTCTGGATCTCACTGTTGGTTGTTCCCTTTTTAATGATTTTCATAAGATTTGTAGTTAGTCAGCATAAGAAGTATTTTTCATAATATGTTGTTGTTAGTTGCTAAGCACCCTTATGAACAAAAATCAGAACCCTATTCTATCTATCCTGCACCATCCTCATACTTTGTGACACACAGGAGCCCATTGCAGCAGTCACTGTGTCAGTCCACCTGGTTGAGGGTCTTCTTCTCCTTTGCCAACCCTGCACCTTTCCAGCATCATGTCCCTCTCCAAGGAATAGCACCTACTACAAACATGATCAAAGTATGTGGGCGAAGCCTCATCATTCTTGCCTCCAGATAGCACCGTGGCTTCACCCTCTCCAAGAAATATCTGTTTGTTCTCTTGGCCAGCCACCAGAAGTTCAGTTTCATAGGATAGAATTAAAAAAAAAAATTACATAGCTGAAATTACACATAAATTTAGATCTTATAATGAAAACATAGTAAGCATGTTAATTTTTCTTTTTTTATCAATTAAGTATTTTCTGAAAATCTTTATGGTTGGTTGATAACCTTCTTTTCCATGAATCTTAAATAAGTAACATTCTGGCATAGTACATAGGGTTTTTGGGGGGATTTTCTTGGTACAATTTATTTAACAAATTATTGGCTAATCTCAAGTTTAAAATGTTTCTGTTTATGACAGGAGTAAAGTTGTTGTTTTCTGCTGTCGAGTTGCTTGCAACTCATATCGACCCTATGTACAAAAGATCTGAACCCTGCTCAATCCTGAGCCACCCTCATTGTCTCTGATACACCTACTACCCCAGTGCCCCAGTGATCTAGGGTCTTCCACCAAGAGAGGATTTGGTGACTATACTCACCAAAAGAAAAAAGAACCTTTTAAAACCATCCTAATTTAAAAAAAATTCCCAAGTAAAGTTTTAAACGTTTAATTGTTAGTAAATACTTCAAGAAGTAGGAATATCAGTGATTTGCTTTGTTCATATTTATATTATGATGATCGTAATATACTACACAATATTTTCATTAAGAATTCTCTTGAGAAAATTTAAAATCTTATTTTTATTAGTTTGAAATCCAGTTGTATTTCAAAAACTTGTTGACCTGTTTGCTTGGAAATGTGTTTTGGTTTTGGGGGTTTTTTCACAGTTCAAGTTAACATTTCAAACAAGAGTTTAGGGAGAATTGTTTAAATACTTGGACAAAGAAGGTTATTCTTTTTTTAAATGTGCATGTTTCTCAGTTAAAAGATAAGCATACTGATTAAGTCATTCCAAATTGGAAGTCTTAGTAGATGACAGGATATATATACTTCCAGTATATACTTTTGGGTGTGTATCAATCAGTTTGATATTTTGAACTGTCCTTATGTTCTTTCAGAAATAAAATATGAATATAGATAACTATATGTGAGCATTAAGTAACCCTGGTGTAGTAGTTTAAATGTTAACCTGCTGACTGAAAGGTTGACTTTGTGAGCTTAAGATGAGACTGTCCCCTCCAATTTAAGAGTTCATATCCTCCAGAATTGGGTGGGAGTGTCTTCATGAATTGAAATCCACTCAGTGTCAGTCTAATTGGTTTTGAGCTCTTATATAATTAAAGTGTGGGAACAGTGGTTTTTTTTTTTAAAATAACTTCATGAAACTAGAATTTTTCCTCTGAATACCAAGAACAGTTTCCTTGAAACATGCTAGGTTTTGAGACAATGTCTCTTACTTTCTTGGTTGAAGCTGGTCTCTTAATGGAATAAATTTAATTTGAAAATGCTAATCCAACTATAAGGAGCTTTAATAGGTACTATGTTTTTAATTCAAGGCAAAGTAGATACTATTAGACCATTACTATTTAATTGCTATTCTGTTTGACATATTGACAACCATTGACAAGTTCTGGAGAAAATTTCAAATGTTTATAATTATTTTCTTCCAGTAACCTCATTGTTGTTGTGTACTACAGCAGAACTCCTTGCTTATCCTGACTCCAGTCGATTTTAGAGGTAGTATGTTACAACAGAGGAGACTGCCCATTTTTCTTCTGTAGAGCATCTGATGGATTTGAACCACTTGCCCTTGAGTAGACAGAGCAACTACCTACCACTAAGCCACCAGAGCTCCCTAATAGCTTCTGTTGTTGTTATGTGCCATCAAGTAATAGTGATCTTATGTACAGTAGCTCTGAATCCTGCCCTATCTTATAATCTCCAACACACCTATTCCCATTACCCCTGTCACTGTATCAAGCCATCTTCTCTAGGGTCTTCCTTTCCTGTGCTGTCCCTCCACCCTTCTCCAAGGAATGGTCTCTCCTGGCAACATGCCCCAAGTATGTGAGACAGAGCTTTAAAATCCTTGCCTCTGAGGAGCAGCTTGGGTTTACCTCTCTAGGACAGACCCATTTTTTTCTCTTGGTACTCCATGGTATATTCAACAGTCTTTTCCAGCACAGCTAAAGGCATTAATTCTTCTTCGATTATCCTTATTCATTATCCAGCTCGCTGAAGTATAACAAGTAATCGCAAAGACTGTGGCCGAGATCAGGAGTATCTTGGTCTCTAGACTGTTATCATTGCTCCTCAGTACTCTGGAGGTCCCTGACAGCAGATTTTCCCAATGCAGTTTGTCTTTTGATATCCTGATTGCTGGTGCCAGGGGAGTTGACTGTGGAACCAAGCAAACTGAAATAGCCTCTAGGCAGAGAGAAATTATTTTTTAATCATGAATATTCTGAAGACTCCAGAAAAGGTCCATTTGCTAACAGTTGGATTTTTTTTTTTATGAAAGTAAGATAGTACACTTTAAAAGGTTTTTTTTCCTTTGAAGTGGGGTATTGTTTCTGAAGGTAATACTTAATTTAAAGACCACATAGCAGAGACTCAGTTATCTCTTCCAGTTTAAATCCACCAGTAGTTCCAGATAACAAGATGGGTAGTTTCCTCCAGCACAGTTGACTTCCTTGGAAATCCAAAGGCAAATCTGTGAGTCGATTCCTACTACATGGCAATGAGAGATTTTTTTTTTAATTTTTAAACGCTAATAGAAGAATATATATTTACCCAGAGAGCATCCAAGATGTATAGCAGCATAAAATTTTATATTCTTCTTCTACTTTGTGTTTTATTGTAAAAATATTACATTGACTCAGTGTGTTAGCTATAAAGGTAGAGAGTTTTGTTTCAAGTTTATGTAATATTTAGATTTATTTTCCTAAAGAAAGTCAATTACCCCCATGGCAGAGAGTATTAAAATGTACTAAGTCCAAATAGCATTGGTTTGAGGTTTTTTTTGTGTGTGTGTGTGTGTGTTTTTTTTTCTAAAGAAACTTGCTACATACTTTAAATTACTATAGGCACCAAATTAATTTGTAATAAAGGGCACTATTGGGAGGGTCAGAGTTAATTAAGTGGACCCTTAATAATGGGGCCTTTCTATTCCGAAGAATCTTATAATTGTCTCTGAAGCTAGTTGTTTAGCAAGTGTGAAATGAAATAGCCTAGATTTGTGTAGTAATTCTGAGGACAGGGTTGCCATTGGGCAAATTTTGGAGCCTTTGTTATTATGTTAAGTGCCTTTTTAATTGGAAATAATATAAATTTTGGAGGTAGAAGGCCAGTGTCTCTTGATTTACTCAAGACTGGGTAAAAGGAAGTAAGGGTATGACTCCAATTGGCACAGTTTGCTCCCTTTGGAAAATGGCATCTTTCAGTCAAACTTTATATACTTAGTGCTAGTTTATTAATCTTAAAAAGTCCTCATGATTACTAAAGATTGACAGTGTGTGGTTTTGAAAACTGTGTTTAAGAAGAATATAATGGAACAGTATAGAGAATGTTTTCATTAAATCTTAATATAAGATACGCAGGATGAAAGAACTTCTCTTACATAATTTCTACAAATACCACTGGGTCACTTTATTGTCAGTCCCCATGAAGAATATTAAATTTCTTCCTTTGAAATTGCCCATTTTTTGTCATACACCGGCTGCTTGAAAGATCTGATTTGCCTATACCAGGACTGCACTAGCATGACAGTGAAAATAGCCTGCTTTGCCTTTTTGGGGGGCACTGTGCAATAACACATAGCATTTTAAAAACAATTTCTGAAAGATCTTATTTATGAAAATGTTTCTTGCTATTTAAAACACTCCAGAAATGCAGGTTTTACAAAATACAAAAATAATCTGAAAGTTTGCAAGGGGAGGGGGGGCGCTGGCGTAGGGGGGCGGGCTTATTTGCTGCCCACATCCTCCCTCTGTTCAGTGCGTTGTATGCTTACGGGTTCCCTGGAGCGGATCACCATATAATTGATGTGCAGTCTGCATTGCTGAATCCTGGACTGCACCATTCTGTGTTCAAGGGAAGATGTAATCTGATCCCTCTGCTGCTGAGGGAGGAATCTGTTCAGTCAGGGCTTTGACAGGGCATAGTCTCCTCCAATAATCTTCTCGGTTCTCTCTCATTATTCCCTCGAGTTCTCCTCAGTCAAGCTGCATGTATGTATGTGTGTCCCGGGAAGCGGTTTGATACTGAGCTGCATTTGCCTTTACTGTGGAGTTTTGTTGCCGGTTCTGCTTCCTAGTCTTCCTTTTCTGACGTGCCTGAGCATGTCCACATTAGAATCTGTGACATACCTACCTGAAAAAGGTTTATATTGTCAGAGACTGCCAAGCAGCCGGACATACGGGGGCACAGAATCACTGAAGGGGAAAAATACAGAAAACATGGGTTTCTACGGCACATTAAAAATGATTTTTTACAAAGTAAGTAATCTGTTTTCTTCCTGTGTTGTGTGATTGTGTTGTGTGTGTGTGCTTGCCTGAGAAAGAAAATCTGTATCATCAGAGATGGCTGCAGTATCCTCTAATTTTGGTGGGTGGCTGGATGTCTGATCTTCTGTTTCATATTGTGAATGTAGGCAAATAATGGAAAGACAATGTGAGCTGTGAAAAGCTTTAAATTTAAAATAATTGTATATTTTAAGCTGAGAATTTTCACAGGAAATGTATTCAGACTTCAGAAATGTGGCTCCGTTAATGCTGACCTGGAAATACTCTACCCTTAGTTGGCTTTTACGGAACCTTTTTGCCTTCAATTTTTTTTATACCATATATTTTTTTTTCCTTTTTCTGTAGTGATTCTTATTGAAGCATATAATTGCTGGAATATTGGGAACTTATAGAGATAATTTTCACTTTTTGTGCCCCTTGAAATATTGCAGAATTAATTTTGGGTTCTAAAGTCAGTATTTTTAGTAAAACAGTATAACATTTAAAAGCCTTCTATAATCACTCATATGGAAATGCCTTCTTTTATAAAATGTATTTTAAAAAGGATCCTTATCATTGTTTTTTAAAGCACATGTATTTGTGGCATTTGCATTTATTGAAGGGTTTCTAAGATAGAAATAAAGTTTCCCTTTAGTGGCAAATGGCATTTGCACCAATGTATTTACAAGATACCCTGGGAAGTTCTCAAAGGCAATATTACAAGCTTCATTAGAATGAATATAAAAAATTTCTCTTAATGGTCTGTGAGGTTATAAAAAGAGATTCTTTTAAAGTAATCAATACTGATTGACCTTCCAAACTGATAAATTTGTGTATGTTTCTGTGTGTGTGATAGGAATGCAAGCACGTGGCTACCTATGAATATTTGCGGCTTTTTATTTTTGTGTTTTGTGCTTTCATAGTGAATTAATTAGGAAGAAACATAATAATTGTTTTTAAGAGGAGTCACTTTAGAAAAAATAAATATAGAAACTTCAGAAGGGACAAATAAGAGAAATTGTTTCTTTTCAGTAGGTAGTTCATGAACTAAAAGTGCAAATTGTCCATGAGCTTGCCATACCTTTTTCTCTGGTCCTTATTAGGAAATTGTATTTTAGAAAACTTTTCTGCAGGAAGATAAGAATATGGTGGTTATTATTAACTGCAATGTAGATAAAAAAGAGTTTATAGAGTCCTTTTCGTGCTCTTTATTATTTTATATTGTAGCATGCTGTGTAATGATGTTCCCATGGGACGCAATAGGTAAAAAAGAAATAAAGCTGTTGTAAAACAAGGGTTTTCACCTTATAAAAATGATAATAACTATTATTTTAGGGTGATTTTTTTTGCATTGTAACTTAAAATGCTACAGTGATTAGTGAACACAAATCTAAAAAGAATTATTGAAAACATTAGCTCTTATAAGATCTCATTTATTGTTTTAAAATACATATGTGAAAAATTCCAATACTGATATTGACAAAATTGATTCTGAATATTCTAGTGTAATATAGTATGAAAAAACAAAATTTTAAATGCTGGGTATACCTTACATAAAGATAGAACTTGTTTTTTGGAGAACAAGTTCCTGTTCCTGTTACTTTTCAAATTAGAATATTTTGTCCTGAGTATCTGTCAGATATGTCATTAAAGATATATTATCTAGTGCATATATCAAGTAGTATCTCTTTTTATTTTACCTCTTGTATATTCTCTCTAGATTTGTCTATATTATCTTTATCCATTTATATAAATGTTTAAAGTTCTCACTTTTGATTTTAAAAGTCTAGATTTCAAATATATTTTTAAAGATCAATCAAGAGTCATGTTAAGTATGGGTCTTTACTTTGTAAACATGAGATTTTTATATGTTGATAACTAAGCTACAGAACAAAGCTATATTATCCTGAAGAAAGATGGTATTATACATAACTAATTTTTGAATCATTATATTTTATTATTCTGGATGAAATATTAGGGAAATCTACTCTTCCAGGTTTGTTGAAAGTAAAAGCAAGCTACAAGTAATAGAAAAAACTATGAGGCGTTTATTTTCTTATATTAATTAACTGTGCCTATTAAGGATTGTAGGCATCTAAAAATTTTCTTTCTCATTATTACATTCATGAACTTAATATTTGATAGTTTGCCAGGTTATTTTATGTTAAACATATTGTTTGTTTTACTTTGTAGATGAAAAGAAAGTTGGACCATGGTTCTGAGGTCCGCTCTTTTTCTTTGGGCAAGAAACCATGCAAAGTGTCAGAGTATACCAGGTAATATTAAATGTGATATTTGATTCTCTCATTATTCTTATGTTTCTTTAAAGAGGTGATGACTCTGGAAGTTTAGGAGTTTTCTTTCATTTGATCCTCCTGAATACCAATTTTACTAGTACTGTTGACTCATAATACATTTGAGATCACTGGAAATTTAGTAATACATAATTGCAAAGTAGGAGAAGGAAAGAAGACTGTCAGTCACTAAGGGGTTATATTTTGCTAGTAATACACTGATGTAAGAAATGGGCAGAAGCTCTCTTATGAACAAAATTTTTAAATCACAAATTTTAAGAAGTTCTAAAAAAAATCCTAAAATGTGAATATGAGCAAATATGTCTTGTTACTATAGCAACTGCTATTCTAGGGGTACATTTGTCTATGCAAAACTGAAGTTACATTTACTAGCAGCTTACTAAGGCTTATAAAATTCCAATGTTAAGAAAAACTCCTTTTATTTCTATAGTAAATCTTATGTTTTTAACGCATACATTACAAACAGGATAGTTTCTATAACAACTAATGCCATTGTGGTCTTGTTTTCTGCCTTACTCCATTATTTTTGGATTTTCAGTCACTCTAAAACTTTGCCCACTCTCCTCACACTAATTAGGCTGACTTAAGCATAAAATATATTAACTCAGCCAATTAAAATTGGCTTTGGATGTCATTTTGAATATAGTATTCTAAAATTTAAATAACAAAAGTATCTTGAAGGCTACTGCCTCTTTTTTGCAAAATTTTCACTTCTTCAAGTAACTAATTGGACATTTGCAAAAGCATGTGAATATTTTGATTGCAACATTTCCTTTTTGCCCCTAAAATACTTTGATTTAGTTATTTTTATTCTATGTGATGCAATGAAATGAATGCTTCCGACATATGTTTTGGATTGAACATTATTACAGATTGCATTTCTTGCTTTCAGAGACAATTTGGTTTTTAAATTTTGCCAAGTTACCGAAAATACTCTAAATTCTCCTATGAAATTAAGAATTTGTAATTAAAAGCACTTTTAACATGCAAAATGTGGACAAGTGACACAAGAGAGAAAATAAAAGTATCTCAGTTATTCAGGAAATGCCCTATTTCCTATGTGATTTGCCCATATTAACTGTTGGTCTCCCTCTTATTGCTTGCCATTTTACAATATCACTGTATTTTGGCTTTTCCACCAGAGGGTGTGGAGTGATAGGGAGACAAGTAAAACTCTATTCACTCATTTTTATTTTCCCTTCTTGAGAACATATTTCTTGAATGAGTAAGCTAAGTTTAATGTTAAAAATATATTATTTGTTTAATGTATAGATTCTAGTCAGCCATTTAATTTGTATCTTGGTTAAATAATGGTTGCTATCAGGACATAGGTTAAAAAATATGCACTTGTTTTTAATGCAGGTTATGAGAGAACTGATTTTATTAAGCTGATAACATATTGTAATAAGATTTATTTAGTTGCTTACTTTTTGTATCAGGAAAGCAACTTGAAAGATGGAAGCTTACCAAAATTTCCTGGTATTTTTGGGAGACTTTGGCAGTTAGTAAAATATTTATGTTCTCAGGAGAAACCCAGTCCCTGAAGAAGGACATCTTGCTTGGTGTAAAGTAGAGGGTTATCTAAAAAAGAGGAAGACTATTCCATGAGATGAATTACCACAGTGACTCCACAGTGGGGCTCAGACATAGTGAACACTGAGTGCAGAGTAGCACCAGGTAGTGTCCTTCTGTAAAAAGGGCCAGTAGGAGTCAGAACCAACTTGATAAAGCTCAATAACAACAACAGATACGTATTTGATGTTTAGTAATATTTATGATAGCTTTTTAAAAATAATGACATGATGGTCCTCTTAGAAAGTAACTCTTGTTTCACTTTAGTGAAAAGGAAAATGGGAAATGACCTTTGAAATTTAAAAATTTTAAAAAATCATGTTAGCAATTATATTATATTGGATTTAAAAGAGTAGATAATGTACTTAAAAAACAATTCTCATGTTGGAGGTAGGTGTATATATAATGTGTGTATTGGCATATATATAGATATATATCTGTATCTATGAGATAGCTTGGCTAGAAAAAAATTAGTGGAATTCTTTCAGTAATAATTTATCAAAGTACAATAGTCAACTATTAGGATATAATTTAGATTTAGGTTTTAAAACACTTTATTTTCTTAGCTCAATGACAAGTTATTTTTAAATCCTCATTTTCAGTCCCAAACTTTCCTACTCTGTTCAAATGTCTCTAAGAAAAAGACATTTGCTGCTTACCTTGAATTTAAATAATTTAGACACTGACATTAGAAGGTAAAAGATCATACCTTTAATGTAATTATAACTATATTGTTTCTGCTGTTAACTGGCCATTTTGAGGAGAGTTAGGTACTGGGTAGATAGATTATTAATCATTATTCCTGGGTTTTTCTAGAGACAAAATAGAATTGAATAAATGCATTTAGGTCATATCATTTGCTTTAATTTTACATGTGAATTCTCAAGACCTACTATTTTGAATAGGCGTAAATCATGGATTTTCTTGCCAGTTATGATCTGAACTAAGTTTTATCAGTAATATAAAATTAGACAGAGGTAATACTATTAGCAATTTGGAAGACATATGAAACAAACTTTAGAATAATGGGACTGGGTGAAGTACAAAGCATTTGAACATACCGCATCTGTTTCTGAGGTTTTTTTAAAGCATTTTTTTTCCATTTTTTTATAAAGAAAATTTAAACTTTTATGTAATTAGGTCACATAAGACCAGTCATAGGAGAAGCAGAGGCAGGACATACATATTTTAAGGAAATGTTTTAATATTTTTATGTACCAATGACTTATAATTTTGTTGTGGAGATACTGTCATTTGGTTGCAGTTAGCATTGCTGGGATAATAACAGGTGGTTATGTGGGAGTGAGGAAACTCACTCTAATAATAGCAAAATAGGTTTTTGCATACCCTTGCTTTTTGGAAATAAGCAAATAGAAGTAGCAAATGGATTTACGTGTTAAATATGCCAGATCATCAGTCACCTTATTAAATTAGAAGCTTTGTCTTTAATAACTATTCTTTTTGTTTCACCTATCTTAATAATTGTTATTTTGTAGTACCACTGGGCTTGTACCATGTTCAGCAACACCAACAACTTTTGGGGACCTGAGAGCAGCCAATGGCCAAGGACAACAACGGCGCCGGATCACATCTGTCCAGCCGCCCACAGGCCTCCAGGAATGGCTGAAAATGTTTCAGGTGACATATTTCAAACAGTACTTGAAACTATTTCACTTTTTTCTACATAAATAGGAGGTTACCAAGACATAAAGAATGAAGTATTGGTATAGCAGGATGTATCTTGAAAGTGTTACTCTAAGTGAAAGGCCAGACTCAAGAACATCTTTTATGATTCCATGTTTATGTCCAGAAAAGGCAAATCCACAGGAACAAGTAGATTAGTGGTTCTCAGAGGATGGAGGTGAAAGAGGACTGGGACTAACTGCTAAGAGATTTGGAGTTTCTTTTGAAGATCGTTGAAATGTTCTAGAATTGCTAGTGGTGACGGCTGTACATCCTGGTTGTTGAGTGTGATGGAAACCACTGAATGGACACTATAAGAAAATCGAGAGGGTTTATGTCAATATGAAGTGCTCTTATTTTAATATTTTATAGTAGTACAATGCTTAATTTATGTAATTATATTTTAATTTTAATGTTTTAAATAATAAAACCTTTTCTCCATGATGTTTGGATTTTGAGGATTATTGAACATACATTTGTTTTCTGAATTTCATTGCTTGTAAGTTAGGCATTTAGGAAAAATGTAAGAGCTCCACTAATTCGTCCCTGGCAGTAACTTACTGTGGCTGTCATTGAGTTGATACAGCTTCTTACCGTCAGTGCCATACTGAGCTAGGACTTACTTAATTATGAACATTTTATTGGTACTCACTCTTTAAGTTTTTGGAAGCTTATTGTTTTAAAATTCTTTGAAATTTTGTTGCGGATTAGCTTTGACAAAAATGTTCCTAAGATGAGTTCATAACTTAATGATACTAAGTTGGCATATATCTTTTTTTCAGTGAAATAATGTCTATAAGTCAAATATTTAGAAAAATACTACTGGTATACATTAAGCCTTTGGTTAAGTATTTATTGCAAATACAAAATAATATATTTGATGCAAAGTGCAAGTATCTCTGATTTCACCATATAATCGAAGTTAATATCTTTTGTTGCTTCTGGTTACTCTAATATTTAGATATTGTATACCTGTCTGAGGGCATATGGATAGAAAGGAAGATATGTTTTTAATATTTCAGGTTTTTAGCGTGCTCAATGATATAACTCTTAATATTTTAAATATCTAGGAAAAAACCTCACCAAATCCTCTTTAATAGCCAGAAAACTAAATTAAATAGTGCTTTTTAAAAAATATTTTCTGCTTTTGAGATGGCTTTAGCAAAGCTGCAGTATTTATTTTTTATTTTAGTAAATAAATTTCATTCAGTCAGTAACCAAATAAAGCAATATTTCCAGCTGACTGTTACACCTCTACACGTGCCTTTTAGATACACGCACATAAATTTCTGTCTGGAAACAGTTTTATTGGGTGTTATAGGTGGGTAGGAGATACGATTGGCATCTCAGTATTCAAATTCATTACCTTCAAGTCAGAACCAGCTCATAGCTGATCTTCGGGCAATTTTTCAAAGGATGTAAATTGCATGGAGGAGATTGCCCGTCTTTCTCCCACAGAGCTCCTGGTGGATTGAGTCAGCCAGAGTAAGACCACCTTTCAGTTAGCAGTGCAAGTCCATATGGACTACTCTACTAAGTGCTCTGTTAACATCAACAGGGTTACAGAAACCCAGTGCCATTGAGTCAGTTTTGAATCCTCACAACCCAGTAGGACAGAGTAGAACTCCTCATGTTTCCAAGGCCGTAAATCTTCACAGAAGCAGATGGCATCCTCTTTCCTTCCAGAGTGGCTGGTGACTTTGAACTGCCACGCTTTTGATTAACTGCAAATTATTTTGAGCACTGTGCTATACCAACTCTTGGTTAACAGATTGTTGTTGTTTACCATCAAGTTGGAACTGACCCTTCAGTAGAATTTCAGAAGCAGAAAAATCACACATGGAGATTTTCCAACTTTCTCCTGCAAAGCAGTTGGTGGATTTAAACATATACTTTTGTGTTCACAGTGCAATTCCTTCCCACTAAGCCATCAGATCTCCCTTGTCTTGCATGTGGAGTCATCTAAAGACATTTTTTTCACAGTAGAGACTTTACCCAGAGTAAATAGGTTGAGAAACTCTGGGTCAGAAAAAGGAAAGGCTTTTGGTTTTGGCTTATTTATGGTTTTCTTTGATAAAAAAAAACAAAACAAAACAACCTAACCCAAACCACCAAAAAAATGTCAACAGAACTATTATTAAAATGAGATGAATCACTGCACAAAGATTTTTTCTTTTGTTCTTAAAATTTATTTTTATAGTCATTTGTTTCTTTAAATGTAACTCTTCCCCAAAGAGTTCATCCTAATCCTTTTCTAATTTCCCAGCAGTAATTTTACTTTAGAGTCATGACTTATTTTAACATGCTATCAAAATCCTAAAATTTTCATATTCTTCCTTCATTTAATAACTTAATTTTCCCACTAGGAAAAGAGGAAACTAAGACTCAAGAAATAATTATACAGTATAGAAAATACTGAAAGTTTTTTTGTTGTTGTTGTTCTTTCTGATTAATCAAAGGAAATAGGGATATTTTTAAATTGGTACCATATTGGTATTCCTTTACATTGTGTTACATTCATGTATTGTATTTTATATAGATTCGCATTTACATTGTGTTTCATACAATCATTCATATACATTGTATTTATATAAAGAATTGCTGTCAAAGGAGATAGGGAAATTAATGTGTACATTCGTTCAATGTGGACAGTGTTAACACTTGCTAGTAAAGCAGAAACTGATTTTTTAAAATAACTTTTGTGATAAAAATCTCAAGTTGACTAGGAATGACACTATTGGTACTATTTTGCATTATCATCACTGTAAACAACCTACAGAATTCCTGTTTTGTATGAAATGATACAATACTTATCAATGGTATTCAAGGGTAAGATTCATTTTGCATGTGTTATTGGCCTATATTTTGCCAGTGTTTTGAGAAATGGTTTCCTTGTGCTTTATTTAGTGGAGTATCACATATTACATTTTACCACCTACTGTATTTCATCAAATCTAAGATACCATGAATTATTAGATATAGTTCAATAGCATAATTGTTAATTGTTTTTTAAAAATGTGTTTCTTAGCATGAGTAAAAATCAATGAACTGAAAAATAGGTAGACTAGTATTTTGGTGTATAAATGGGTATATTTGATTGCTTTTTAATATGACAAGAACAAAGCTTACTCTTAATGAAAAGGAATAATGCGTAGTATGCTAATTCTTTAACAATAAGACTAGCAATGAGAAGTCAGCTGGACAGGTAGACTCCTCTGAGTGTCATGTCTGGCTGTGGCACACCCAGGATCTTACTGTTTTGCACTGCCCATTATTTTCAGGGCTGCTGCCAAAGTAAGCAGAACTTAATCTCTTGCCTAAAGTTTGACAAATGCTTTAATGCCTAACATGTAGAAAGATATAATTTCATAGTCGGAAGTACTGAGTTATTGACCTATTTAGAAGAGTTGAGGGATAATTAACGTGGCGTGATTTCTACAAATACTCTGCTAGGGACATTTAATGATGAGTTTTCTGTTGTGTAACAGGCAAAATGGGAAGGCTTGTCCTCTTACTGTTGTGCTATTGCTTCTCCGGCAGTCACGCAGCATTGTTTTCAGCCATCTCCGTCAATACTGACAAAAACCCTCTAGTGAATTTATAAATTGAATGAAAACAAATGATACATCATTTGGGGGGAAAAAAAGTTGAAACAGAATGTCAGTGCAAAGTTTAAGTGCAAACCAAAGAGGAAACCATTTAGTAGTATTTGAATTTTTATGGCCATAGATTCTACTTTTCTAGAATTACTCTACTTTTCTATTGATGTTTCAAATTATTAATTTTGTGACACAAAGTTGATCAGAATATTTTGTTCATTTATGTCATTTGAATTTTAATATGTGGTATTATTCGTTTGACATTTTCAAAATAGGTAAAAATATTGATGACATTAGCATTCTTTTGTGATGAACCTTCAGAAACATACTGATAAACTGAGTAGAACATGGGATTTAGAAGGAAGAAATGTGCATTTACCCCTTAATAACTGGGTAATTTGTTTGCTAATACATAACCACTCTTTATTCTCATCCTCTCTTGAAAATAAAGAAAGAAACCATGTGAATATGCTTAAAACTATACTTGGAAGTATTTATGTTGGATAAGATTGAGAAGTCACTGTACCAAAAAGGATTGATATGGAATCATTTCAGAAGGTAGCATATTTAAGAATCACTGGTTTTTCAGCAAATATGAAAAATAATGTGTTTATTTCATGGGAGTAAAATATACTGCATACAAAAAAAAAGAATCACTGGTAATGAAGGAACAAATTCAGGCTGCACTGAAGGCATTGGCAAAAAATAAATCTCCAGTCTTTGAAGGAAAACAAGTTGATGTATTTCCACAAACATGCAACACTGTTTGTATTCACCAGTATGTGCCAAGAAATTTGGAAGCCACCTACCAAGGCAGTTGACTGGAAGAGATCCATATTTATTCCCCTACCCAAAAAAGATGATCCAACAGAATATGGAAATTACAAAACAATAATAATAATAATTTCACATACCAGCAAAGTATTGCTGAAGATTATATAAAACAAACCAGCTGCCAGATGTTCAAGCTGGATTTAGAAGAGGCCATGGCACCAGAGATATCATTGTTAATGTGAGATGAATTTTGGTGGAAGGCAGAGAATATCTTGAATAGAAGGATATCTATTTATGTTTTATTGACCTTACAAAGGCCTTTGACTATGTGGATCACAACAAATATCAGCAAACATTGGGAAGATTGGAATCTAGAAGAATACTTACTGTGCTCATGCAAAACCTACACCTAGACCAACAAGTAGTTGTCCAAACCAAGCAAGGTTTAAAATTGGAAAAGGTGTGTGTCGGGCCTGTATCATTTCTCCATACCTATTTAGTCTGTAAGTGGAGCATATCATTCAAGAAGCTGCACTTTATGGTGAAGAACATGGCATCAAGATTGGAGGAGCACATGCTAACAACCTGCTTTATGCAGATGACTCAGCCTTTCTTAAGAAAAGTGAGAAGGATTTGAAAATCAAAGATTTTATTTCTGCAGAAAGTAAAAAACTGTAGCCTTCAATATGGGTTACCTTTCAACCTAATCAAGAAAACAAAAATCCTCAGCACTTCATCAGTAGGCAACATCATGATAGATGGAGAGAAGACTGAAACGATCAACAATTTTTTCTTACCTGGATCCACAGTTAATACCTTTGGTACCAGCAGTCAATATTGTATAAAACCATTATTGTAGAATGAGTATACGGATCCAAGAGGGATGGGAGAGAGTGGAAGCAGAGGGATGAGGATGTGCAGGGGAAGAGGGGATTAATCATGGGGTTGTATAGCTTGATGGGGGAGGTGAGGGAAATTGGAAGAATTTATTCTTGAAAGCAATGTATTTGAATTTTGTAAATAAACTAGTAGAAAACAAAATACTTTCTTCATAGTATTGCTGTGAAGAACAGAGGTAGATTATGTGGAAAACCATTATTAGCATTATAAGGATATTCTTAACCTAACATTTTCATCAAAACACATTTACACTACAGCTTACAGAAGATTTATTATAACCACAGATTCAAAAAATAAAGTAGAAGATACTTCTGCATTTTGAGACTAGAAGCAAAATGAAAGTTGCTCAAATTTAATCACGTTTCATGGTAACATTTAGAAAATTGTGTTTTCTTGGACTTATTTTTAGATTTTCTAATTATTAGTTAACAAAATAGTAACATTTATAGTGTTGAGGAAATATTTGGTATTATTTTACATTTCTGTTAGGAACAGTATCATCAAGAAGCTTTGTTGAAAGAGTAAGGGTCATGTGTTTAGCCAGAAGGCAGATAAGGGAAAATACATCTTTAATATTTTAACATTAATCAAGGTTGACCAAAACGAAGAGCTAATTTATGGTTTTGTAGAAAGTAAAAGTTGGTTATTATGAGTTGAATTTAAAAATTAAAACTGCCTCAAATAAAATAGGAGATTGTTAAGAATCTTAATCCTGGAACCCCTCAAAGCAAACCAGACAACTATCTGCTGAATGAGACTCGGAAAGGGAGTTCTTTACCTTGTCGAATGCAAGTGTTACACTAAGTCATGAAATATACCTGAATGGATGATCCAAACCAATAGTTTCCAGATGCTGGTTTGTCACTCCACTGCATTAACTGAGTTAGTTGCTTTTTTAGTGTTCTGTTTGTTTTCCAATGTCCTAAGTCTTACATTGGCCATTGAATCAAACTGATGAGTTGTAAGACTCAGTGATTGTTGCACTGCTTGACCAACTTTTGGAAAACAGTGTTCCAAACCAGGTCTTTTATTTTGCAAGTGAGGTTCTCTGAGATACAAAGTAAGTAAGGAACTTCCATGTCCTTCCCGTTTCCTTTTACTCTTACCACTAACTAGATCATCTAATTACTTGATATAAGATGCTAATTTCATGGAATATTTTCAAATCTGCAGTTGTAATTTTGTCCACAAATTAAGTTTTCTTCTCAACACTTTTGGAAATTCAATTTTCCCCCCATCCCCTTAAAACTACTCTTGCTTTTCAGTGAAAAGCATCAAAAAGGGAAATGCTATTTGAATTTTCCTTTTCATTACACTCACTGTTTTAGGAAAACAGAAATAAAATAACAATTATCAGAATTTCCCAGAAGTTTCCTTTTACAAATAAAGAAACTAAGGCTTGAAGAGGTTAAATTGTAGCATAACTAGTGACAGTGTTTCCTTTAAGCCTCCTGGTCCTCTATTCATGTGTTCATTGCACTGTTCCACTATTCCTCATTACAGGTTGACAAAGTGGTTGTAATTGTTTTAAGATCATTATCTCCAAGGTTTCATATTAATTCATACTTCTTTACTGCTAATCCAAGTATATGATACTATTTGGAGTTAAATGGGAGGCCATTGAGAATTTTGAGCAGAAAAATTATGTAGGAGATTATAGGAATAATCCTTCTGAGAGAATGGTAGCATAGAACTGGAGAGCAATGGTCAGATTCTGGCTACATGAAAGTTTCAAAACATTTTACTATACAAATACAGTTTTCCCCCATGGGATTTGTCTTTAATATATCGAACTTTCTTACTCACTTTCAAACATCTAAGATCTGAATTAAGTGTGTATCCCTTAGCTGACTTTTTTTGTTCTGCACTCCATTTCCCAAAAGCCTTGATACATTTCGATCTCTTAGTGAGTAAATAGCATATTTTACAGTTGTTTTTCTATTAAATTAGTTTAAAAGCTTATTAAATGAGGGGTAAGAAGGAAGACTAAATAGATATATAACCTATTAATTAGGCATATGCACAATAGCTAGTAAAGTAATTATCTAAAACAGAATAGTAAAGTAATATAGTAATATATTACCCAATGAGATGGAAAAGTGGAGGGTTCACTGGAAAAGAGGCAGACTTTCAGGAGAGAATTGACACAGTGTGACGACAGCAAGATGGGCTCCTGTGTGTATAAGATGAAAAGCATGGAACTAGATAGGACAGGGTTCAGATATGTTGTTTATAGGGTCGCTATAAGTTGTGCTCAGCTTGGCAGCACCTAACAAGAAGAAGATGAATTAAAGAAGAAAAAAGATTACTCCAGCAATGAATTTGAACACAGCAGAGATTGTGAAGATGACCCAGGATTGCACAAAGTTTTGATCTGTTGTATTTGTGGCCACTATAAGTTGGAGTGACTCTATAGCATATAACAAAGAAAATTAAGATTTATTTTGGTGGGTTTTTCCACTTACTGATTACACAGGATCATTAATGCAAAAGATTACATAAAATATCTTTATCATCAAAATTTAACCATAAAAAGGAGTTTGTCATAATCTTTGACCTGCTGTGTTGCTAATCAAAATTTTAACCACAAAACATTACCAGATAGCTTGTTTAAAATCATATAAGGCAAAAAAGAGTAAGATAATTATATGGTAAAATTATTCTACTTTAAAGCAATTTAATGAAAACTAGTCTTGAATCAGTACAGCAGTGATGTCAGTCTAGAGACTAAGGTGTGCCTGATCCAGGCTATGGCCTTCACAGTCACTTACTGTCCATCAGAGAGCTGGACAATGACTAAGGGTGATAAAAGAATTGATCCCTTTCAGTTGTAGTCCTGAGAATAGTATTGAACATAACATGGACTGCTAAGAGAACAAACAATTCTGTCCTGAAGATGGTGAAACCAGGCTGGTCCTTGGAAGTAAGGATGTTGAATCTCTGAGTATGTCTGACATGTCATGGCATGTTGCAAGGAGGGACCCATCCTTGGAGAGGTACATCATACTTGGAAGGGTGGAGGGACAGCACAAGAGAGGAAGACAATGGATGAGATGGATTGACTCAGTGATTGGGGTAATAGGGGAGGTGTGTTAGAAACAATAAAGTTGGCTCAGGATAAAGCTGGGTTCAGGGCTGTTGTACATAGGGTTGCTATGAGTCAGAGTCGACTCGATGGCACATAACAACACTACCATTTTAATCAAGTAGCCGTTATCTATCACTCAAAATATATACAGCCTCTACTGTGTCTATACATATCTTATAATGTAGATAAAAGAGAAGTAGCACATTATGCAATGCACCTTGGATCTTTTAGGAATGCATATAAGCTTATGCTACTGATGTTAAATTTTCATAGAGAAGTGAAGATTGATCCATGTAAATTTTGTCTAAGATCTTGTTACTTTTCAAACAAGATTTTAAGTTTTGTGAAAGAAAAAAAATTAAACTTCAAGTTAACTGGCTTTAATAGATCCTGTATATGTGGATTTTAAATTTCAGTGTATAAACCTTGACTCACACCAAAATGATGCAAGCTGAGTGCTCAAGGTAAACGGTACATGTAAAGAATCAAAAGGGACGGATGGAACATAGTGGATCCCATGTTTCCTTGTATTAAGTGGTACGGTGGAAGAAATCTCTGGGTCTGCATGATAATTAACTGAAATACTGCTAACAGCAACTACTACAGAAATAGTTATGTATTAAATTAACTCTGGTAGGAAAGAAGAAATGATGTTAACTGTAGACCATAAAGGGTTACTTTTTAACTAAATACTATAAAAAGTATTCTGCATTGCCCTTCCTGTATCCTTAGTAGATCATAGTTTTCAGATACTATGCTTCAGATGTTACAAACACCAAATTCCTAATTTGAGCAAGGAATGGCATGTCAATCCAGATATTTCTTGCTGCAAACCTCACCTGTTGGTCTTTTCACCCACTTCTAATGTGAATATAATAATTCACAGAAGTACTTGAACCAGCATGGATTTACAGAAACAGAAGCCTAATTAAGAATGGTCTTTCACCAGTATGTTGTAAAGCTATTGGGATGTTTTATGATTACTGTGAAGAGATATTCTAACCATTGTAATTTATGTGTATGCCTTCTGTTTGTTTGAGTCATGACTTTTCTTTTTTCAAAGAAAAAACTTCACTTTTTGAAGTTTTAGTAGATAATCTTCTAGTATGATTTAAAACAGCTCATATTTTTTTAATTATTGTAGGTGTTTGATTTTTCAGTATTTTTAGTTTTTACCCTTTTCCCCCCTCTGTTCATGTTCTAATTTTTCTATTGAATTAGCAACTATTTTCTTATAATTTTGCTATTTTTCATTTGAAGCTATTTTCACATAACAAATCAAAGTTCTTTTATGGGAGATACTTGTCAGATGTGCAGTAAATCTAGTTATTAATTTTTTTTCTCTAAATGATGCTGCTAATCTCCTAACTCTCAAATGAGTACCTTATTAAAATCATCAAATTTTATGGTGCCCATTAGGAAGAATGTAGAGAAAGGAGAAATTCATCAATTGGAATTTCCTATTTTTTTCAGGAACCCAAATAGATGTTTCTAGAATAAAATTTTCTTGGTTTTGAAACCAGTATCTTTGTAGTAGACAAACATGTAATTACTGTAGTAACTGCCAAAAAGTGTTTTTCAGAAACCTACCTTGTGCACGTTTGGTTGTGTTTACGTGTGAGTTTTCCTTCATGAGTTTCTGACTTGGAACATCTGTTAAAATAATAGAAATTCCTAATTTTTGTTTGATAGAGCTGGAGTGGACCAGAGAAATTGCTCGCTTTAGATGAACTTATTGATAGTTGTGAACCAACTCAAGTAAAGCATATGATGCAAGTGATAGAACCCCAGTTTCAACGAGACTTCATTTCCTTGCTCCCTAAAGAGGTAAGCTTCATTCTTCATTGAGTGCTATTGAACTCATCTGATAACCTTTAAACATTGTCATGGTACTTATGGTATTTAGTATTGTCAGTTTAATACTCTTAATTAATGTTAAAGAGAGCTATAATTGGCAGACTGACATAACTTAATAATGTCATTTTCAGAATAAAATATGTTTATGGAAAAAATTACTTCTTTCCACCAGTGGAATAAATCTTATGTATTGGCATAAGCTTTCTAGTTTCTTTATTTTTTTTTATTTCTTCCATAAATCTTTTCTTAAATTATTTGAAGTACAACATTTCATTTTCTTGATGTTCTTGTTTTAATATTTTTAAATTCTGATTTGTTAAAAATAACAGTGCTCTCTTGTTCTGTTACTGATCCCAGTTCTCTTCCAGAGCAAGTTTTATGATTCTTTTTTTGTTACTTTACAGTTCTCTGCTATTTACATTTATATTTCAAAAATTATTACGTGTATTCTGCTAATTATCATGTCAACTAAGAAGATAATATTAAAGGAAATGCTAATATTTCATATAAGGACATGGCATATCACCACTGATAGTTGAAGAACAAAATTTATGAAAGCTTTGAGTAATAGAGTGTGATGGTGATGGTATTGTGTAGAACAACAAAAAGGAGTCCATGTTTTCAAATAAACTTTGTATATGTACTAAGGGCACTAGCACAAAAGTAGTTCCATTGTTTCTGAATCATTTCCAACTCATGGCAGCCTTCTACCCAATTTCCAAGGCTATAAATCTTAATGAAAGGAGACTATTACTGCGTCTTTCTCCTGCCACACAGCAGGTGGATTTTAACCATCAACCCTTCAGACAGCACCCGGCACACAGTGCACCACATCACTAGGGAATGCAGTGCCCTTCGCATATGTCCTTCATTCATTCCCCTGTCATACTAAAACGAAATACTTTAAATATTGAGCTTCTTAAAGTGTTATGAGCTCTCCTGCTTCCCAATGAACATAGGAAGCACTTTTTCTTCCCCTCTTCATGGGTGAACGTTAACATTGCCTCACATTCTTCTGTGTTGGTTTTTTTCTTCTTTTTTGGTTTGTAAAAAAATTATTTGCTTACAGTCATTCATAGATGTTGTTTTCTATACAATCATTCATATACATTGTGTTTTATATCATTAACTACTATTTATGCCTTTTATCACTCTTTCTCATCAAGTCTGCATTGCACCTTGCCTATTCCTTTATCCCCTCCATCCATTCACTAATTTCTGTCCTAGTAATTTTTCTCCCCCTCTTTTGCTCCTCTTTCCCCTCCCTTTTTAAACAATTACATCTTGTAATTGTTTGCTGATTGCAATAGCCATATTGTCCTTATGTAACTCCTCCCTTGTCTTAATCCTTTACAGTGTCCATTGTTTGTAGGTTCTATTTTTGCTCTCTCCACCCCCAAGTTACCCTCCTATTTTCATAGGAGTGGTCCTATGCATCCTTTTGTGACTGAGTTATTTCACTCAGCATAATGTCCTCTAGACTTGCCTATGTTGCATTTTATGAATTTCTGTAGTTCTTTAGTGCTGCATACTTGTTCTTATGTACCATTGAGTAGTTTGCGACTCATAGCGACCCTATGTACAACAGTCCTGAAACCTCCTCTATCCGGTGCCAACTTTATTGTCTCCAACACACCTACCCTCATTATCCCAGTCACTGTATCAATCCATTTCATCGAGGGTCTCCCCTTCTTTCTCCGTCCCTCCACCCTTCCAAACATGATGTCGCTCTCCAAGTACCAGTCCCTCCTTGCAACATTCCCAAAGTATGTCAGACAAAGCCTCAGAATCGATGCCTCCAAGGATGCAAGGTCTTCATAGTAGGGAAACATTTTTATCATGCTTCACTGAAAGTTAATTGATTCACCATTCATACATTCTTCTTACTTTACCATTTATCATTCTTATTTTAGATAATGGGGTTTGGGATTTTTTTGTTACAATACAGGCTTTCTTACAATTTAGCTGCTTATTTTGAAAAATGGTGCATATAGGCTTTGCTTTGCTTTGTTTGAATTTTTATAATAACATCTTAATAGCAACTAAATGCCAACAAAAAACATGAAAAAGACATACCAGTTTCTAAGAACCAACTTCAAATTATCACTATCAGGGATAGATAAAAGGAAAGGGGTTTTTTTTTCACATAAGGTAGGCTTGGAAGCAGGATTGGCATCCACTTCCTCAACAACATGCCTTTGGAAACTCTAAACTTTAGAGGAGAAAAACGCCAATAGTTTCTGTTCATAGGGTCACTATGTGTCATACTCATATGACTGGAGGACACTTAACAACAACAACAAAGCATTCTTTTAAGGATTAACCAAGTAAAAGATAGGACCTGAGATGGTCCTGGTTTAGCATGTCTTCTGGATTTTATTTTTAGCTATTATTTTTACCTTTAGTCTTATTTTGAATAGTGTTTTATATGTTTGGAAAATAATGCTTTAGATCTAAGTCCTTAAGGAAATTAACACATTTCTTATTTGAAATTAAGTAGTATCATTACTTAGTGCAATCCCACTTTCCTGTCAGAAAATGAATTTATAGTTCATTTCAAGAGATCTCAAATCTCCTTACCAACATTTATTTATTAATCTCAAAAATCTTGCCAAAAATCTTACTAGTCCTAAAGGATAGGATTGTGATAAACCACATTTTATTTTTTATAAGTAAATATTAAAGAATATATACTGACATAGAAAATCTAAACTAAACCCAAAAATTCCAGTGTACTAACAGGCACATTTTTCTTTATTTTTTCCTTGGATTTTTTTTTTTAAATTTTACTATTTTAATCCAAAAATACAGTAATTCTAGATAGGTATTGGCTATCTCTTATGTACTTATGTTGGTAGTCTTATCTCTTATGTTGTGACCCTCCAGTGAGTTTTCAGAGGCAGTAAATCACAAGGGAAGAGATTGCCCATCCAGCAGGTGGATTTGAACCCTGTGCCTCTGGGATTCCATTGCAGCGTCTTATGCTAGGCCACCAGTGCTCCTTATGTACAAAATGATGGTCTTATATATATATATATAGGTTTTGGAGTAAAACAAAGAATAAGAACACCTACTGAAATAATAAGTTTGAAGAGTTATCTGAAACAGATAGATATTGAGTTTCTAAGTTTTCATGAAAACTCTGAGAAGTGGTCTTTTGAAAGAATTGTTAAGGTGTAAATTTCATCTTCAAGCTAATTGAATAAAAAGTTTTTTAGTTAAACCATTTGACTTTTTCTGAAAGAAACTTATCCTTACTATGGTTGTTGAAATGTATTATATACAATATGTGAGGAATTCCACATACAAAAACTGCTTTCTTTGAGGAAATTGTAAGAATCATATAATGAATTATATCCTTTTTGATTGGAAATTTAATTAAAACACTGCATAAGCTTTTATTGTTAACATATTAATGTTCTGATTTTTCCTAGTTCAGACCTTCTTTTCTGATTGGCATGTTTAATTTTATTTGTATTTTTATGAATTTTTTATGTTTATTTTTCTGTTTACTTAATTTATTGGAAGAAGTATGTAAATGTAAATAATTACTTAATTGGTTCAAAATTTGAAGTCCAAAATTTGATTAAGGCCTTTGCTAATTTAAAGTGTTACAATTGCTTATGGATTTAGTCTTCAACTTTCTTTATATTCTTTGATGTAGGCATATACTTAACAGCTCTCCTAATCATAATTATTAAAGAAACTTCCACCTGCTAATTTTGGAATGTACCTTTGTAATTTAAGTAATTGTGCATGTGTTATGTCTTTTATGATCCAGTAAGTTTTTCTGTTAATTTTATAGCCAGATAACAAACATAAAGAATAGACTTTTTTTATGTAAGCATTCCAGTCTTTTTAGCATTAAATAACATCTCTTCCACAGTTATAATTTTGTATTTTATCACTTCTATGTCAAGTTGTAGTTTATATGATGTTGTTAAGTGCCATTAATTATATAGTGATAGCACATTATTGGTATACTGACAATAAAGTATTGAAAGCTTGATTAGATTGGCGATTTAAAAAGTTAGGTGGCTAGTACATCGGTTCAGAAGTTCAATATTAATAAATGTGTATGTTTGTATATATGTGTGTGAGTATATGTGTCTGTGTGCATATATATGCATACTCATATGTAAAATTGAATACAGTTATACCATTTCATCTTAAATAACTTGGTTCTTATCTAACAAAGTCTTTAGGAATACTTACTTTTATATCATTAAATAAATACTATTTTAAAAAACCAAATTGTGGTTTTAGCCCTTGTATAACCCTTAACCCTTTAAACAAAATTTTCTTAGTCTTTGTAATTTAATTTAGATGAACTAAAGTAACTATTTCTCTTAATGTTAATTATTTACATGATCTTTGAGACTAATAGCCATACTCAGAAGCTATCAATGCTCTTTTTTCCTTTCTTCTCCCTTTATTTGTTTGTTTTTTTTTATTTCTTTGAATTGATATATTAAAAATTATCATTTGCAGTTACTCAAAACAAAATATTCAGTTTAATGATACACCAGACATCTAACTAAACAAACAACTCTCTCTAGCCTATGAGGAAAACCCTTATAGCAGACTAAAGTAATTAGAACATAATTATTTTATGTCTGTAAAACCATTTAATAATTGTTTCTAAATCGTAGTCAGGGTTGCAGATATTATGAAAAGTTTGTCATTGTGATAATAAATAATACTTTGATTTGATAAAGAATTATTAGTGATGATATCTACCTGTATGAAATTAATCTAAAATCATTCAACACAAAAAAGGAGAAATTTTGTTTTCTTATTAGTCACACTGTTCAGTAGGCATTTCAGTTCTGTCTACACTAAATTTCCATTGTAGTAATAGAGAGAACAACAACCTATGTTGTGCACATGACACAAACTTACCTGCAGAAAGTGAAAAGAAAACTTGAAGCACATACTGAAAAAGAAAAAAAATTAAAGCTTTCAATATGAATTCAGTTCATCCTCCAGACAACAAAATTCTCACAGCTGGACCAATGGACAGCATCCATCATAAAAGATGGAGAAAAGACTGAAGTTGTCAGTGATTTAGTTTTATAATCGTGGCTGTGGTAGTAGCAGTTATGAAATAAAAAGACAAGTTGCATGAGGCAAATGAGCTTTCAGGGACATCTTAGAAGTACTAAAGAAAGAGATTATTAGCTTAAAGAATAAGGTGTGGCTGAGCTGATCTATGATTATTTCATTTGCTTTCTTTGCATCTTCATGTTGAACACTGAATAAGAAAGACCAAAGAAGAATCAATGCCTTGGCAAAGAATATTGAATATATACTGTGAGCTACCAAAAGAACAGAACATCTATCTTGGAGGAAGAACAAGGGTGCTCCTTAGAAGCAGTGATGGTGAAACTTTGTCTCACACACTTTGCAGCATATTAGCAAGAGGGGCAAGGCCTTAGAAAAAGGCATTATGCTAAGAAAAGCACATGGTCATCAGAAGAGAGGAAGATCCTCCATGAAATGGAGTGACACAGTGACTTCAACAATAGTGTCAAGCATGGTGGAGATTGAAAGATAAGTTCAAGATAGGAGAAGCTGTTTCATCTGCTCATTGGATTCCTGAGTCATACTTGACTATTGTTGTTACATTGCATCGCTTGTGACTCACAGTGACCCTATGTACAACAGCTCTGAACCCTGCTCTATCTTCAGGCAGCATCATTGTCTCTGACGCACCTACCCCCATTACCCCAGTTACTAAGTCAATCTATCTCATCCTGTCCTCTCTAGCACTGTCCCTCCACCCTCCCAAGCATGATGTCCCTCTCTAAGGACTGGTCTCTTCTTGCAATATGCCCAAAGTGTATCAGATAAAACTTAAAAATCCTTGCCTCCAAGGAACAGCCTGGTTTCACCCTGTCTAGAACCAACTTGTTTGTTCTCCTAGCAGTTCGTGATATATTCAGTACTCTTCTCCAGCACCACAAGTTAAAGGCATCAATTCTTCTCTCATCCTTAGTCATTGTCCAGCTTTCTGATGCATAGCTAGTAATTGCAAAGACCTAGGCCTGAATTAGGTACACCCTAGTTTCTAGACTGACATCATTGCTCTTCAATTTTCTGGCGAGGTCCCTAAGCACTGCAGATTTTCTCAGTGCAATTCATCTTTTGATTTTCTGGTAGATGATACCAAAAGTGTTGATTGTAGAGCCAAGCAAGCTGGAGCTGTCAACAAACTCAGTCTCTTCACTGACTGTCATGATGCTACCATTTGGCCTCGTAGTGAGAAACTTTGTTTTCTTGATTTTGAGCTTCAATCCATATTGAAGGCTGCAGTGCTGTTTCAACAAACATGCTGGATGCTCTCACCAAGGTGTATGAAGAAATCTGCAGGACAACCACATGGCCAGTTGACTGGTTCCATCTCCCAAAAAGGTGATCTGACAGAGTCTGGAAATTATTGAACAGTATCATTAATATCACATGCAAGCAAGATCCTGCTGAAAATTACCCCAAAACAACTGGAACAGTGCATTGACAGAGAACTGCCTGATGTGCAGATTAGATTTAGAAGAGTCCATGGTGCTAAGGGCATTATAGCCAATGTAAGATGGATCTTACTGAAAGCAGATGGTACAGAGGAAAGTCTGTTTTATATTGACTATGCAAAGGGCATTTGACTGTGTGGATCACAACAAATTTTTGCTAACCTTGAGAAGAATGGGAATCCCAAGACGCTTGATTGTGCTTTTGCTAAACTTACACTTGGATTAGAAGGCATTCATCAGAACAGAGCAAGGAAACACTGCATTATTCAAAATCAGAAAAGGTGTACACCAGGGATGCGTCTTGTCTCCATGCCTTTACAGTCTATATGTGAAACAAAATATCCAGGAGGCCAGGCTCTATGAGGAGGAATGTGACATCAGGATTGGAGGAAGATCCAGCAATAGCCTGAATTATGCAGGTGACCCTGTGTTAGGCAAATGACACAACCCTGCTTGCTTAAACTGAGGAGGACCTGAGGCACACTTGATAGATAGCACCTAACAACAATAATAAACAGTGTATTATCAAGAATAAAAAATAGTACTATTTTTGAGTTTCAGGCTCACTAAGTAAAGGCTAAAGAGCTTAAAGAGAAGTTAAATAAATTTTGAAAAATTAAAGAATTAGTGGAACCATTTTGATAAAGCCAATAGGATGTTTGTATTGTTTCTTTATGTTTTCAAACATATTTTGAATGTTGCAAGATAGGATATTTCATAATTTAGAAACTAGAATATAGACTCCTATTTTATTTGTGAAAGTAGTTCATTGGTGCATAATTAACTTACCTTTTCTATGAGTGTTATTTAAGTATGAGAATATTAAGCTTTTCTCTTTTTCATAGCTGGCACTGTATGTGCTTTCATTCCTGGAACCCAAAGACCTGCTGCAAGCGGCTCAGACATGTCGCTACTGGAGAATTTTGGCTGAAGACAACCTTCTTTGGAGAGAGAAATGCAAAGAAGAAGGTGAGGTTAAAAATGATATAGAAACAAAATATTTGTATTTTGAAATAGTCAAGTAATTCTGGAAACAATAGAAAAAAAAACAATAGTAACAGAATTCTTTTAAAAAAAAAAGTTTTATGTACAAGGAAAATAAAGTGGCTGATGAGATTCTTCAGAGGTTCCATATGTTCACAGAGGTCATATTTTACCACTAACTCCCTTACCAAGCACTATAACTTACAGTTTATAAATCAGATTTGCTTCCTGTTCTCTTGTAGCTTTCACAGATAGACTGTTCAAAGGAAATCCAAGAACAATATTACTACTTTTATTATTCATTCTCAGTATCTATTCACATGTATTTACTGAGTGCTTCTTTACAACCTAACATAGTCAAAAAACCAAACCCTTAGCTCTTAAGTCAATTTCAACTCATTGTGAATGACCCTTACAGCAAAGTAGGGGACCTGTATCATTTCCAAGGTTGTAATATTTTGAGAAGCAGATTGCTTCATTTTTCACTTGAGGAATGGTTGATGAGTTTGTCCTTTCTCTAGGAGACAAGTGCTTAACCACTGTACCGCCCTGGCTACTGCTTTAAGATCTAGGCTTTTAAAGGCTGACAATGTACTGGTGAACTTCCATTTTCCTGTTCCCATGGAGTTCATTCTCAGCACTTGGTTTATTAAAAATAATTATTTGTTCTTTGTGGCTAGAAAGTTGCTTATTGTTATTATGTGCCATCAAGTTGGACCCAGCTCACAGATGATCCTCTAGCAGGTTTTTCCGAGGCTTTGAATCACACAGGAGGATATTGCCCAGCTTCTCCCCTGGAATAGCTAGTTTGTGGATTTGAACATCCTGGCTTTGGGTGAGCAGCAAACTCCTTAGTCCACCAAAGCTGCCCTGTAGAAATAGGTATCTCATATCAGGACTCTTTATGTGGATGCGGCTTATTCATAGTTTGCGCTTGTCAGTTTACTCTATTGGAATGACCTGCAAGTTTTTATGATGTTAGAAACTATGCCACCAGTATTTGAAATACCAGCAGTATCATCCATGGTGGACAAGTTTCAACAGAGCTTCCAGAATAAGACAAACTAAGAATAAGGATTTGAGATCCACTTCTGATAATTCATAATTAAAAGATAAATATAAGACAAAGCCAATAAAACCATTGTTGGTATTTTTTCCATCAAACTTGATTTTTGTTTTGTTTTGTTTTAGAGTATTTTTTTTCTTTTAATAAAAGTTTACAGAGACTTTGGATTTTCAGTCATTAATTGTTGCACACTTTCCTTCCTGCCCATCCCTCCCCCAAGTTCACTTTTCTCTTGGAAAACTTAAAAAAAAATTCTTTCATTGTTATGCAATCTCCCACCCAGTCCACTGCACTATGCAGCTTTCATTCTGGACTCTTGTCATGATAATACCTAATCATATATTCTTCCTAGACAGTTCTCTCCCATATCTGTTTCAATGCATTATACAGTATTTATCCCCTCTTAGTTTCTCCCCAACTCTGATATCAGACCCTCTTTACAACAGTGACACTATGGAGTATTTCACCTTTTGTGACTGAGATATTTGACTCAGCATGATGTCCTCCAGGGTCACTCATTTTGTATAATATTTCATGAGTTCCTTGTTTTTCACTGCAGCATAGTATTCCATTATGTGACTATACCACAGCTTTTCTTGCCATTTGTTTGTTGATGGACACTTGGATTGTTTCCAGCTCTTTGCTGTTGTGAACAAAGCCACAATAAACATAGGTGTGCATTATCTGCTTGGGTGGTGGTTATGGTTTCTTTAGGATATATTCCCAGTAGTAGAATTGCTGGGTCAAACGGTATTTCTATTTCCAACTATTTGTTCTTTCTCACTAGAGAAATATAGTTATTATTGCTACTATGTGCCATCAAGTTGGAACCAACTCATACCTGACCCTCCAGCAAGGTTTTCAGAGACAGTAAATCTCATGAGAGGAGATTACCCATCATTTTCCCGCAGAGCAGCTGGTGGATTCAAACTGTGTGCTTTAGAGTTGATAACACAGCTCCTTACCATGAACAACAAACTGCAATTCAGAATAATAAAATTAATATTTCAAAAGCTGTCAAAATGGTAGAGGGACAGGCGAGCAGAATTAAAGAGATGGAATAGAATCAGCAAACAGCAAGTAGAGGCATCAGCACTAATGTGCTAAAGCAAAAGAGCAGAATCATGAAGGAAGGAAATTGAAGCATAAAGATTTTGTGGAGCACTATCAGGATTTATAATATACTGCTGTGATTGGAATTCCAGAACAGGGAGAATAAAAGAAAAGAAGGCACCAAGAAAATTGTAGAAGAGTGACCTAAGTATCATGAAAATGAGAAAATATACATCCAGGAAGCTGATCAAACCCCAACAGCATAAATCTCAAAAGAAGAACACCCAAACATATATATCATAGTCAAATTCTCCAGAATCAAAGACAAGGAGAGAATTCTGAAAGCAGCTCAAGAAAAAAAAACAGTTATGTACAGTAGAAACTCAGTAAGAGTAAGTACTGATTTCTGAGCCAAAATCATGCAGGTAGGGATGGCATATTCAAAACTCTGAAGAAAATGACTGGTAACTGAGAATCCTGTACCCAACAAAACTGCCCAACAAATATGACAGAGAAAAATTAGTGCATTCTCAGAAAATCATAACCTAACAAAAGTAGGGATTCTGAAGGAAATGCTTTACATAGAGATATTAGAGAAGAGCAACCAGCAACAACACAGAAGAACTCAACAAAATGGTAGCAGTAAAACCTTGCCAATCCATAACCACACTGAATGTGAAAGCTTTAAGAGAAAAAGAGTAGCAGATTAGATAAACAAACAAATCCTATCAATATGCTAACTGTAAGTGGCAAACCTGAGAAGCAGAGATAAACTAAAAATCAGAGGGTAGGAAAAGAATACATAAGCAAATGGCAACCAATAAAACTCAGGAGTAGCAATATTAATCTCTGATAAAATAGACCTCAGGGTAAAAACCAGCATAAGAGATAAAGAAGGACACTATAATGCTTAAGGGATCAGTAGGGCAAGAGAACATAAACTTAATTAAAATCCACACACCAAATGATAGAGCTGTGAACATAAAACAAATGTTAACAGACTTGAAGAAGAAAATAGATGATTCCATAATAGTGGATAGTCTTCAGTATACCACTGTAAAAGAAAAAAAGGATAACTAGAAAGAAACTCAGCAAAGATACAGATCTAATCTATACAATTCACAACCTCATAGACATATTCAGGGGAGTGCATCCAACAAAAACTCAATATACATTCTTCTTAAGCTCACCTGAAACATTCTCCAGAATTGACTGTATGTTAGTTAGCTCACAAATCAAGCCTTGATAGATTTAAAAAACAAAAAACATTGGAAGCCTTCAAAGCATTACTCAGACTACTCTGCTATAATATAAAGAATGAAAAACTGTGCACTTAGAAGCAAAATAACACTCTATTTGATCACTGTTGGGTAAAAGAAAATTAAAAAATTAAATTTAGAAGTTTCTTGAAAATAGAATGAAAACACAGCATATCAAAATTTGGGATATAGCAAAAGCAGTTCTCACAAGTCAGTTCATAGCAATAAGCAAACACATCAGAAAGGAGTAAGACTTAAGACCAGCTGTTTAACCCAAGGGGGTTTTGCTGGCCTAGTGGTAAGGAGCTGGGCTGCTAACCCAAAGTCGTGCAATTCAGTTATACAAGATACTTCATGGGAGAAAAATGGGCAGTCTACTCCTTTTACTGCCTCTTAAAACTCTGGAGGAGTCATTTAAGAGTTGGTGTTCCAACTTGACAGCACATTGCAACTTAATCCAACATTTTCAACAAATAAAAAAAGAACAACTAGCAAACCTCATAACCTCTAGAATGAAAGGAACTTACAAAGATAAAGGCAGAAATAAATGGAATCAAAAACAAAAAACATTGAAACTATCAACAAAGGCAGGAGTTTATTTTAGAAAAAGTTAAAAAAAAAACCATTGGAAAAGAAAGCAAATAAATCAAATGAGAAATGAAATTAATGACACCAAACAGAACCAACCAAAATAAGAACAATAACAACAGACTATTCTAAAAATTTATACTCACTCAAATTTCAAAATCTAGAGACATGGAGAGATTCTTGGAAGCTCATATTCTACCCAGAAGGACACGGATGGAAGTAGAACACTTGAACAGAGCCATAAGAAGAAATTGAACTGATTGTAAAAAGAATCCCAACAACAAAAGAACCAGGATTAGATGGCTTTATGGGCAAATTCTTTCAAATGTTCGGTAAACCACTGTCACCGTTCCTACTTAAATTATTTCAGAAGATAGAAAGAGAAGGAGCATTACCAGATTCATTCTATGGAGCACGCATAACCTTGACACAAAAGCCAGGTGAATAACACCACACACACAAGCAACATATCCAAAGATTAATTTATCATGACCAAATGGTATTCATAATAGACATGCAAGGATGGTTCAGCGTAAGTAAAACAATCCATAGAACAAAGGACAAGAACCACGAGATCATCTCAATTGATGCAGAAAAGGATTTTGACAAAATCCAGCACCCTTTTCTGATTAGAATGTGCAACAAAATAGATTTAATTAAGAGTATATATTAAAAATCAATAGCCAACATCATCCTCAATATGGAGAAATTAAAGACATTCCCCTTGTGAACAGGGTCAAGCAAGCATATCACCAATCCTATTCACTGTTGTAGCTAAGTCTTAGCAAGACCTAGGAAAGAGAAGAAATGCGATAAGAGATGGAAATGAAGCACCGAGATTTCAGAGAGAAGGTGACTATCTCTATATGCAGTTGGTATGATATTGTTCATAGAAAAACTCCAGTGACTCAGCAAGAAAATTGTTGGACCTAGTAGACCAGAGTATCAAGATGCAAGACCATCCAGAAAAATCACTCCAATTTCTCCACAGTAGTAACAAAACAAAACACACACACACACAAAAAAAAAAAAAACCAAAAAAAATCCACCACACACTGAAAAGAAAATAAAAGCTTATTGGACTGCTTACATCTCTTTATTACTGTGAATAATGCTACACTAAACAGATAAAGCATACATCTGTTTATGTCACAGCTCTGACTTCTTTAGGGGATATTTCCAGTAGTGAAATAGCTACGTCAGATGGTATTTCTACTTTCAGTTTTCTGACGAAAATCTAGACTGCCTTCCAATAATCAGAGGAAAAAGAACAAATTTAGAAGAAAATCTATGACATGCATACTCTTTCAAACATAGCCAAAAAATGCACAACCAGGAAAGCCGAAAGCATAAAGTGGAACCATCTAAGACTCAAATCCTCATGTGCATCAGACAGTTTCTCCAGTAGGACAAACAGAAAGCCTATAGACAGGGAAAAGATATTTGGCAATGATATGTCTGATAAGGTATCATCGTTACAATTTATAGAATATGTCAGCAGTTCAATAAGAAAAAGACAACCCAATTACAAAATGGGCAGAAAATGAAGAAAGATTCTCTATTAAACACATGGAAAAAATCTCAAGATCACTGACTGTTATTATTGTTCGTTATATCCTGTCTAGTTACCTGTGATTCATAGCAACCTATGCACAATAGCTCTGAATCCAGTCCTATCCCAAAACAGTCTGTCTCCAACATATCTGCCCCTATAGTCCTAGTCATTGTATCAATTCATCTCATCCAGGGTCTTCCTTTCTTGCGTTGTCCCTCTACCCTTCCAAGCATAATGTTTTTCTCCAAGGACTGGTCCTCCTGATATCATGCCCACAGTATATGAGATAGAGCTTCAAAATCATTGTCTCCAAATCACAACTTGGTTTCACCCTCTCTAGGATAAACATGTTTGTTCTCTTGGTAGTCCATGTATGTTCAATACTTTCTCCAGCCTACAAGTCAAAAACTTCAATAATTCTTCTGTCATCCTTATTCCTTGTCCACTTCTGTGATTCTTAGCAAGTAATTGTGAAGACCATGGCGTGGATCAGGTGCACCTGTGTCTCTAGTCTGATATCTTTGCACTGGAGAAATCCCTGACAGCTAACTTTCCTAATCCAATTCCTCTTTTAATTTTCCGGCTGCTGGTTCCAAGGGTGTTAATTGTGGTCTCAAGCAAGCTGAAGTTGTTAACAATCTCAATCTCTTCTTCCCCATATATCTTGGTGCTGCCAACTGGCCCAGTGGTGAAAATCTTTGTTTTCTTTTATGTTGAGCTTCAAATCCATGCACCAGATGCTTTGGGTCTTCATCTCAGTTTCAGTTAGTAAGATTATGTCATCTACGTAACTCAAGTTATTGATAATTCTTTCTCCAATTCTGATGCCACATTCTTCCTCATAAAGACCAGCCTCCTGAATGATTTGTTCCACGTATAGATTGAAAAGGTGTGGAGACAGGACACATCCCTGATACACTCCTTTCCTGATTTTAAACCATGTAGTGTTTCCTTGCTCTGTTCTGACAACTGCTTGCTTCTTATTTCAAGTACAGGTTTCTCATGAGCACAATCAAGTGTTCTGGTATTCCCATTCTTCTTAGTGTTAGCCACAATTTGCTGTGATCCACACAGTCAAATTCCTTTGCATAGTCAATGAAACATAGTTAAACATTCTTCTGGTACTTTCTGCTTTCAGCCAAGATCCATCTAACATTGGCTGTGATGTTGCTAGTGCCACGGCCTTTTCTAAACCCAGCTTGTACTCTTGTTAGTTCTCTGATTATGTCCAGTTCCACGCATTTTTTTTTCAGTTCCACGCATTTTTTTTTATAATCTTCAGCAATGTTTTGCTTGTGTGTGATATTAGTGATATTGTTAGATAATTTCCACACTCTGAATCACACTTTTAGAGAGAGGCAGATCAAAACAACAGCCCCACTGAAGCCACAATAGCAAAATTCAGCAATACAGAGAAGCAAATGTTGATGAGAATGTGGAAGAATTGAAACTCACATGCAGTGTACTGGTAGGAATGTATATTGGCACAAATAGGCAAAGGGAAGTTCAGTCTAAAATCAATGGACATGCATACATTGTGTTTCTTGCAATTACAATCTTCAACAGGACGTGCATTGTGAATTGAATGGGGAGAGAGGGAGACAAATAAAAATGTGTTTCATTGAGAAATCTGATGTCAAGGACTGTTCATTCCCATGTGCTAAAGAGCAAGGATATCAGTTTAAAAACTAGGGTAGGCCCAGTCTAAGCCATGGCCTTTTCAGTTACTTCCTGTGCATATGAAAGTTGCACAGTGAATAATGATGACAGAAGAATGGGTGCCTTTGAACTGTGGTATTGGAGAAGACCACCGCATAGCCCATGGCCTGTAAAAGAGCCAAGTCTGTGCTGGAGGAAGTGCCACCAGGGTCCTTTATGGGCAGGGTGCTGAAACTTTGTCCACACACTTTGGGCGTGTGGTCAGAGGGCCAGTCTTTGGAAAAGGACATCATGCTGGGAAAGGTGAACACTTATAGAAAAAGAGGAAGACCCTCATCAAGAAGAATTGATAACAGTAATTATTGACCATAACAGTGGACTAAAGTGTATCAGAGATGCCAGGATTGTAAAAGATAGGACAAAGTTTAGATCTGTTGTTCATGGATATGATGACATCTCACAACTTTTTCAGCAGGCATCTAGACAAAATTATCACCAGCTCTTGAGATATAAAAATTTTGAAAGCAAATCAGAGAGCATAAGGACAACCATTTGTATTGTGGATCTTAGAGCTGAGTGAGGAATATCAATGGTAAATCCAAGTCAGAAAGGCTGGAAGCAAAGAAAGAAGATCTATGGCTTCTAATCCCGCTCCTATTTCCATCCTGTCTGTGGCTTGGATGCTTAGGATTATTTTGAGAATGAAAGCAAATAATAAATATATAATATAGAGAAATTAGAAATTAACAATGTCTTATATTTCTGTGTTTTTGAACATAGAAGAAAACAAAATACTTTCCAAAATAAATTTTTTTTTCTTGTTGGCAAAGATAGTCCCTTTAATTCTTTCACATCTTTCAGGGATTGATGAACCATTGCACATCAAGAGAAGGAAAGTAATAAAACCAGGTTTCATACACAGTCCTTGGAAAAGTGCATACATCAGACAGCACAGAATTGATACCAACTGGAGGAGAGGAGAACTCAAATCTCCTAAGGTAAGGGAAATATTACACAGTGTAACAGAAACCAATCATCAGTGTTAGTACCAAGGGGAGGGTTCTGTTTCACTGAGCAGGCATTATAACTTCATCTATCTCCTCAAAAAGAATATATACTTTAGAATATAATAAATGATACTTTAAAATAGTATATATGATACTCGCCCTCTTATTAATCTATCTAATCTGAAAACTGATGCACTTGAATAAGATTGTTAAAGTGCATCTCTTTCTATCTTTGTGGATGAAAGTCTCTAGCTGTTAAATTTCATTATGTATACACATACACATATACATTATACCTAAGAATTGGCTATCTGCCATGCTGCATCGCCTGAATAGGATTTTTGGAAGTGTGTCCCTATTTTTGTTTTGGGGAGGGTTTTCTGGTTGTTTTTGGTGTTTTAATTTTCTAAATTTAAGCACAATTCCTTTTTCCCTCTGTATCTTAGAACATTTCAGGTATATCAGAAGCATGGTGTTAAAAGGCTTGAAATATTTAAATATATTTTTATAATTTGAAAAGGCAATTTTGACAAAAATGTCATATTACCTTGTTTTGGTTTCTTTTTTTTAATGTTAAGTTCAAAGCCCATTAATGCTTGCATCTAATTATCTCTAATTATGAGATGACGTGTTTTGGGGTTTTTTGTTTGTTTTGGATGGCAATATTAGATGGATATTCTTTTGGTTTAAATAGATGAAATATTTTAAAAAATTGTTTTGAATTCTATTTTGCTAAATCTGTAAAATCATAATAGTTGATTTTTCAAGTATAATAATAGAATATGAAAAATGCAAATTGCTTAATTCTTAATCAACAGTCATGCTTCATATTTTATATATGAGCTTTAATTCTACAGATCATAGATTACTTTTGCTATTTATAGCTTTGTTTTTATCTTCACTAAAATTTTGAAGAATAAGACATAAATTATTTCTGATTTGTCTCTCTTGTAGGTACTGAAAGGACATGATGACCATGTTATCACTTGCTTACAGTTTTGTGGAAATCGAATAGTTAGTGGTTCTGATGACAACACTTTAAAAGTATGGTCAGCAGTCACGGGCAAAGTAAGTTTCACAGGCTTATCCTTTTTTTTTTCCCCATTAACAAACTCACATTTTATTCGAGGTAAAAAGGCTTGTACATATTTTATAAGGATCACCAGTGAGAGGAAAATACAAATTCACTCTTTTTTTTTTGCAACAATTTTTAGGCCACCTAATTTAACCTTTTGCTATAGCTATGGAAGTTACCTCAGCATGAAACTAATAATGTTTTCATGATTAGGGATGCCATTAGTTTTTCATTAAGATAGTGTATTTCTCTCTGGAACTTAACCTATTTCAAGACTTATGTTGTTGTATGCCATCGAATTAGAACCAACTCCTAGTGGACACTCTAGCAATTTTTCAGAGACAGTAAATCTCGTAGAGGAGCCCCATGGAGCAGCTGTTGAATTCTAACCTTGAATTTTTGGGTTGGCAGGGCAACTTCTTCCCACTAAGCCGCCAGAGCTCCAGATCTTTTCCTTAGTTTGCCTCAACCTTGATTAACCATCTAAGATATAATTCATTACTTTTAAAAAACATGATTTAAAGATACTTGGGTTTTGTTTGGGGATTTTTTTTTTTTACTTTGTTAAGCTATCTGTGGTTTATTGTTGTTGTTGTGTACCATCAAGTAGGAACTGACCCGTAGCTAACCCTCCTGAGGGTTTTCAGAAGGAGTTAATCTCACTGGAGGAGATTAGCACACACTCTCTCTCTCTCATTTAGAAATTAAAATAAATCATGTTCATTTAGAGTTATCTCAAATCCTGTAAGGTAAGAAGTTAAGCTGAGTAGACCCTTAAATAGGTGTTGAAAGGGAAAAAAGCAGTCCATGTAATGAACTAGACTGCATTTAGTAATGAACCTTAATAATTCTGTAGTGAGTACTTTATTTGTTCACTAGAGACCATTTTCTACATTAAGTAATTGTTCTTAAAAATAAATAGAAAGATTGTAAATCGGTTTTTTTAAAAATGCTTTACCATTTAGCTTCTTGGGCAAGAATCTTCTAAATATTCCTAGTCAGTTGTTAAAATTGTTAAAAGCAGCTTTACATTTCCATGGTGCAATATTAGTTTTGGATTTATTTCAGGATTTTAATGTCTGTCTTTACTTGTCTAGAAGTAGGTTGGCTGCTTCCTAACTACCGCCTTGGGGCAGATTCACATGAAATGTGGTATGTGGCCACACCCAATGCTTTCAGGGAATCTATTTCATGGAAGAAACCAAGTTGCAATTTTAGTGTTCCTCCATCATAGAGGCCCAGATGGAGCTGTCATATTTTAATAAGAAATGTTTGCTTTCTATATATTTGTTCCCCTGCTGTTTGTGTATATATACGGTATGTCATGCTAGTAAATAAACAGTAATAAATAATGCACAATTATTTTCTAATGCACCAGGCAATCAAACTTGGTAAATAACGTCACTCCACATTATCCTGACCTATTAAAATGCTGTTTAAATTACTTTCCCTTTTACCCAAAAGTAATCATCTTAAATGTTTTTCCAGTGTCTGAGAACATTAGTGGGACACACAGGTGGAGTATGGTCATCACAGATGAGAGACAATATCATCATTAGTGGATCTACAGATCGGACTCTCAAAGTGTGGAATGCAGAGACTGGGGAATGTATACACACCTTATATGGGCATACTTCTACTGTACGTTGTATGCATCTCCATGAAAAAAGGTAAGACTTCATTTTGTTTAGAAATTTTTCTCTTTTGTTGAATTTGAGTCCTCTGTTTACAATTTGTATATTTTTTTCTGTGTCTAATAGAGGAAATATGCTCTTACTAAGTTCCAAGTGCTTCTATACTGTGAAAACAAAGTGTTGGCTTAAATTGAGGGTTGTCATTAAATTTCCATTCCATTTGATAATATTAGCATCTCCTTGCAGCTCTGCTGCCTAGGCCCCGGTGACACATCATTGTTCAACATTTTTCATGACTCATCATCCTCAAACAAAAGTCTTTTTTTCACATAATCAAATTCCTGTTTCTTGGGACAAATTCAGTCATTCAATCTTCAAGCTTCTGATTCTATTTAATTACGCACCCACCCTACCCCCACTCAAACACAGCCCCTATATTTAAACAAAACCTTGTTGAGTGTTAATTTATTCTCTTGTTACTTATCTGTCACCAGAACCTTTGACTAAGCTTTTAGCCTTGGTCTTTTTATGTTTTACACAGCTCACAGTGCTGTTGTATGCTGTTGCCATCGAGTCAAGACTGACTCAGCTGCCCTCCAGCAGGTCTTCACAGGCTGTGAATAATACGAGAGGAGTTTGTCCATCTTTCTCCTGTTAAGCAGTTTGTGGACTGCACAACTCCTTACCTTTCACTAGACCACCAGAGCTCCCTAACCTTCCTTTCATTTTGTTTATGTTACTTGGCAACTTTCTTTTGCTTACCAAATTATGTACAAAATCCTCGGCCTAGCTTACGAAATTTTTTCAACCAAACTGAACTTCTTACCCTTTTCTTCTCCATATTATGTTTGTTGTTTCTTTTATATCCTCTGTAATCCCTCCCATTACATGTTCTTCTTTATGTTGCAACATCATCATGATAACCCCCTACGATGACACAGATGTGATTTCTACTTCATTTGAGTACTTCTCACCCATTTATAGTACCTTAAGAGTAGGGGCAATATATATATATATTGCCCATGTTTTAAATCTTAACAACATGTAATAATTATTTGAATCCATAAAAGGCAGGCCACAGATTATAAACATCAAATTTACAGACAACTTCCACTTGCCTTTTAAGGGATGTTCTGAACCAATTATAACCAGTTCTGTCATGTTGTATCATGAAATGAAACAGATATACACATGACTTCAGTTTGAGAGATTCATCATAGTAACTGTAATGAGAACAATTAGAGGTCTTCTGCCTTCTGGTCTATGAACAGGTTCTGCCTGAACACGGTGGCATACTCGGAATTCCCATTCTTTGCAGTGGATTATAATTTATTATAATCCATAAAGCTGATACATTTTTCTGATCAGCCAACATCCATCTAACATCCCTCTTCCTATTCAAAATCTGGTTTGAATTTCTGACAGTTCCTCATTAAGTTATTGTTGCAGCAATTTTTTTAATAACCTTTAGCAGAATTTCACTTGCATATGATACTGTGGTAACATGTAACAAACCGCTGCATTATGTTTTATCACTTTTCTTTGGCATAGTTACAAATAAGGATCTCTTCCAGTCATTTGGCCAGGTGTCTTCCAGATTTATTGACATAGAAAAGTGAATGATTTCAGTTTTGCATCAGTTAGTTAAATTACCTCAGTTGGTACTCTGACAATTCCTAGAGCCTGCGTTTTTGTTTTGTTGTTGTTGTTTCCTAATGCCCTTGTGAAGCTTGGCCTTAAGCCTTAAGTATCATCACTTATTGATCATACCTTACCTCCTGAAATAGCTGAACATAGACCCCTTTCATACAGTCACTCTGTGTGTTCATGCCTTTGAAATCTTACGTTCAGCTCTTTTATTTCATCATTTCTTCCATTCACTTTAACTACTTTATATTGAAGAGTTTCAGAGACTTTTGGCATCCCTTTTGATCTTTTCTTTCCATCTTGTCAACGACATTTTGTTTTTGTTATGAATAATGTCGTTGATGTCCTCCTACAAATCCCCTGGTCTTTAGTCATTGATATTTAAAGCAAATCTGTTCTTCAAATTCAAGTGGGATATGTTTAGTCAAGTATGTGAACTTAGTCACATATATATAAAAAGTCCATGTACTTTAGCTTTCATGGACTTAATTGTCTTCATAATGAACTTAAACTTGCATGTGAGTAATTTGGGCTATTCTATAGTCAGCTTCTAGCTTTTCTGGCTAAGGATACTGAGCTTTCCTCATTTATTTCTGCGTTTCTATCTGATGAGTTCCACATGTATAGTCATCATTTATGTTGTTGAAAAAAGGTATTTGGTATGAACAAGTTATTGATCTTTTAAAATTCTGACATGAGATCTCTGGTGTCATTTCTGTCACCAAGGTCATGTTTTCCAGCTACTGATTATTCTTTGGTTTTTTTATAGTTACATTCCAAACACCAATAATTATCAGTGCATCTTGTTTGCATGTATGATCAGACTACAGAAGTATCTAAAAAATCCTCAATTTCTTTTCTCTTTGTCCTCAGTGGTTAATCCATAATTTTTTCTTAATTCATAAATTTGGGAATTGATCATACTAGCTGATATCTTTGTAGATACATAGGTAATATATACCTAATCATTAGCTTTGTACTCCAGAAGTGGTCTTAAAATGCACTTTCTTTGACAAGGAATACAATATTCCTCTTCAATTTGTCTCGATATCTATATGCCTAGATTATAGATCTTTGAGTATTCCATTTTGTTTTTTCCATCCTCTAATTTCTCTATAGACTGATATGCAGTCTTGTTATTAATGGATGTAGGCTGCTGTCTCATCTCACTGTGAGTTGGGACACATCAGCATATGAAGTGTCTTATGTGTGACTGTGGATTTTGCTCGGAGGAGTCAGTGCTTCCCCAGTCTTCGAGTGCCTTTCTCCTGAAGGACTCATCTCCCAGCACTGTGTCCAGCCTTCCACTCCTGCTCACAAGATTTTCATCGCCTTATTTTTTTCAGGAGTTTATTTCTAGGTTCTCTGCCCTACTCTGTCATCTTCTGAAAGCAAGACTGAAATTCTTTAAGAGTCATTAGTAGATTTCACTATAGATTTGTAGTATATGAAGAAAAGTACATTTTTATTTGTAATTGGAATCTGTTTTGAACAGTGTGCTCCACTGTTAAAATTTCTAGGATTTATGTGATGAGGAAAGGTCCTTGGGTTTCATTTTTCGTTGTATCCTGTCTTAAATTTCAGTGCTTCAGTGTTATATTCTACTCTTTCAAATATGGCAACTATTACTTCTCTTTATCCTTTAGAAATAACATAAAGATATGTCAGTTTTAAGCTCTCTTTTATAATTCAAGGTGATTGCAATATTTTAATCACTTGGATCTGCCATAAAGTATAATAATGCTCAGCTAAATTTTTAAGGGATTTTGCCTCTGTGGTTGGTTTTGGTTTGGCTTTTTTTTTTTTTCTAAAGCAACTCATCTAAATTTTCTCATATCCTGTTGAAATGTAAGCACAATTACAGTGCTTACATTCCTTTGTTTTATTAGAGGATACTTTTGAAACTGGTTATTTTACTGTACTATATGGTATAAGGCACCTATCTTTGTTGATAGGTACTATCAAATCAAAACTGACTCAGAGCTGACCATCAGCTGGTCACATTGTGGGGGTGGGATTGCCCATCTTTGCTCTGTGGAGCAGCTGGTGAATTCAAACTTAATGCTTTGGGTTGGCAGCATAACTCCTTATTTCAAGTACTAGTGTTTTGCTGAATAACCTTTACTGATTTTTTTTTAACACCTGCCCACAAAAGATAATATGTTCTTAATTGAATTTATCAAAAATTGTATGTAATGAAAGGGGAAATTTTTAATTATCTCACCACAACTGCTCAAGAGTTCTCCCACTAGCATTTTATGTTTATGTCCTCCTTAGTGTTTTATTTCTAAGATCAAGGTCTTACTTTTCTTTTAATAAAGTGGTTTTCATACTCTGTTCTGCAGAACCCAGAGGTACTGCTCAATCCCTCATAGTAAGGGAAATCAAGCAGTTAGAATTTCAGCCTTCCTGTTTTCTATCCTAAGTAGATTATTATCACTGGTTTATGTTTATATATAAAATTTAAATGGTATTTGTGAACTTAAAAGGCAAAATTTTTTTATAATCTCTGTACTTGTATTTCATATTATTGTGATTTTTAAAAATTCTAACATGCTGTTTTATGTTTTCCTCCCAACAGAGTTGTTAGTGGTTCCCGAGATGCCACTCTTAGGGTTTGGGATATTGAGACAGGCCAGTGTTTACATGTTTTAATGGGTCATGTAGCAGCTGTCCGCTGTGTTCAATATGATGGCAGGAGGGTTGTTAGTGGAGCATATGATTTTATGGTGAAGGTATGGGATCCAGAGACTGAGACCTGTCTACACACATTGCAGGGACATACTAACCGAGTCTATTCGTTACAGGTAAGATACTATTCTTGCTTCTATCTTTGAGATACTCTTCTGATGAATCATAAGATTGTTTTATTTTTAATTTACTAGTCTAAAAAAAATCAGATTATCCTACTGTGTGTGTATGTGTATAGATATTGTTGTTAAGTGTCATTGAGTTGCCTTTCAACCCATAGTAGCCCTACGTACAGCAGCCCTGAAGCCTTCCCTGTCCTGAGCCAGTCTCACTGATTCCCACACACCACATTTTGCCCCAGCTACTGTATCAATCCATCTCATGGACACCCTAAACATTTGTATAAAGAAAATGTAAACCTTAATTATTTAAATAGTTTAATAACTTATTTTTATAGGTGTGTGCAATCCATTTTCCATCTCAGATGTAAATATTTGTGTTGGAATCTGAAGCTTAAGACCCTTAGTCTTGCTATATTAATTGTTAGCTATTCTCATTGGAGAATAGTCTGGATTTTAATAAACTCTTTAGTAGAAGATTAATTTGGCCAAAGTTTCTCCTTTACCTTGATAGCCAAAGGTTGATGGACCATGTAATTATGATTCTATATTCATTCAAAATAGAACTGTAGTCTTTTTTGCATAAAGCTGCTCTGCCATCCCAGGGTCATTGATTGTACTCATGAAATTAAATTTGACACAACTGATTTTTCTGTTGTCATTTGAATATGATATCTTTGAATAGGTTGCCTTTCGAAATAACTAGATTAGTAACAGGTTTAGAAATTATATCTTATATTATTATTGTTGTTGTTATTATTATTATTATTATTTGAAAATCCATATTTTAAGTTTATTAATACTTCCTATTATTTACATAGTTTTACTCAATGGTTAATGGCTTTTTGTGGTCAACAGATTAATACATAAACCCAGTGCTGTTTTTAGCATATTTGTTACTTAATTGGTGGAATACTGTCCTTGGCTGAAGACTATTGATATTTAATAAAAGGAGTTATTAAATTAGAAAGGGAGATGATTTTGAAGGGAAAGGAATTGCCTACACAATTTTTATGTTTAATGGATTCAGAATCCTAATGATTCGTCTGATTTAAATAAACCATTGTGTTGAAAATAAAGATAGAAACATTGTTATCTATCTTCAGGGAAATGATAAATATTTATTGACCTTTGGTATATCTGGAGGCTTTGGATAGATACTATAAAGGATGCTTTTGTGATGAAAATGCCACCTCTTCTAATTTCACGTATATTATCTCTTGGCACATTTCCTAATTAGCAAAAGATTTCCATAAATGAAACTTACGTTGTGTAGAGTTTTTAATAGAATTTACTTTTGAATATCTTCAAAGCTATCTAGCTCTTTTCATGCTTTAAGTGCTGATAAGCACACCCTTTATCAAAAGCTGTGTCAGTAATTTTAGCTTCCTGCTGGAATGTAAATCTCAAATGGCATTCCTCACTGAATCATTCATGGTGCATAGTTACCAAATGTGGCCAGATGACTTGAAAATGTTGGACTCTTTACATTGATTTTTGCAGCTAGTTTAAGACACTGGATATGAGAAATTAGCATTTCTTTTAAGCATTTCTGAGAGCATGCACTTTAAATTAATTATATTGTTGCCACTTTATTTTTTATTTTTACCTATTTCTCATGCCTTATCCCTACCCCTTTAGGATTAATGTCAGTAATTGATATCACAAATATGAGTACTTAAAGTCTAAAAAGTTGTGTTTATTTTAGTTTGATGGCATCCATGTGGTCAGTGGATCTCTTGATACATCAATCCGAGTTTGGGATGTAGAGACAGGGAACTGCATTCACACGTTAACGGGGCACCAGTCATTAACAAGTGGAATGGAACTCAAAGACAATATCCTTGTCTCTGGGAATGCAGATTCTACAGTTAAAATCTGGGATATCAAAACAGGACAGTGTTTACAAACATTGCAAGGTAAATATTGACTTCTAACTTTTATTTGTGTTAATTTAAAATTTGAAGTTGTTACTTAAAAAGAAAAATGAACCTTAAACATCATAAAAAATCCTCATATAGAATGCCTAGTGTGGATAAGCTTCAGAGTATTTCCACTCTGATTTGTAGAACTTGGGTAGCTTTGGGAAGTGTTTTAAGGTGCTATTTTTTTTAAGTGTAAAAAGTAAAATAATTTAATTACTTACTTTATTATTAACTATCATCAAAGAAGTTTGAAGATACTGACTGTACCACAGAGAGTTCTGATACCTCATTCATTGTCCTTGAGTTGGAACCAACCCATAGCTGACCCACCATTGAGTTTTACAAAACTATACATTGTACAGGAGGAGATTGTACACCTTTCTCGCAGGGAGCCGCTAATGGATTTTAACTACCAGAGGGGTGTGGCCTTCGGATTAGCAGAGCAACGCCCTACAGACTACACCACCAGAGGAGTGGGCCTTACAGATTGGGCTGCTAACTCAAAGGTCCAAGGTTCAAGCTCAGTTGCTACTCTGAGGGAGAAAAGTTGCTACAGGCTCCTCTGTAAAGAACTCCAGCCTTGATCATTGAGAGTTGAAATCACCTCAACAGCAGTGGGATTGATGGTTTTGTTTCTCCTTTGGCACTACAAAAGCAGTTTATTTTAATTTGAGAGTAATCATTTTGGATTTGTCAACCAATTTTCATTAAAAACTCTATTTTATTTGGGAGGGAGAAGGACGAAACAAAAGCATGTCTGATCTCACTGTAAGTTGCTTTGATCTCAACTTATGTGCTTAACCAACTGCTTAACTGGGATGGGAAGGAGTACTTTAAAGCAGAGGGAAACCCCAAGTGAACCTCACTGATACTACATGAGATATAATGAAGTTAATTAATGTCTTATTTCTGATTAACTTTCTAGTGGTCATAGCATTTGGACGGTGTGTTGGTATTTTGGGATAATGTCCATTTGGTCTTCACTTTTGACAGGTCATTTCTTAATGATAGAGGAACAGTCCTTAAGCTCATTTGATGTCAGCTGAATACATGAAACTGTACTGTCTACATCATCACAGAAAAATTCCCATTCGCACAACTAGAAAGTAAAATATGTGACCTGTAACTAGCCAAGAGCTGTTAGCTAGCTAGAAGAAAGAGCTTATGAATTTGAATTTTCAGTTAAAATAGCTACTAGATTTTTTTCTTACATCTATGCACATCCTAAAATACTTAGAATAAACAAGGTCTGTAAGTATGTAGCATTTTAAACGTTTGATTAAACTAGTGTAGAAATCTACCAATTACAGTGTGAATAACCCATGGCCATGATTTCTAACCATTGATTAAATCCTTTTTGGTTTTGTCTAGGTCCCAACAAGCATCAGAGTGCTGTGACCTGTTTACAGTTCAACAAGAACTTTGTAATTACCAGCTCAGATGATGGAACTGTAAAACTATGGGACTTGAAAACGGGTGAATTTATTCGCAACCTAGTCACATTGGAGAGTGGGGGAAGTGGGGGAGTTGTGTGGCGAATCAGAGCCTCGAACACAAAACTCGTGTGTGCAGTTGGGAGTCGGAATGGGACTGAAGAAACCAAGCTGCTGGTGCTGGACTTTGATGTGGACATGAAGTGAAGAGCAGAAAAGATGAATTTGTCCAAATGTGTAGACGATATACTCCCTGCCCCTTTCCCTGCCAAAAAAGAAAAAGAAAAAAAAATGAAAAAAGAAAAATCCCTTGTTCTCAGTGGTGCAGGATGTTGGCTTGGGGCAACAGTTTGAAAAGACCTACAGACTAAGAAGGAAAAGAAGAAGAGATGACAAACCGTAGCTGACAGGAGAGACGTCTGCTGTCTCATCACATGAAAGGCTTCACTTTTGACTGAGGGCAGCTTTGCAAAATGAGACTTTCTAAATCAAACCAGGTGCAATTATTTCTTTATTTTCTTCTCCGTGGTCATTGGGCAGTGTTAGTGCCGAAACGCCATCGCAAATTCTGCTAGCCTGTTCTTTTACCGCCAAGATCTAGAAAGGAGCTGCAATAACATCAAAACAAGTACTGGTTGACTTTCTAATTAGAGAGCATCTGCAACAAAAAGTCATTTTTTTGGAGTGGAAAAGCTTAAAAAAAAATTACTGTGAATTGTTTTTGTACAGTTATCATGAAAAGCTTTTTTCCCCCCTTTGCCAACCATTGCCAATGTCAATCACAGTATTAGCCTCTGTTAATCTATTTACTGTTGCTTCCATATACACTCTGCAATGCATACGTTGCTCAAAGGTGGCGAGTTGTCCTGGGTTCCGTGAGTCCTGAGATGGATTTAATTCTTGATGCTGGTGCTAGAAGTAGGTCTTCAAATATGGGATTGTTGTCCCACCCCTGTACTGTACTCCCAGTGGCCAAACTTATTTATGCTGCTAAATGAAAGAAAGAAAAAGCAAATTATTTTTTTTTATTTTTTTTCTGCTGTGACGTTTTAGTCCCAGACTGAATTCCAAATTTGCTCTAGTTTGGTTACGGAAAAAAGACTTTTTGCCACTGAAACTTGAACCATCTGTGCCTCTAAGAGGCTGAGAATGGGAGAGTTTCAGATAATAAAGAGTGAAGTTTGCCTGCAAGTAAAGAATTGAGAGTGTGTGCAAAGCTTATTTTCTTTTATCTGGGCAAAAATTAAAACACATTCCTTGGAACAGAGCTTTTACTGCCTGTTCTCTGGAGAAAGTTTTCTTTTTGAGGGCTGTGGTGAATGGAATGAACATATACATATTAAAACTGACAAAATATTTTTTAAAAAATATAAAACACAAAATAAAGTTGCTGGTCAGTCTTAGTGTTCTACAGTATTTGGGAAAACAACTGTTACAGTTTTATTGCTGTGAGTAACTGACAAAGCAGAAACTATTTGGTTTTTGTAGTAAAGGCATCACATGCAAACAAATGAAATGAATGAAAAAGTCAAATGGTTTGCCTCATTCTCCAAGAGCCACAACTCAAGCTGAACTGTGAAAGTGGTTTAACACTGTATCCTAGGCGATCTTTTTTTTTCCTCCTCCTGTTTATTTTTTTTGTTTGTTTTATTTATAGTCTGATTTAAAACAATCAGATTCAAGTTGGTTAATTTTAGTTATGTAACAACCTGACATGATGGAGGAAAACAACCTTTAAAGGGATTGTGTCTATGGTTTGATTCACTTAGAAATTTTATTTTCTTATAACTTAAGTGCAATAAAATGTGTTTTTTCATGTTAGTATGTCTGTTTCTTCTCCTGAAAGAATAACTCTTACATATAAATATTTAGTGTTTTGCTCTAATATTTAAAATAGCAAAAGTATTGGTTTCTTTTTATTCCATGTAGTGTGACATAGAAATCAGTTCTTGCCAACTTGTTTTCCACAGCTAAGGTAAGAATATACTACGAAGGAAAACATGTGATAGCTTATCTCTGTGTAACACTGGGGAGGGGAGGGATAAACTCCGATGCCCTCAGAGAGTCACAGAACTTCTAATTACACTTAGAAATCCTATAGAAAGTTTAGTTTGTAAATTTGACCATATGTATTTTCTTTATGTGTGTGTGTGTGTGTGTTGGTGTTGTTGTTGTTATGTGCCGTCGAGTCATTTTCGACTCATAGCAACCCTAGGTACAACAGCCCTAAACCCTGCTCTATCCTGTGCCAATCACACTGCCTCTGACACACACACCCCGATTACCCCAGTCACTGAATCAATCCACCTCATAG
>NW_006399784.1:19514420-19517729 GCF_000299155.1 Elephantulus edwardii
TCTATTTGCAACTTTTTGAGAAAGCGCCATACCGCTTTCCACAGGGGTTGCACCATTTTACACTCCCACCAACAGTGAATAAGAGTTCCAGTTTCTCCACAACCTCGCCAGCATTTATTGCTTGCTGTTCTGTTAAATTTTGCTATTTTGACTGGGGTGAGATGATATCTCATAGTTGTTTTAATGGCACTTAGGTTTTTTTAATCTCTTTGCTTTTGCCACCATGAACATGGGTGTGTTTGATTCTGTTTATGTTCTAGCTTTTCTTTTCTTTTTTTTTAGGATATGGACCTAGTAGATTCCTAATCAAATAGTTTTTCTGTTTCCAACTTTTTGAGGATATGCCAAATGGTTTTCTACAGTTGTACCAATTTATCCTCCAACTAACAGTGTAGGAGTTGGGCTACCAAGCCAAAGGCAGACAGTTTGAATTCATCATCTTCTCCACAGGTGGGAGGTGAATAATCTCCTCCCAAGATGTACAGCCTCTGACACCTCTCTGGAGGTGACAATTCACAGGTTCCGATTGTAGACTACACACCACCAGCAGTGTGTGTCAGTTCCAACCTCTCCACACCTTCACCAGCATTTGGTGTTTTCTGCCTTACAGAGCTTTGCTCTTGTTATTGGAGTGAGTGCCTCACTGTTTTGATTTACATCTCCACAGTAGCTCTCAAGTGGTCTAGTCTGTAGGAAGTTGTGCTGCTGACCTAAGGCCATGCCTTTGGTGGTTCAAATGCACTAGCAGTTCTAAGGGAAAGAGAAGGTAATCTCCTCCCAAGAGATTTACATCCTTTGGAAACCCACTGGGAATCACGTTCAACTCAACAGTATTGTTAATAGCTCATGATCTTGAGTATTTTTATTATTATTGCTAATTTTAATGAAAGTTTACAGAGACTTAGGATTTCCATTCACTCATTGTTGCACTTTTCTCCCTGCCCTACCCTTTCCTCCCATTTGTTCTTCTCTTTGAAATGCAAAAGAAAAATTCTTTCCTTGTTAGACAGTCCCTCCCCCCAGGTCCACTCCACTATGCAGCCTTCATTCTGGACTCATTTCATGACAGTAATACCCAATCATATATACCCTTGAAACAGTTCTCTTTCTCATCTATTTCAATGCAGTATACATAATTTATCCCAACTTTCTCAGTCTTCCCCCCCAACCCCCTTTGTGGGTCCCATTTTACAACAGCGACACCATGCAGTATTTTTCATGTGTTTATTGACCATCTGAATGCTTTCTATGGTGAAATGCATTTTTGTGTCCTCTGCCCATGTTGTTTGCCTTTTTCTTGTTGATGTATTGGAGTTTCTATAAAACTTTTTAGATTAGTCATTATTGGATGTGTCATTGCCAGATATCTTCTGCCAATATGTAAGTTCTTTTCTTACTCTTGGAGAAGTCTCAGTCTATCCTCTGCCTTGGCACAATTTTTCATTATGTTTAGTAGTCTATTTATGCAGTAAATTAGGATTCTATAATTAGCTTCTTATTCTTTGATGATCTTTGTAATTTTAGATTTTATATTTAGATCTTATACATCTTTTACGTGAGTTATAGATCCGGTTTTATTTTTCTACAGATAATCTATTTTGCTATTTGCTAACATAATTTGTCTTTTTTTCCACTTAATTTCTTTGTAAAAGATCAACTGACCATAGGTAGGTAGATTTACCAGAATTCTCAACTCTATTCCCTTGGTCTCTTGAGTCTGTGACTTAGGAGCTATTTGGAATGTAAAGATGGCTAAGTCTGACTTCTGTCCACTTCATAAGGAGAACTGTCCCCATCAATAATATCCATAGCACCATTCACATAGCTACATAGGCATACAACCCCCCCCCCCCATGCTCCTGAAGCTTTTTCTACCAATTATTGGGTCCATTTTAAAATTTGTGGTAAAACTCGCATACTTTACTCATAGTTGTGGGGTAGGCAGATTAACAGCAAGACACAATTTCCTCAATTAGTGAAAGTCCAGGTTTCAGTGCAGCCGCACAAATATAAAAAAACCTCTGGTTTCTTCAATCATCCAGCAAACTATGTCAGAGCAGTTATAAGTCAGCTTTTCTAGGTTTCAGTTGAGCAAGAAAAACCTTTAACTGTGGCTACAAGTCCAAGTTGCCTCTGGTTATACCTTGCCACAGTCTTTTCATGGCAGTGCCACAGTCTGTCCACCACCGTCACTAATAGTGTCCACTAATATAGAAAGCCCTCTCTTCTGTTAATCCCGCAGTTGTTGATGACTTTCAGAACCATATGTCCACAGTTAAGGTAGCTGGAGACCATGTCCCCACAACATGGCCTGAAAAGATGGCTAGAAGGGCCAATTTTCAAGGGTTCTGACATCTTTGTCTTTCATAGCAGTACCAAACTGTAATAGGTCCTGAATGGAAGTAACAAGCGATATACTTGGTTGTTCTTCAGTAATTCTTTGCTTCTTCAGGGTTTCTTTCCTTCTTATGTTAGTGATTGGCTTTTTTTATCTATTAAGAGTATTGATGGTATTAGGATTGGTATTGTATAATATTTATGGATTACTCTGAGTATTATTGCAATTTTTAAAGCTTATATCTTCAACTTGTGTCTGTTAGATTTTTTTTTTCTTCTTTTTATGTGTGTACCGTCAAATAGGATCTGACTGGTACAGAAGGCGATTGTTCCTCCTTCTTCAGCAGAGCATCTGGTGGATTTGAAGTGGGTACCTGTGGGACTGTAGTGCAGCTTCTTGCCACTAGGCCACCAGAGCTCGCCAAGATATTTGTATTAGAATTTTGTCATTTTCTTTGTATTAAGTCTTTCCGTCTTGGGATATGTTTATTGCTAAATAAACTGTGTTTTTCTGGTAGCTATTTTAAATGATACTTTCAAAGTTTTTCTTTGTTGGTGTAGAGGAATGCAACTGATTTTTCTGCATTGATGTTGTACTCAGCTACACTGCTGAATCTATCAATTAGTCCCAGTAGTTTTCAATCATTGTTCAATAGTTGTTCAATCATTGGGATATATATATATATATATAGAGAGAGAGAGAGAGAGAGAGAGAGAGAGAGAGACAGAGAGAGACAGAGAGAGAGAGAAAATCATACAATCTGAAGATAGAGAAAGTTTTACTTCTTTTCCAATTTGGATATTCTTTTTAGGGTTTTTTTTACATTTTTTTCTTAAAGCCCTGGATCAGACTTCCAGTTCAGTGTCGCACAGTCCTGGTAATAGAGGGCATCGTTGTCTGAGTCCCATTCATGTGTGGAATGATTTCAGTTTCTATTGAAAACAGTCTTGACGGTTAGTTTTGCATATATA
>NW_006399784.1:19518496-19522451 GCF_000299155.1 Elephantulus edwardii
CAGTCACTGAATCAATCCACCTCATAGAGGGTCTTCCCCTCCTGCGCTGTCCCTCCACCCTCCCAAGCATGATGTCCCTCTCCAAGGACCCGTCCCTCCATATACACATACATAAAGTGTCTTCCAGATGTTTTCTATGTACTGTTCCCGAAGCTCCTACTACCTCGTGGAAGGAGCTAGTGCTTGTCTCCGTTTTAAAGATGAGAAAACTGAAAGTCATACTGATTAGGAAATCTCTCACTAGCATTCTGTTAACAGAGTTTGCATTCAAACCTGTATCCCCCAGAATGAACACAAGCTGCCCTTTCAAAGCAAGAACTCCTTGAATTTGTACTAAGAGTCTGAAGAAGTAAATGATAATTTTATGGCACTTTAAGACCGTTGTATAGCTATAAAATTAATACTTTATAAGTAAAATATTAATCCAGTTATTGAAATTGTTATTATTGCTAGGCGCTGTCAAGTACAAATCAAAATACTCAGCCCATTGCTGCAATCATCGTGTCAGTCCACCTGGTTGAGGGTCTTGGCTCTTTTGCTGCCCTTTCACCTTTCCAAGCATGATATCCCTCTCCAAAGAATAACCTGCTCTGGCAACATGCTCGATGTATGTGAGACGTAGCTTCATCATCTTTGCCTCCAAGGAGCACTGTGGCTGCACCTTCTTCAAGACGTAGCTCTTTGTTTTGGTAATCCATGGGATGTTCCGCACTCTTCTCCAACACCACAGTTCAAAGGCATCAATATTTCTTCTGTTGTCTTTAGTCATTGTCCAGCTCTCAGATGCGTGACAAGTGACTGAGAGGACCAAGACATGAATCAGATGCACTTTTGTCCTCAAACTGACCTCATTACTCCTCAGTAATTTGGAGGGATCCCTTCCTGCAAACATTCCCAGTGCCATAACATCTCCTGATCTGGGATTTAAGTAAGATGACGTCATTGACAGTCTCAATCCTTTCTCCTTTCATCATGGTGTTACCAGTAGTGGTGAGGATTTTTGTTTTCTTTATGTTTAGAGGCAATTCATACTGATTGATTAAAGTTACTAAACCCTAAGTATATTTAATACCATAAATAGCAGGAGATATATATATATATTTATCTCCAGTGATATTAACAATCCAGGTCATAGTTAAAAATCTAAATGTTAAGAATATTCTTAACATTACATAGAGAATTAAACTAGCTAGATGAGGCTAAACTATATACTTTAAACATACAGGCTTTTAAAAACTTTTAAAATAATCTTGGGTTTAGAATAAAGTGAGGTCACAAGCTTTATAAAGCACCTATCTATGCTTGATTTGAGACTGCGGCTTCTGGTCCTAATTATGGAAATGTAACCTTAGGCTACTTGACCTTTCTAAGCCTTAAGTCTTTTCATATTCTAAAATGTAGATACCACTTCGCCCAAATGAGGGTTTTGTGGTGGCAAAGTGGTACAGACCTGCACTGCCAACCCAAAGGCATGGGGTTCATATCTATTTACTGTTCGTTGGGGGAAAGATGGGACATTTTCCTTTAATCCAATACGTTATGTGCAATTGAGTCGCCTGGGACTCATAGCAACACTGTGCACAACAGGTTTAAACTGTGACGTATCCTGAGCCAATCTCATGTCTCCAACACATCTACTCCCATTGCCCCTGTCACTGCCTATTCAGCTCATCCAGGGGCTTTCTCTCCTGTGCTGTGTCTCCACCCTTCCAAGCATGATGGCCTTCTCTAAGAACTGGCCCCTCCTAGCGGTATACCAAAAGTGTGTGAGATGGAGCTTCAAATTCCTTGCCTCCAAGGAGCAACTTGGCTTCATCCTCTTCAGGACAGACCTGTTTATTCTCTTGGAAGTATATTCAATACTCTGTTCCAGCACCACAACTCAAAGGCATAGATTTTTCTTCTATCATCCTTAGTCATTGGCCAGCTCTCTTATGCACAGCAAGTAATTGCAAAGACCATGGATTGGATCAGGTGTACTTTAATCTCTAGACATTGTTGCTCTTCAGTACTCTGGAGATATCCCTGACAACAGATTTTCCGATTGCAATTTGTCTTGATTTCCTGGCTGCTGGTGCCAAGAATGTTGATTGTGGAGCCAAGCAAATTGAAATTCTTAGCAATCTCAATCTCTTCATCTTTCATAAAGCTGCTAATTGGCCCAGTGGTGAGAATCTTTGTTTTCTTGATGTTGAGCTTCAACCCATATTGAAGGCTGCCATCCTTAACCACTTGCACCAGTGGCCTTAGGACCTCTTCAGTTTTACTAAGCAAGGTTGTTGATGAGTCTTCCTCCTTACGCCACATTCAATATACTGCATTTGAAAACCCGCTGAAGGGCCAGCTGTGAGTTCTGACTCAACAGCTTATGACCACAACTCTCATAATGTGATAAGGATTTAATAAAATGTAAAGCACATAGCATAGTGTGCAGTATTGCGTAGTATCAAGTCAGAACTGACCCCTTGCTGACCCTCTGGTGGATTTTCAGAGGCAATTAATCGCGTGAGAGATTGCCCATCCTTCTTCCACAGAGCAGCTGATGGATTCAAACCACATGCCTTCAGGATTGCAGAAGCTTCTTAGATGCCTTTGAGTTGGCTTCAACTTGGACTATACAAAAGAATAGGTCTCTGCTGACCCAAAGGAGGGGAATTCTAATCCACTAGCTGTTCCATGAGAGAAAGATGGACACTCTCTCATGTGATTTAGCCTCTGAAAACTCACTGGAGGGTCAGCTGTGAGTCAGTTGTGACTCGATAACACCTAAGAACAGCAATCCTTCCCCATCCTCTCAATTTCTGCTGCATCATATTGAGAGTCTTCCCATTTTTTCACTGACTTTACCCAGCATGATATCTTTTCTCCAGGCTGCGTTGTGACCAAAAGTACAGAGATGAATTTTTACCATCCTTGCTGCTAAGGAACACTGACTCCACTTACTCCAAAAACAAATTTGTCTTTTGGCAACCTCTAGTATACTCCATATTCTTCAGCATCACGATTCAAATGCATTGGGTTTTTTTTTTTCTTTATTCTTTCTTACTCATTCTTCAGCTTTTGCATACATTTCACAGTCTTTTTTGCAGCATATTTGCCAATGCAGTATGTTGCTTGCTCTCCTGAATGCTGCTTCCATGGGCATGGATTATAGATCCATGTAAAATAGAATCCTTGTTCATGTCAAGTTTTTCTCCATTTATCACAATGCTGCTGTTTGATCCAGTTGTGAAGATCTTTGTGTTCTTTTTGTTGAGGTGTAATCCATACTGATGACTGTAGTCTTTGATCTTCATTATTAAGTACTTAAAGTCCTCATCAGTTTTAGCAAGCAAGGATGTGTCATTTGTATATTAGGTTGTTAATGAGTAAAATAAGTACAGTGGGAGGATTACACCTTGTATAATAGTGGACTCATTTAATATCTGTCTCTTTGTGACTGACTTATTTCACTAAGCGAAATATTCTCCAGATTCATTGGTGGTGCACAGTATTTTTCAATTCTTTGTTCTTTGATCCTGCATAGTATCCCATTGTCTGTATGTACCATACTTTATCTATTCCTCTGTTTATAGGCACTTAGTTTTTTTTATTATTAAATTTTATTAGTTTTAATGAACATTTACAGAGATTTTTGGTTTTCATTCATTCATTGTTGCATTGTTTTCTCCACCTTCCTCCCCAGTTCGTTCTTCTTTCCGCCCCCCCATGTCTGTTTTAATTGTCCAATTGCCACAGTACTTGTCAAAGCCAGTTCTGATTAATCTCCTTTGTCGGTGTGTCCTTTGCCATTCCCTGTCACTCCTCCCTGAGAGAGACTTCACTCTGATTCATAAGGAAAAGGGGATGGTGTATTCTCTTAGCTACTTCCTGCTGAAAAGGGACGCTGTAGGTTTCAGGGTGAAAAGACCTGTACTCTTAAAGCAGATGACTTTCGAACATTTTCTACGTCTAG
>NW_006399784.1:19527001-19578514 GCF_000299155.1 Elephantulus edwardii
TATATATATATATTCCTAATGATATTGGATAATTTCCACCTTTTTCCATTTTATTGAGAGTTTTAATCAAGAATGGACATTGGATTTTAACAAATATCTTTTTCTGCATCAATCAGTATGATCATGTGGCTCTTTCTTTTACTTATGTGGAAGCTTGTTTTTCACCAGTGCCTTCAGTGTTGCCTTGGCCTTCTTGAATATCATCAGTTCTTGATCACATGGTGTCTTTTGACATGGCTCAGTGTCATGCAGTACTTTTTGGTACAATGACTCTGTATTCCATTTTCTCTTAATACTTTTGGCATTGTTCAGTATTTTGCTCAACGAACCCAATATTGAAACTTGAGGCTTGTGTTTTTTCTTCTTCCAGCTTGAGAAATACCAGCCCTGTGTTCTTTTCTGGTTTCTAACTCCAGATCTTTGCAGATTACATTATAATCTTTTTGAAACCTGTTTATCTTCATTTTTTTTGGGGGGGGGTCCATTTGCTTTAACTACTCTGCATTCAAGAGCAAATTGCAAGTCCTCTTCTGATAACCGTTTTGGTCTTTTCTTTCTTTCCTGCCTTCCTAATAATCTTTCACTTCAGGTATGATGCCATTCTATAATTCCTCTGGTTTTTGGTGGTTAATGGTTTAACATGTCAAATCTATCTTTGATATGGTATCTAAATTCAGGTGAGATAAATGATAAGATTGTACCTTGGCCTCCATGGACTTTTTTTTTTTTTTTAATTTCAGCATAAACTTCCATGTGAACAGTTGATGGTCTGATCCATAGCGGTTAGCGTTGTACTTCAGGGTGGATTTTTAAATACTCTTTTTAATGATGACTATAACACCATTACTTTTCAATTTGTCATTCCTGGCATAATTGACCATATAATTGATTGATTCACTCAGAATAGCCAATGCCAATACATCTCCTTTCACTAATTTCTGTAATAACAATCTTTATGTGTTCCTCTTCATTTTTTATAATTTCCAATTTTTCTAGACTGTCACCTCACCCATTCCACATACAGGTTCTTTTCATTTTGAGTCAGGCCACATCAGCAAATGAAAGTCCCAGAACCTTTATTTCCTCCACATCATTAAGATACACTCTACCTTGAGGAGATGGAACTGTGGTGGCTTAGTGGTAAGGAAATGTGTTGCCAGCCCAAAGGTATGTGTCTCAAAACCACCAGCTGGGAGAAAGATGGGCAGTCTCCTCCTGTGCAATTTATGGCCTCTGAAAACCCACTCAGGGTCAGCGATGAGTCTGTTCCAATTCGATGGTAGACAACAACACCACCACCCCCTCTGGAGGCAGCTCTTGTCCAGTCTTATTTAGAGTGCATTCCAACCTGAGAAGTTTGTCTTCTAATCGATTAGCAGACAGTATTAATGCTGCTAACGTTTGCACTTGCTGTTTTGTTCATTTTTTTCCCCTTCAGAATTAGATCACCTTATCAGCAGCTTTCCTAGTCTGGAACCTTTGCAACAACATGTCCACCATGGGTGACCCTCATGGTACTGGAAATCCCAGTGGCATATTTTCATCACAAACACGCAAGCCACTATGTTCTTAATAAACTGAGAGGCAAATAGACCAGGTATCTAAAGTTACTATGGGTCAGGATTCACTCCATAGCAACTAACAGTAACAATTTAACATTCTACAATCAAGAGCAATTAAATGTGTGACTCATTCAGGTATGTAAGAATTTCTATATTCCAACAACACTATTTTTAAATGCAATTATATACTTTTTAAGTCTTAACAGAAGTGAGATAGACTAGACCAATGCTGAGCACCCCACCATGATTTTGTGTCTACATGTTAGTGCTCACTGAATATTATTTTATGAATTGTTGAGTGAATCATCTTCATTGTAGTGAATTTGTTCCGGAAAGGAAGAAGATTAACCTCATTGTGAAGGAATTAAAAGTATTGTCATCATAGTAGGAACAGTCACTAAGGGAATCTTGTTTGCAGACGCCTTGTTCACTTTCATCAAAGTACACTTTTTAAGTAAAGCATATTTGAAAACAAAAAACGTAATTTGCCACCTTATGTAACTAAGATTTTGGTCTTCCTAGTAAAATACAGGCATTCCTCAGGTTTAGATGTTAATACTTTCCTACACTCAAACATGGCCTTAAACTAAAGGTAAAATTAGGACACAAAAGTAACCGTATAGACAGGTAGAAGGTGCTTAGCCAATACTTGTCGAATGGGGCAAAGGGAATTGACTATTTCATTATTTTATATTGAAATTGTTTAGAACGTTGACACATTGAAATCCTCTTACTAAGGTTAAATTACTGTAGCTATTTAATTAATTTGAAACACTAGTGTTAACCAGCTGAATCACTACATGTTCCAACCTGCCTGTTTAATTTTTTTAAAGGAAATTGACATTTAATTATTTGTATTAACCATCTTTAAGCCATTTTTCTACCTCTTGAACTAGTCTCATAAAGTCTTCCCTCACCTCTGCTTTAATCAGAGGCTACAGTGAAACAAGAAAGATCTCTATTTTTCTCTTCTCTCAAAGTAAAATGCAGGAATCAAGAGACAGGCTGTGCCTTCTTTATAGACACTTTGCCCTAATGCCCGTTACAACACGTTGTGAGACAAGGTTTTGGAGAGATGCCATGTTGGAGGAGTGTGCCCAGTGCTTCCTTTTGCTGCAACTCTTTCCCCTTGAAACCAAAGATCAGCAGCTTTGCATCTTTTGCATAACAGGAGTAAATTCACATTAATTTATTTTTCAAATTCTTTTGCTCACGTGGTGGACACTTTTCTTTAAAACCCTTTCCATTTGTTAACAGCTCTTTTCAGGCACAACTCTATTAATCATTTTTCTTCTACCACTCGTCCTCTATTCCCAGTAAATATCAGGATTGGGATCTATTCAACAAATTAACCAGCCAATAGAGGATCCCACCTTGTCCTAGAATAGCAATTCTAGGAGAACCTTCTGTCTTGCAGAGCCATTTCTTATACACACACACGCACGCACACGCAAATTTAATTTGGCACAGATTATCCTCTTTCAAATGTCAGTTTGCATCTAGATTTTGTTTTCGATGGATGTGGGCATGACATTTTAACATATGTATACACCCAAAACCAGATTTTATCAGAACCTGGGCACAAACCTCTTCTTTTTGGTTAGTCATAATAATCTCTTTCCTTTCTTTACCCACCAAAGAATGGGGATGGAGCAGGGGGAGTGAAGATGGTAACTGACAGACTTTCCCATGATAGATCATCAGATTTTGTGTCTACGAAAGATATTCATGTGTTCAAGCAGTATTCCTAAAATCCTGAATTAAATAATTCTATGTTGATTTGAAATGTGGAGGCATAAATTTTTTATTTTTATATTTTCTACTGTTCCTGTTTTCAAGAAAACCAAAAAAATCCTCACAACTGGACTAGCAGTAAACATCATGAAAAAGTAAAAAAGTTGTCAAAGATTTAATTTTGCTTGGATCCTAAGTCAACACTCATGGCAGCAACAGTCAAAAAAATTGAAAGACATGTTTCATTGGGCAAATTTGCTGTCAAAGATCTCCAAAGTCCAAAAGAGAAAGGATACATGTTTCAAGACTAAGGTGAACCTGGCCCAAGCCATGATATTTTCAGTTGCTTCATAAGCATGTGAAAGTCGAACAATGAATAAGGAAGACCAAAGAGAAATTGATGCCTTTAAGTTGTAGTGTTTACAAAGAGTATTACATATCCTATAGACTGCCGAAAGAAGAAAGAAATCTGTGTTGCAAGGAATGAAACTAGGAAGCCCCTTAGAGGCAAGGACGGTGAAACTTGGTTTACATACTTTGAGCATGTTGTCAGGAGGGGCTAGTCCTTGGAAAATGGTAACATGCTGGGAAAAGCAAAGAGCAAAATAAAGGTACAGACGTTCAATGAGGTGAATCAACACAGTAACAATGGACTTAAGCAGGAGGATGTCACAGGGTAGGACAAAGTCTTAATCTTGTCCATGGGGTTGCTATGGGACATAGTCTACTCAACAGCACTTAACAGGAACAAGCAGCTGAGGAGATGCCCCTTAAGTTAGACCTAAAAAAGTCTGTACCTTGCTTTTCAGTAATGTAGTGGTTAAGCATTCATCTGCTAACCCAAAGAAAGGTTCGGCATCTCTCCCAGAGAAAGATTTGGTAAGCTTCCATAAAGATTCCAATCTTGGACACTCTATGGAGCAGTTCAATCCATCCTGTAGTATGACTTTGGTGGTGTAGTCTTTAATGAGTTGTGCTGCTAACCAAAGGCCATGAGCCTCTCACTGTTTGGTCCACCAGCTATTCCTTGGTGTAACTCTTGTCCTGTTGAGATTTGAAACCTGATGGAGAGTCACTGCAGGTCAACCATTTCCAAGGCAATAAATTGAATTGGTTAGTCACGGATTTGAATTGCAAAAATAGCAAGCTATGGCATTATCATTATTGATCAGCTAACTTGTCTCACTATCCATTCAATTAATGTTGATAATATCCAAATGCCCAAGATTCTTGCTAATTTTGCCCCTTCTCTTTCTAGGTATCTAAGACCAAAAATAGTAAAAGGTGATTTCAAAGATTGCTCAGGGTAAGGGAAAGACCTAAAACTGAAAGGACTCAGAATGCACCCATCCCCAAAGTGTAAAATTAATTCAAGATCCAGTTCCTAGGAAGACTGGTTGCTGAGAGAAAACCTGGCGACTTCCCAATTTGCAACTGAGAATAAAAATAGCAGCGTTTCTATTTCAGATGATCTGATTCTCTCCAGGATTCTTAAGGACAAGCAACAACTGAGTGGACATTTTGATGTTTCTTTCCTTTGCAAAATCTATGGTGGCAAAACCTATAAAGGCTATTTATCTTTAGGGTTGTTTGGATTTTTAAAAATTTTTTTAAATTATAATTATTATTAATTTTAATGAACGTTTACAGACTTTGGATTTCCATTCATTCATTGTTGTGTTTTTTTTTTCTCCCTTCCCACCCCTCCCCCTCAGTTCGCTTTTCTTTTTGAAAAGTAAAATTTTTCATTGTTACACAATCCATCCCTCCAAGTCCACTTCACTATGCAGCCTTCAATCTGAACTCTAGGCATAAGAATAACATCTAATCATATATCGCTTTTAAACAGTTCTTTCCCTCATCTGTTTCAATGCAGTACACATAATTAATCCCATTTTTCTCAGTCTTGCCCCAACCTGAATGCCAGTCCCATTTTACAACAGTGGCACTATGCAGTATTTGGCCTTTTGTGACTGAGATAGTTCACTCAGCATATGTCCTCCAGGGTCATCTATTTTGTATAATATTTTGTAAGTTCTTTGTTTTTCAATGCAGCATAGTATTTCATTGTGGGGGGCTTTTTTGGCTCCAGCAGTCAGGCTCTGAAAAGAAAAGACTATTTTGAAATTATTGTTCCAAATAAAATTTTCAAGTATTAAAAAAAAAACAAAACCCAACAACAAAAACACCCATACCCACTGCCATCAAGTCAATTCTGATTTATAATGAATCTATAAGACAAAGTACGACTGCCCCTGAAATTCAATATTTACAGAAGTAAGGTGTTCCTCTCTGGCTGGTGAGTTCAGTATTTTTAACTATTACACTGTCAGAGTTCCTTTAAGAATAAGCAAACTCGACCTTGCTCTCATCCAATCTGTGAGTTTCCAAGGCTACAAGTTGTAACAGATGGACACAGCCCTTCTTCCTCCCTCAACCACAAACCCCCTGACAGCGTTTGGGTTAGCAGCATAACTTGCTCTGACCTGTGCTACCAGAGCTCCTCCAGGTGTATTTGTTGTTGTGTACCACCGAGTCAGAGCCAACCATAGCTGACCCTTCAGCAGATTTCCAGGGACAGTAAATCCCATGTGAAGGAGACATTGGGCAACTTTCTCCTGCATAACAGTTGGCGGATTTGAACTACATGCCTTTGAGATAACAGTGTAGCTCCTTGCCATTAGGCCGCCAAATTTCCTGCAAGTATAATGTTGTTATTGTGGTGGTGGTGGTGGTGGTGTACCATCCATTTGGAACTGATCCATAGCTCACCCTCCAGGGGGTTTTCAGAGGCAGTAAATCACCCACGAGGAGATTGCCCATCTTTCTCCCACAGTGCAGCTGATGGATTCACATGATGCACATGTACATTGGCTGTACAATAACTTCCCACTAAGCCACCAGATTCAATTCAGACCTGACTCAAGCCATGGCCTTTTCAATCAATTGCTATGCATTTGAGAGCTAGACAATGAATAAGGATGACAGAAGAAAAAGTGATGCCTGAATTAATCTACTGAATATCCCATAGACTGCCAGAATAAGCAGGTAAGTCTTCGAGAAAATGCAGCCAGAATGCTGCTTGGAGGCAAGGATGGTAAAGCTTCATCTAACATATTTTTAACATGTTGCTCGGAATGGCTCTTCCTTGGAGGGGGATATCATGCTTGGAAAGGTGGAGGGTTGGTGAAAGAGAGGAAGAACCTCAACCAGATGGGTTGACACAATGACTGCAGCAATGGGCTCAAGTCTATCAGAGATGACGAGCATGGCACAGGGTAGGACAAGGTTCAGATCTATTGTTCACAAGGTTGTTATGACTTGTACTTAACTTGACAGTACTAACAACAACAAACACCACCAGAGTTCTCTGCAAATATAATGTTGTTGTTGTTGTTGTTTGTCTTCGAGTCGAGCATGACTCATAGCGATGCTTATGAACAAAAGGCCTGAAGCTCCTCTAGAACTAATGACATTTATCAAAGTTCATAGAGTTTCTGGAGGCATGTTGTTTAGAAAGGAGATGCCGCTCATGCTTCCAAACCTGTCATAGTTTGTTACTGTTATTATGTGCAATGTATAGCAACCCTATGTACAGCAGCTCTGAACCCTTCCCTGTCCTGAGCCGGTGTCACTAATTCTGACACACCAACCCCATTGCCCCATAGAAATACATTATCAGTGTCTCTCTTTTCCAGGAGTCTCAGATTATCAGAGATATCGAACCATTACTCAACATAAAAGAAATGTTACTTGCAAAACTATTTTAAACTGATATTGATGAAGCTCATCAAGACTTCCCAAACCCTTATGCTTTGCTAAGTGCAATCAGAAAAAAATTGCAATCCTTCACTACCATAAGCCTTTCAATTTGAGAATGCTTTACACTTCTGCTAAGAGTTTAGATTGCTTATAGAAACCCAGCAAGGACACAGTATGTTCTAGAGGTTAAGAAGTAAAGACTTTATACATCTTTAGTATTAGAGTAGATTTGGATCTTGAGAACCAGAAGCTTATAAACTTTTGGGGTCCTCTCTAAAAGAAAAACAGAAAACATAAAATTTGCTGAAGTCTCCAGCTCATTTCTTATGGGATCACTGGAGGTCATTACCAGGTTTGTTTAATGGAAGTGTGTCTGACCACAGCTTGGCTGCTCCTTACAATCTAGAAGATAACGGTTCTCAGACAAGCTAAACTTCACCAGCTTTCATGTTAATCCATGTTTGCCCTTCAACTTCAATTCCTTCATCTATAAAAAGAAAAGTGCCCTCTCCCCTTCTCTCTCTCTTCTCCCTCTTTCTCTTTCTTACCCCCTTTGCTTTCTCTCCCTTCCTCTCTCCTTCTCTCTCTCCCTCCCTTCTCCTTTCAGTTATAGTCAACAACACAAAGGGTTTGGGTTCCATATTGAATACACAGCCACCACAGAAAACAGCAGGGGTGAGGTTAAAAATGAAAAATGGAGATTAAGTTAGAGTCTAAAGTTCTCCTACACCCTCCCTCAGAATGTTCACAGCAGCCTGGTGTATACTACAGATTCTTCCTCGGTGAAGTAAAAATTTGAGAAAGTCTTTGTACACAGTTACTGGGTAGAGAGGCAAAGGCTCCTCTTTACAACTGCTGTCTCTCTGACTAGCAAGAGAAACTCATTCTTTAAGGAACCCCAGTCACACATAGTTTCCAATCTACTTCCCAGTGTCTGTCTCTAAAATATGAATAGTCAAAACCCAACTAACATTTGAGAAAAATTTTTGGGCGATAGATGAAGTAAATAAGCTATAGAATGGACTTAAACCCCTACTATAATTAATATCCTCAGAAAGATATTTCCATTCTTCTATTAGTTGTTGTGTTCCATTGAGTCATAATGGACCCATAACAGACCCTCCTGTAGGTTTTCAGAGGCCCATCCATCTTCCACAGATTCAAATCACTTGTCTTTATAACACAAGAACAGGATGCAATTTGGGAGGAGAGGGAAAAGCTATGGAAACTAAAATATAATGAAATTTTCTTAAAAAAGAAAACTTTCACTGCAAAACAAAAATTAAAAAATATTAACCAAAAGTTTTAGGAAAAAAAGATAAATTAGTGGAGAAAAATATGAGAGACTTAGAAATCCAAAGATATATATTAAAAAAAATCACCATGACCAAGTTGGATTCATAACAGGTTTGCAAGAATGGTTCAGCATAAGAAAAACAATAATGTGATGTAATTCATCACATTAACTAAGCAAAGAATAAGTACCATGATCGTATCAATTGATGCAGAAAATACCTTTGGCACAATCCAACACCTTTTCCTGATTAAAGCACTCAAGAAAATATGAATACAAGGGAATTTCCACAACACAGTAAAAAGTATATGTGCAAACCTGAGAGCCAATATTATTCTCAATGGAGAGAGATTAAAGGCATTCTCTTTGAGAAAAGAAATGAGGCAAAGATTCTCACTATCACCTCTCCTATTCAATATTGTATTAGAAGTCCTGGTGGTAGCAATAAGAGAAGAGAAGGAAATATGAGATATTCATATTGGCAAAGAGGAGGTAAAGTTATCTCTATATGCAGATGATATGATAGTATACTTAGAAAACCCTAATGACTCAGCAAGAAAAGTACTGGACATAGTACCTATTCAGCAAATTGGCAGGATACAAAACCAAGTGAATTTCCCTACAGTGACAAGGAGAAGACAGAACTGGAGCTAAGAAAAACAATACCCTTCACAATAGCTAATGACAAGATTAAATACTTGGGAATAAATCTAATGAGAAACACAAAGTATCTATACAAAGAAAATGACAAAACATTACCACAAGAAACACAAAGAGACCTGGAGAAATGGAAGAATATACCTTGATCATGGAAAGGAAGACTCAATATTGTCAAAATGACAATCCTACCAATGGCAATCTACAGGTTCAACACAAATATCCATTCCATTCTCCAATGAAATGGAAAAGGCAATCTCCAATTTCATTTGGAATGGAAAGAGAACCTGAATAGGCAAAGCACACCTTAAAAAGAGAAACAAGGTAGGAGACATCTCACTGTCTGATTTCAAAACCTATTACACTGCTGTAGTGGTCAAGACAGGGTGGTACTGGTACAATGACAAACACATAGATCAATGGAATAGAATTGAAAACCCAGAAATAACCATCTACCTATGGTCAGCTGATTTTTGACAAGAAGATAAACTCAGTTGAGTAGGGAAACGACATCCTTTTTAACAAATAGTGTTGGTAAAATTGGAAAACCATCAGCAGAAAACTCAAACAAGACCCACACCTCACACCATACGTAAAAACCAACTCAAAGTTGTAAAAGGACCTGGGAATAAAACCAGTAACCATAAACTTCATTAAAGAAAAGCTTGGAATAACTCTAGAAGCCCTACATTTTGGAAAAACCTACAACCAGGAGAGGATAAAATAGATGAATGGCACCTTCTAAGAATCAAATCCCTATGCACATCCAAAACCTTCTCCAACAGGGTAAAAAGGGAAGCCACTGACTGCAAAAAAATATTTGGTAATAATATGTCTGATAAGGGACTTATATCTAGAATTTATAGAATACTCGAGTGGCCCAAGATAAAGGTAAACAACCCAGTTGGAAAATGGACACAAGATATGAACATACATTTCACCAAAGAAGACATTCAGGTGATGAACAAACACATAAAGAAATGTTCAAAATCCCTAGCCCTAAGAGAGATGCAAATCAAAACAACTATGAGATATCATCTCACCCCAGTCAGAATAACAAAATTCAACAGAGCAGCAAACAACAAATGCTGTTGAGGTTGTGGAGAAACGGGAACCCTTATTCACTGTTGGTGAGAGTGTAAAATGGTGCAACCACTATGAAAGGCAGTATGGAACTTTCTCAAAAAGTTGGAAATAGAAATACCATTTGACCCAGCAATTCCGCTACTAGGAATATACCCTAAAACCCCATAATTGCCACCCAGGTATATGCACACCCACGAAAATAGCTGCTTTGTTCACAATAGCAATAAGTTGGAAACAACCCAAATGTCCATCAACAAACGAATGGATAGAGAAGCTGTGATATATTCACACATTGAATTACTATACAGCACTGAAAAACAAAGAACTCAGGAAATATTATATAAAATGGGTGACCATGGAGAACATTATGCTGAGTGAAATATCTCAGTCACAAAAACCCAAATACTGCATAATGCCACTGTTACCAAACCGGGATGACATGGGGGTTGGGGAAAACTAAGAAAAGAGGGGATAAATAATGTACACTGATTTGGAACAGATGAGGAGGAGAACTGTATAAAAGGAATATATGATTAGGTATTATTGGCATGGCAATAGCAAGTGGACCAGGATGGGAGAGGGGGTGGAACTACATAACAATGAAAGAATTTTTTTCCAAAGAAAAAAGAAAACGGGGGGAGGAGGGACAGGGAGGAAAATGTTCAGAAATGAATGAATGGAAATCCAAGTTCACTATAAACTTTCATAAAATCGCAATTGTTGTTATGTGCCATCGAGTCACCTGTGACTCATAGTGGCCCTATGTACAACTGCCCTAAACCCTGCGCTATCCATTACCAATCTTTTTGTCTCCGACACACCCACCCCCATTACCCTGGTGACTGAATCAATCCATCTCTCCCGTGCTGTCCCTCCGTCCTCCCAAATACGATGTCCCTCTCCAAGGACTAATCTCGCCTTGCCATATGTCCAAAGTATGTCAAATGAAGCTTCCGAATCCTTGTCTCCAAGAAGCAGCCTGGCTTCACCCTCTCCAGTGTTCTCCTAGCCATCCATTATACATTCAATATTCTTCTCCAGCACCAAAGCTCAAAGACATCAACTCTCCTTCTGTCATCCCTAGTCATTGTCCAACTCTATGATGCATAGCGAGTAACTGCAAACACCATAGCCTGTATCAGGCACACTTTAGTCTCCAGACTGACATTATTGCTCTTCAGTACTTTGAAGAGGTTTCTGACAGCAGACTTTCCCAATGCAATTCATCTTTTAATTTCCTGGCTGTTGGTACCAATGGTGTTGATTGTAGAGCCAAGCAAACTGAAGCTGTCAACAATCTCAATCTTTTCACCATCAGTCATGATGCTGCCAATTGGCCCAGTGGAGAGACTCTTTGTTTTCATGATGCTGAGCTTCAATAAAAAAGAAAAAAAAAGTGAGTGGAAGAAATGCACTCCTAATAACAGACAACACTATAATATAAAAAATGTAGCTTTTTCCCAGGAACGAAGCTCAGAAGGCAGGAATAAATAGTAAAGAAAGATGGATAAAAATAGAAACAACAAAAAGAAGTAGATGAGTGCTGATATAATGTGGAGATTGTAACCAATGTCATGAAATAATGCCATAAATTATCAAATGAAAAACTAATTGCAAAGTTTCCCAAAGTATAAGGAAAAGCTAAATGAATAAAATAGGGAATATGAGTTAGGATAAATTATTAAAAATATAACTTAAAAAAATAAACAGAACCGAAAGACAGAAAACTCCCAGTGTAAAAGCAGCCATTGAATACTTTTTGAATAAACAAATGGAAAAACTCTGTGCTGCCATTAATCATTGTGATTCGAACACTTGTGTTAAAAGAAGCTCCTAAAAACTTCTTGGGAGAGAAATCAGGGTAAGAATTTTTTTCTGAGACTCTGAATTTAGGACTTCTAAATAAGAACATCAGAGTTACCAGGCAGCACAACCTGTTAAGTGCTCAACTGAAAGCCAAAAAGTTAACTGTTTGAACCCATCTAGAGTTATCTTGAAAGACATGCCTGGTGATCCTGGCTCCAAAGGCCACAGCCCCGCACCTTCTATGCCACACACAAAGATTTGCTGAAAGCTGGAATCAACTCAGCAGGAAGTGATTACCATAAAACATCTTGGTAATTCTGCAAATTATTTTCCAGTTTAGATTCTAGTACATCCAAACTATCAAGTGAGAGGGAGGACACTGTTGTTAGGTGTCGTTGAGTTGGTTCCGACACCCTAATGAAACCATGCCCATTTTTGCACCCTCCTTTCACAATCAAACATACAAAGACCAATAAAACTTCTTCTCACAAACCCTTTCTTATGAACACTTCTTGATAAGCTTGTTGAAGATGTAGTCCATGAAAACCAGAAAATAAATCAAGAAAGAGGAAAACATGATATATGTGGTATACAGAAATTGTTACAGTTGTTAGGTCTCAGATCTGAAACCTGTCCTATCCTCTGTCGTCATCATCATCATCATCCCAAACACACTTGAGCCATTGCCGTAGTCACTGTATCAATCCATCTCACTGAGGGTCTTCCTTCCAGGAATGCTGTCCCTTTCCAACAACACGCCCAAGGAACCAACCCTCTGCTTGCACCTTTGTCCAAGACCTATCTCTTTGTTCTTTTTGTAGTCCATGAGATATTTACTTCTCTTCTCCAGCACCACAACTCAAAGGAAACAGTTCTTCTGTCATCCTTTTTCATTGTCCAGCTCTCAAAGACATAGCAGGTGAGTGGGAAAACCATGGCTCGCATCAGGCACACCTTTACTCTTCAGGATTTTGGGGTGGTTTCTGATGGCAGACTTTCCCAAGGCTCTGTATCTCCTGATCCCCTCACTGCTGTTACAAACAGTGTTGATTATGGATCCAAGTAAAATGAAATCATTGACAATTTCGGTCTTTTTTCCATCTATCATGATGTTGTTTATCTGCCCAGTGGTTAGGATTTTTGTCCTCTTATTGTTGAGATGAAATTCATGTTGAAGGCTGTAGTCTTTGATATTCTTCAGCAAGTTTCTCAAGTCCTCCTCACTTTCAGCAAGCACAGTTGTGTCATCTTTCAAACGCAGGTTATTAATGAGTGTTCTTCCAATCATGATGCCACATTCTTCTTAATAAAGTCCAGCTTCTTGAATTATTTGTTCAACATACAGATTAAATAGATATTGAGAAAGGATACAACCCTGAATCACACTTAGCTTGATTTTAAACTATGCAGTGTTCCCAGATGACAGCTTCTTGGTGGAGGTATAGATTTCATATAAGCATAATTACTATGGAATTCCCACTCTTCTTAATGTTAGCCGTAGTCCATTATGATTCACGCTGTCTAATGCATAGTCAATAAAACAGAGATATACATTCTTCTGGTATTCTGTGTCAGGATCAATCAGACATCAGCAATGATATCCCTGGTGCCACAGTCTCTCCTATGTCCAGCTTGAACTTCCGTTATTTCTCTGTCAATGAACTATTTTAGCTGGTTTTGGATGATCTTCAGCAATATTTTGCTTGCATGTGATATTAACGATATTGTTTGATAATTTCCACAGTCTGTTGTGTCACTTTCTTAGGAATGGGAACAAATATGGACCTCTTCTTGTCAGCTGGTCAGGTAGCTTTCCTCCAAATTTCCTGTCATGGACTGGTGAGCACATACAGGGCTGCATCTGTTAGTTGAAAGATGTCAGTTGATACAATATAGAAGTTAGAAATCTTGAAACAAAGAGGAGGAAAGGGAGTTCTAGGATGATAGATGGGTACTTGGATTCAATAATTTCCAGCCCAGGTGTTATAAGGAAGGGCCATGTACACAAGAGGACGGTAAACCAGTGCTCTATCATTACAGATCAATTAAAGGGGAGAATACTATTGTGTTTAGAACATGCATTTTGACTATGAAAATAGATCAAAAAGTTGCAAATAGAGATACCATTCGACCCAGCAATTCCACTACTGGAAATATACCCCAAAGAAACCATAACTGACATCCAAGCAGATGTATACACACCCATGTTTATCGCGGCTTTGTTCACAATAGCAAGGAGTTGGAAACAACCTAAGTGCCCATCAACAAACAAATGGATAGAGAAGCTGTGGTATATTCACACAATGGAATACTAAACTACATTGAAAAACAAAGAACTCATGCAATATTACTCAAAATGGGTGACCCTGGAGGAAATTATGCTGAGTGAAGTATCTCAGTCACAGAAGGACAAATACTGTATGGTGCCACTGTTGTCAAGCAGGACTGACCTCGGGGTTCAGGGGAGACTGAGAAAGATGGATTCAATAATGTATACTGCATTGAAACAGATGAGGGAGAAAACTGTTTAAAAGGGATATGTGATTAGGTATTTTTGTCATGACAGGAGTCCAGAGTGAAGGCTGTATAGTAGAGTGGACCTGGGGGAGGGATTGTAAAACAATGAAAGAATTTTTCTTTTACTTTTCCAAGAGGGTAGTGTACTAGGGGGGAAGGTTGGGAGGAGAGAAGAGTGCAAGAATGAATGAATGAATGAATGAATGAATGGAAATCCAAAGTCCCTGTAAATTTTCACTGAAATTAATAATAAATTTAAAAAAAAGAAAAAAGATCAATATGGCTTTTTAAGAAATTGTGCAATGGTTTAAATGGGGCAATTATGTAAAATATTAGGTGAAAAACATGTAGTCATTATACACTGTTTAGTCCTGTAGTAAATAATCTTTTGTTTTTGTTGTTGTGTGCCACTGAGTCAGAAACAACTCAAAGCTCACCCTCCAGAGCCAGGAGGTTGCCCATCCTTCTCCCATGGAGCTGGTAGTGGATTTGAAACTCTGTACCTTTGGGACTGCAGTGTAACTAGTTACAACCAGGCCAACAGAGCTTCCTAAATAATGTTTATGTAGCCACAACAAGTGAATTCTGATTAGTCTTTTTTGGTAAATTGTGTAGGGACAAGAGGAAGCAATCTAAACAGGAAAAGACTTCAATTATCCTCTGTATTACAAGGCTAAATGAACAACACAAAGGAGTAAGAGAATTGAGAAACAGGAATGCATGCCAGAGCAATGCACTAAATAAGGCCAAAGGGGTTGCTTCTGCGAGCAGGGTGGGAGGGACAAGAAAAAAAGAAGTGCAGCATTTTTATATGTTCTCATTTTTTTGATATCTCTTTCTAAAAGGAAATGTCTTAAAGCAACCTATACATACATGCACACTATCAATATGGCAAATTTTTAAAATAGTGACATTTCTTTACCCAGGTCCACCTCAACAGGAACTGACCTAACCACTCATGTAAGTGTCCTTTTATGACTCAGAGAGGTTGGGAGTGCTCCTTCTGCAGCTGCTCTCCTGCAGGGTACACTCGGGAATGGGAGCTGGGTGTAAGCAAATAACCCCGGCTTTCTGTCTCCTTTTTCTCATCTGTGAAATGTGCAGAGTGCTTATCAGTAGTAGTCCAGGCCTCATGAGGCTGTTGACTAGATGATGCATGTAATCAGCTAAGCATTATCTCTGGATCATGAGTACTTAATAAAGGATATTTATTAATACTATTACCACAACCATACCTCAGCCTCTGAAGATTGTGTGTGTGTGTGTGTGTGTGTGTGTAGAGAGAGAGAGAAAAAAAAAACAGAGAAAGAAACACACAGAGAGAGAAACAGAGAGAGACAGAGATTTGTTGTTGTTGTTACGTACCATCAAGTCAGAACCAACTCATAGCTGACCCTCCAGCAGGTGATTTCAGAGGCCGTAAATCACAAGGGAGGAGATTGCCCAACTTTCTCTAGTGGAGCAACTGGTAGAATCAAACTGCATACTTCTGGGTTGTCAGATGATGATGATGACGACGACGGTTAAAAGATCTTATCATGGTCCAAGGTTTAATCTCATGAAATAGCTGTCTTTAATAACTTTGCCTATAATGAAAAACTCTCTTAAGCAATGATTTTCTGCTTTTGAACACAGGCCCAAATTCTTAACAGAAGCTCCAGCTTTGATGAATCTCATTCTTTAAAACTCTTGGGAGAGGGGTTCTAGTCTCATGCTCACCAAAGCCCCTCTACCGCTGTGTCTGTCTTTCTGTCTCTGTCTCTGTCTCTCTCTCTCTCTCTCACACACACACACACACACACACACACACACACAGCCTCTATCCTCGGGGCCTCAACCTTCAGCTGCACTCTCCTCTGGTTCCCTGTTTCTTTCCACTCAGCTAAGGAGTCACTGCAATGGGGAAAATAAATTAGAACTAAATTAGACTGAGACTCAGAGTCCTGGAAGCATGACTGCCGATGAGCATTACTGGTTGTTTTATGTCTCCACAGCCTGGAGGGGTGGCCTCCCATAACAGGAACGAGCAATCTGGCTAATCAGCGCCTAGAAGCCTCTAAAATAGATGGTCCTTTCCCCGTAATCTGTGTGCACCTCTGAGGGGGGAAACATCACTTACCTACAAACATCCCCAAATTGTCAAAGTATCGATCTTCGATGCGTCATCGCTCTTGCCCCTTGCTTGTGCTGGAAGCGTCCAAATTAGAGACACTCCTATTTAAGATGATCAGCAGAGGGGAACAACAGATCAACTTGGGCTAATATCAGTAGCAGGGAAGACCAATTAACAAATTCCTGAATTGTGCTGTTTACACTTTTATTCCTAAGGTTAATTATGCGATCAACTAATAGCTTTTGCCTTGATTAGAGGGCCCTTAGGAACTGAAAGTGTGTTTCCACTTTACAAGTTTGTTTGCAGGTTCAGCCCTGCATCAATAGCCCAGGAACTAGACTGCGCAAACATCACCTGTGCAAATGGCTGGAACCAGAGGCCTTAATTCAAACAGCCTCAAGACTCAGTAAACGGAAGCATAATTCATAATAGTGTTAACACCCACCTATGCATTTCTGCCTCTCTCTGTTTTGCACTGTTTACACTGTTAATTCTTTCCAGATGTTACAAACTTGAGAGTGCCAAACTGCTGGGCTTTTCTCATTGTTGGAAAGAACCAGGAAAAATTAGCTACTTGTACATAGAGATATGGACAGAGAAAAAAGAATCATCACCCATAATTTTAGGGATATTTTTGGCCAGATTGTTTCAACTCATTGTCAGTAATGGCAGCTGATATTTTTTGCGATAATCCTATGCCAGGCACTTTGTACTAATTCATGGACTTTTCATTACTAACTCCTCTCCTTTACAGGTGAGGAAACTGAGGCCTAGAGAGATTGTGTCCAAAGCTGTGACAGCCAATTATGCAGAGATTTGAACCACAACAGTCTGGCTCCAGAAGCTACAAATGTAACAACCATGCACTCTGACCTCTCCCTTTAGCATGAGTCCCTTTAGGACTTGAGAGCACAGCCTTGGAGAAAAGAAATGGCTGTGTTCCTGAGAGATGCCATAACAACAACGCCACTCACTCACTTAATTTCATTGGCTGAGTTAGAAGTGATTGGACAGTAACCCTCCATTGGTTTTCTGAGGCTGGAAATCTTTCCAGAAGGAGATTGCCCATCCTTCTTCTGTGTAGCCTCTGGTGGATTTGAATTGCCACCTTTGGGCTAGCAGCGCCACTCCCTATGATAACACCACCAGAGTGCCCCATAACAATGCAGACATCTTTAAAGAACAGACACTATCTCACAATTCTGGAGGCTTATATTCCAAACTGACCATGTCAGTTGCTTCCAAAGGTTTTGAGAGATGAACTGTTCCATGCCTTTCTTGTACTTTTTTGGTGGCTGCTAAAACCCTGGTGTGTATACCCTTGCTGCCTTGAAGAAGCATCCACATTCATTGTTACAAAGCGTCTGTCTTTGCCTGGTATGTACTTCTGTTTTAGAAGTCATTATTCAGAAGAGATCTGACATGGAAAAATGTTACTTCAGAATGATCTCATTTCACTTCATCCCTTTGCTGTCAAGTTAATTCTGACTCATGGTGATTACAGCAACATCCTTGACAACAGCAACTCATTGCCGTCACATCAGAGCTGACCTTAGGGTGGGTTTTCAGAGGCTACAAATTGCATGAGAGATGATTGACCATCTTTCTTCTGCAGAGCAACTGGTAGATTTGAACAGCCTGTGTTTAGGGTGGCAATACAACTCCCTACCAAGCAGGCCACAAGACCAACATTACAGGGCAGAGCAGAACTTCCCTAGTGGTTTCCAAGGTGGTAATCTTTAAGGATCTCTGATGACATAGTGTGTAATGTATTGGGCTGCTAACCTAAAGATCAACCATTCATACTCACCAGTTACTCCCTGGGAGAAAGATGAGTAATCTTATTCTGAAAAGATTTAGAGTTTTGGAGATCAATGGCAGGTCAGCACGGAAGGTTAGCATTGACTTGATGGAAGTAGTTTGAATTTTTTGTCTTCTTTCAATCTTTATGGAAGCTGACTGCCACAACTCTCTGCCACAGAGAGACTGGGGAATTCAAATCCTCGTCCTTTGGATTCACAGTCTAATCCATAACCACTGTGCCACCAGCGTGCCTTTCACTTAACTGGTAACAAGAGAAAAACCCAGTTTCCAAGCAATGTCATTAATTAACTTTTTGGGAGACACAATTCAATTCACTCCATAACAATGATATTTTTTTTCTCCCCCAGCAAAACAAACAGAACAAACATCCAGAAGGTTATTGTTGTTGTTATGTACTATCAAGTCACCTGCAACTCATAGTGACTCTATGTACAATAACTCTGAATGTTGCCCTATCTTGAGCCAGTCTCACTGACTTTGACACACCTAGTGCCATTGTCCCTGTTATCATGTTAATCCATCTTATCCGGTGTCTTCCTCTTCTGTCCTGTTCCTCCACCCTTCCAACCATAATGTCCGTCTCCAAAAACTGGTACCTCTTGGACACACACCCAAAATATATGATGTGAGATGGAGCTTCAATATCCTTGCCTCCAAGGAGAAACTTGGTTTTACCATCTCCAAGACAGACCTATATGTTCTGGTGGTCCATGTTGTTGTTATTGTTGTTAGGTGCCATCGAGTTGAGTATGACTCATAGTGACCCCATGAACAAAAGATCTGAACCTTGTTCTATCCTGTGCCATCCTCACAGTTCCTGACACATAAGAGCCCATTGCAACAGTCACCATGTCAATCCATCTGGTTGAGGGTCTTCTCCTTCGCCAGCCCTTCCCCATTCCCAGCATCATAGACATGTCCAAGAGTTAGCACCTCATAGTAGCATTTTCAAAGTATTTGAGGTGAAGCCTCATCATTCTTGCCTCCAAAGAGCACTCCAGATTCACCCTTTCCAAGACATACCTGTTTATAATGGCAGTCCACAGTATGTTCAATACTCTTCTCCAGCACCACAGTTAAAAGGCATCAATTCTTCTTCTGCCATCCTTAGTCATTATCCAGCTCTCTGATGCATAGCAGGTAATTAAAAAGACCATGGACTGGATCAGACACACCTTAGTCTCTAGATTGGCGTCCTTGCTCCTCAGCACTATGGAGAGGTTCCTGACAGTAGACTTCCTCAGTGTAATTTGTCTTTTGATTTCTTGACTGCTAGTGCCAAGAGTGTTGGTTATAGAACTGAACAAGCTGTAATTTTTAACTTCAATCTCTTCTTCATCTATCATGGTGCTTTCAGTTGGCAAGAATTGTCAACTGTCAAGTGATGAGAATATTTTTCTTCTTGATGTACAGCTACAATCCATATTGAAGACTACAGTCCTTGACCTTCTGCAGCAAGCTCGTCAGGTCCCCCTCAGTTTTAACAAGCAAGGCTAGATCATCTGCATAATGCAGGTTATTGATGAGTCTCCTTCCAATCTTGACGTCACACTCCTCCTCATAAAGTCTGTTGTTGTTGTTATGTGCTGTCGAGTCATTTGCAACTCATAGCGACCCTATGTACAAGAGCCCTAAACCCTGCTCCATCCTGTGCCAATCGCACTGCCTCTGACACACCCATCCCGATTACCCCAGTCACTGAATCAATCCATCTCATAGAGGGTCTTCCCCTCTTGCACCATCCCTCCACCCTCCCAAGCATGAGGTCCCTCTCCAAGGACCTGTCCCTCCTTGCAACATGCCCAAAGTATGTCAGACGAAGCCCCAGAATCCTTGCCTCCAAGGAACAGCCTGGTTTAACCCTCTCCAGGATGAATCTGTTTGTTTTCTTGACAGTCCATGATACATTCAATACTCTTCTACAGCACCACAGCTCAAAGGTATCAATTCGCCTTCTGTCCTCCCTAGTCATTGTCCAACTCTCTGATGCATAACAAGTGATTGCAAAGACCATGGCCTGTATCAGGTAGGTGCACCTTAGTCTCCAGAGAGACACCGTTGCTCTTGAGTACTTTGGAGAGGTCCCTAACAGCAGACTTTCCCATCGCAATACGTTTTTTTATTTCCTGACTGCTGGTGCCAAGAGTGTTGACCGTGGAGCCAAGCAAACTGAAGCTGTGAACAATCTCAATCTCTTTGCCATCCATCCTGATGCTACCAATTGGTCCAGTGCTGAGAATCTTTGTCTTGTTGACATTGAGCCTCAGTCCATACTGAAGGCTGCAGTCCTTGACCCTCTGCAGCAAGTGCATGAGGTCCTCCTTGGTTTCAGCAAGCAGGGTTGTGTCATCTGCGTAACGCAGATTGTTAATAGATCTTCCACCAATCCTAACGCCATGCTTCTCCTCATAGAACTCAGCCTCCCAGATAGTCTGCTCTGCATAAAGTCTAGCCTCCTGAATTATCTGTTCTGTATATGGGTTGAAATGGTATGGAGACAGGATGCATCCCTGACACAATCCTTTCCTAATTTTGAACCATGCAGTGTTTTCTTGCTATGTTCTGATGACTGCCTCCTAGTCCAAGTATAGGTTTCACATGAGCACAATCGGATGTCTGGAATTCCCATTCTTTTCAAGGTTAGCAGCAATTTGTTGTGATTTACATAGTCAAAAGTCTTTGTATAGTCAATGAAGCACAGATAGACATTTCTCCGGTACTCTTTGCATTTAGTCAGGATCCATCTGAGATTGGCATTAATATCTCTATTGCCGTGGCCTCTTCTAAATCCAGCTTGTATTTCTGGTAGTTCTCTGTCAATGAACTCTTTCAGTTGTTTGTGGATAATCTTCAGCAGGATTTTGCTTGTGCTTAGTATTAGTGACATTGTTCAAGAATTTTCACACTCTGTCAGATGATCTTTTTTTGGGGGGATAGGAATTATATATGTGTCTCTTCCAATAATTGGCCAGGGAGTTGTCCTGTGATTTCTTGATCATTTGCTATTTTCAAGTGAGGTACAAGGGTTACCTCTTCTACCTACAATTCTTTTTGAATAATCTGACCCAAAGTAATCAGAAAGAAAATTGGATTCTTCAGAGGATGTGGAAAGTGTTACAGAGACATGATCAGAGGGCTCCACGGGGAGGGTCCCTGCCTTGTTGTTTCATCAGTAGCCTCAGGCTGGTCTGTGCCAGGTACCGGCTGAATGCTCCTGGAGGGTCGTGCTCTACGTGGTGACACAGTCACGCCAACCACGTGGATAATGAAGAAATGAGCTATAGTTTTAATCAAGAACTCACCACAGAATCCTTTTGACTAGGTCAGTGTACCAAACTTCATTTCTTAGGTTCTTTTGTGCATGGTAGGTGCCATCAATTTGATTGATGATGTGCACATCACTGTGGGCACCAAATGCACAAGAGCACCCACTGAAAAGGAAAGCGATGTGTGCAGCTTATGTGCTCAGACTTCAGAGTCGGACTGAATTCAAGCAAATTCAGGTTCTGTAATTTCCAGGTAGGCCACCTCTGGTAAGTTACTTTAACTCTGTTTTAATGAGCTCTTCAGTAAAAGACTAGCTACATCACAGGTTGTGATGAAGATGGACTCAGCATATTCAGCTGGATTTTGTGTTACACTAAGTGTGGTTTCAAGGCCAGCTGGAGGGAGCATCAGTCTGCTCTAAGCCTCTCTGGAAATGTAGAATTTCAGGCATGCTGAGCCCGAATCTACATCTAAGAATGCCGCCAGGTGATTCATCTCAAACATGGAAGGCGGAGAAATCATAGTGGGTGAAACAAATGGCCAGCATTTGTTATAATTCTATTAAACCAATCATTTAGCATTAAAGTAACTTCAGTATTGCTTCTCTAGGAGTCACATGCTTGAAAGGTTTAAAAGGAGTTGGTGACAGTGTCAGATGAGGATGAACTGCTGGATCAGGTGGGAAACCTCTTCAGGCCTCATTGCTTCTCATTTGCAGAATTCGCTGAGATGAACACTGGAAGTGACCAAGTCTTCTAGGAAATTGCTGGGAGAGCCAGTCAAGGAGACATGTGGCCACACAATTTATATCTTTTGTATCAAGCAGTAAATTTGGGAATGAGGGAAAGAGGCAAGAACAGAATTTTCACTTTTCATGTAGGTAATTGGAATCAACAAACTTCATAGGTGGCCAATACCTGTCTATCCATGGAAGCTTATTTGTGGCTGTGACAATGATGAGATATCAGTGGAACTTCCAACTAAGACTAGGAAGAAAGGCCTGGTGAACTACTCCCAGAAATCAGGAATGAAATCATTGCCCTGTGATTCTGTTATTAGAATCTACTGGTTGTTAAGAGCCAAGGTCAACTTGAAAACAATGACGCCTAAATTAAGAAAGCTTTTCTTGTTCTTTTTATTTTTTTCAACACAACCAAACCTCCTGCCAGATCATGGTTTTCAGTTTAAGTGTACAGTTACCGCTCAAAAGTAATTCACAAGTCTTTAAAGAGCCACTCTCCCTTAGAAGTCTGTTTAGAACACAGAAGGTTTGAAGATTGGTGCTTGCAGTGAGAGCTTTTGACTGCCTAAGTATTCAATCTCCCAGCTTCTCAGAGATTTCACAGCAAGAACCAATGTTCATTAAACTATAAGCAAATTAGAGATCAAGCCAAAGATATAAAAGAAGATATAATTAGGATATGTGAGCCATCCACCACTGTTCAACTTCTTTTAGGTGAGAAGTCTTAAACCTCAGAATTAGTTCTTCACACAAAAGCAAAGCACACAGCTGCTTGCTGCAGGCTGTTGATGCTGTTTTAAGGCACTCAATTTACAATGAAATGAAGCAGGAGTATGCAAGGCTGCATTAACACCTTACTTTTCCTTTTGAGTTTTACCTCTATTTTATCTGTAGAGGAACCTAGAATAGTTTGGAAAAGGGATTATTCTGCTAGTCACTAAAGAAAAAAGCTATTTCCACTAAGTGGACCCAGAATTGTTGCTCCCCATAATGGACACTTGCTTGGAGCTCGGAAGGTGGCAGGGCAAGTCATTCTTCAGCAAAATTGATTTGGAGATAAAGCACTATTTCCTGTACCCACATCCAACCACTGGGAAGTAATGTAGCTCTTAGTGACTTTGAACACACTCTAGTGGCTGCCTTATTCCCTGGCCTGAGTTTTAGGCAAAATGTTTGGGAACTACAGAGGAATTGGACTCCTCAGAAGATAAGAAGAAGATAACATGCCATTAGACATGTAGCATTTTATCCACTGGTCCCAAGAAGAGTTTTGTAAGCAATGAGATACTCTGCTCTCTCCTACTCTCTACCTCGTGAAACTTCATTTTCAGGCAGCTGACTCAAAATCTTAATGGAGCCATGTTTGAATTTATAGAACTGGCAAATGCCCCATTACACTCCTTCACCAACTATCATGTCTTAGATTCCTGGTTGGTAGTAAAAAGAGAAAGGGGATGGCTATATCTTACCTTTACCAACCTCACAAAGGGGAAAATGTCCTCAACAACATCAACAACACAAAACCAATTCCCGTGAGATCAGACATGTCACCTCTTTCTACTACTCATCCCAACACCAATCTTACTGCTTTACTAGGTCCAAAATATGATGCAGTAGCTCACAGACCACACAGAACCACATAGGGGAAGTCAAAAGGTTATGATCCAGTTTAGTATCAGAACACAGGACAGTTTCCAAAATGTACTCATAAGTTCCTCAGCCGTGAGCTTTGCAGCTTTGGGCCATTGTTATGAAGTTCTCAGTCCTGCCAATTTTGACTCTACTCCCCACCCCCATATTCCCCTTCCCACGCAGTCCTTCAACAAACTTGAGCAAAAGGCTCTTAGCTCCCATTCGATGAAATAGCAGTCTTAAGGTCAGCTCCGTTTCATGCCAGGTCTCTTGTTCTCTGCTGTGGCTGTTATGGCTGCTGCTCCCATAAGCTTTCATCTGACTGGCACAAGAATCTCTGGCCCCAAGGACGTGTCACCTTTTCTTACTTCATTGCTGGCATTGAAAATCTTCTATTCTGATGTTAGATCCACTCAACTTATTGGTGAGTCTAATACCCTGTGGATTGGTGAGACTAGCCAATCCCCTTGTAGATAAGCCAGCACACCTTCACATATTCCCACTCATCCACATGGCAAAGTAGGCTAATGAATAGGGATAGGGAAGCCATCTTGAACAATAAACACCCAACACCACACAGGTTCTGTTGATACATAAATATTATATGTGAATGGTTTTAAAGAACAGAAATCTACCTTCTCCTAGTGTTAACAAATCCATCGCTTTAGAATCAGCTGTAACTCATAGTGACCATCCACTGGGCTTCCAAGACCATAAACATTAATACGAAGAGACTACCTTTCTTTCATGGAGCCACTGGTGCGTTTGAGTCACTGACGACAACATCCTATGGACTACACCACTGAGCACCTTCTCCTAGTTCTAGAGGCTGGAAATCCATTTCAGGATGTCAGCTGTAGTGACGCAAGCCTTTTAGATAGTTACAATCTTACTTTCTTGACTTGTACATGATCCTCAAATGGCATCTGTTTTCCATGTGTAAGTGTGTTTGTTCTGCTCTTTTTATAAATTATGTTGAGGTTAGAGAGAACTAAAGGAGCATTCAACAAGGGCAACAAAGGCTCCTACAACCAAATGCAGTAAGTACTGGCTCAGCTATTTCCTTATCAGCTTTGCTTTCTGCTTAGAAAAGACCACAGTAGGAGGTGATCTCCATATATGGAAGATCTACCTCTCTCTTCCAATCAGAGGTGACCACAGAAGAAAGACTCAAACTAAGAAGAAAATCTCCTTAAACTGTTAACCTTTACTCCAGACATGGCGCCAGCGATAGCACTGATGATGTCAGATCTTGGCTGAAAGCAGATAATACCAAAAGGTTGTCTATTTGTGTTTTATTGACTATGTAAAGACATTTAACTGTGTGAATCATAACAGACTATGGCTAACATTGAGAAACATGGGAATCTCAAAACACTTCATTATACTCCTATGTTTCATACCTATACCTAGATCTAGAAGCTGTTGTCTGAACAGGAGAACACTACGTTTTAAAATCAAGGAAGATGTGTACCGAGAATATATCCTTTCCCCATAACTATTTGACCTGGATGCTGAACAAATCATTCAAGAAGCTAGACTTTATGAAGAGGAATGTGTGATCAGACTTGGAGAAAGATTCATCAACAAACTACATTATGCAGATGACAGACACAACCTTACTTGCTGAAAGTAAGACCTTGAGAGAAGACTACAACCTTCGATATAGATTATATCTCAACATGAAGACCCTGGGCCAATATGCAGAATCCCCATAGATGGAAAAACAGAAATTGTCAGTGATTTCATCAACACCTTTGGTACTAGCAGTTAAGAAATCAGAATCCTGATCATATACAAGCAAAATCCTACTGAAGATTATTTTAAAAAAATATACTGGAACAGTACATTAAGAGAGAACTGCCAGAAATACAAGCTGGATCTAGAGACATTATCTCCAATGTCAGATGGGTATTAGCTGAATGCAAAGAATACCAGAGGAATGTCTATCTGTGCTTTATTGACTATGCAAAGGCATTTGACTGTGTAGATCACAACAAATTGAGGCTAACATTGAGAAGAATGGGAGTTCCAGAACACTTGATTATGCTCATGCAAAAACTATACTTGAACTAGAGGCAGTCATCAGAACAGAGCAAGGAAATACAGGATGGTTCAAAATCAGGAAAGGAGTGCATCAGGGCTGTACACTGTCTCCATTCTTTTTTCAATCTAAATTCAGACCAGATCATTCAAGAGGCTGGACTTTATGAAGAGGAGTGTGACATCAGGATTGGAGAAATGCTCGTCAACAACCGATGCTATGCAGATGAAACAACCTTACTTGCAGAAACTGAGGAGAACCTGAAGTGTTTGCTGCAGAATGTCAAGGGCTGTCGCCTTCAATATGGATTGATGCTCAACATCAAGTAAACAAAGATTCTCATCACTGGGCCAATGGGCAGCTTCATGATGGATGAAGAAGGCATTGAGGTTAACAATTTCTGCTTATTTGGCTCCACAACCAGCACTCTGGCACCAGCAGTTAGGAAATTACAAGACAAATTGCACTGGGGAACTCTGTTGTCAGGGACCTCTCAAGAGTGCTTAGGAGCAATGACATCAGTCTTGAGACTAAGGTGTGCCTAATCCAGGCCATGATCTTTGCAATTACATGTTATGCATGCATCACAGAGCTGGACAATGACTAAGGATGACAGAAGAATTGATACCTTTAAGTTGTGGTGCTGGAGAAGAATACTGAAGATACCATGGACAGCCAGGAGAACAAATAGGCCTGTCTTAGAGTGCATGAAACGAAGTTTCTCCTTGGAGGTTAGGATTTTGAAGCTTCATATCACATATTTTGGACACGTGGCCAGGAAGGACCAATCCTGGGAGGGTGGAGGGACAGCAAAGGAGAGGAAGACTCCAGATCAGATGGATTGACACTATAATTGGGGTGATAGGATTATGTGTGTCAGAGTTAGTGAGACTGGCTCAGAATAGAACAGGGTTCAGAGTTGTTGCACCGAGGGCCTCAGGAAACTCAACAGCATTTAACAACAGCATTGCACTGGGAAAGGGTGTTATTAAGGACTTCTCTAAAATACCAAGAAGCAATGATGTATATTTAAAGACCATGTTATGTTTTAAAGGCTTTGTTCTTCCAATCACTTTTTATCCACCTGAGAGCTGAACAGTAAATAAGGATGCCTAGAGAGGGACATCATGCTTGGTAGGGTGGAGGGACAGTGCAGAAGGGGAAGGCCCTCTATGAGGTGGATTGATTCAGTGACTGGGATAATTGGGATGGGTGTTTCGGAGACGGTGTGATTGGCACAGGACAGAGCAGAGTTTAGGAATGTTGTACACAGGATCGCTATGAGTCGCAAGTGACTCGACGGCACATAGCAACAACAACAACAGTTGTGGTGTTAGAGAAGAATACTGAATGTCCCATGGATTGCAAACAACAAAGCAATGTCTTGGAGAAAGTGCTCTTTGAAGGCAAGAATAGTGAACCTTCATCTCACATACTTTGGTCATGTTGTTAGGAGGGGCATGCCTTGGAATTCTAACCTGTCTGGAAAGGTGGAGGGTCAGCAAAAAAGAAGATCCCAATGAGGTGGAGTTCATGGTGACTGCAGCAGTTGGCTCAAGTGTATCAGAGATGATGAAAATGACCCAGGACAGGACAGATTTCAAATCTATTGTTCATATGGTTGATAGAGTTATATTTGACTCAACAGTACCTGACAATGATCCTAAATCCATGTCTTTCTCACTCTTGAGAAGACCTTCTGTGTGTGTCACTGACAATGTACTCTGCTCAATAACAGTTTGTTTCCTCTTCCCCCACTCCCACCCCAGTAAACTATCTTTTCTCAATTATCTGGTGTTCATGTGTCTATGGCAAATTTCTCTGGAGGAAACTGGCTAGTTCTTTCTGAGGCACTCCACCCTGGGCATCTTTGACACTAGTACTGAAACCTAACTAACAATTATTAGGTTTAGAATCCACTCTCCTGGTAAGACCTCAACTACTTGGTTGATTATATTAAATTAGATTACATTATGGATGATGATTATATAATGTGGTGCTGGAGAAGAGTATTGAATGTTCTATGGACTGCCAAGAAAACAAACAGATTCATCCACGAGAGGGTTAAACCAGGCTACTCCTTGGAGGCAAGGATTCTGGGGCTTCGTCTGACATACTTTGGACATGTTGTAAGGAGAGACAAGTCTTTGGAGAGGGACATCATGCTGGGTAGAGTAGAGGGACAGCGCAGGAGGGGAAGACCCTCTGTGAGGTGGATTGATTCAGTGACTGGGGTAATTGGGATGGGTGTGTCAGAGGCAATGCGATTGGCACAGGATAGAGCAGGGTTTAGGGCTGTTGTACATAGGGTTGCTATGAGTCGCAAACGACTAGACGGCACAGAACAACAACAACAACAACAACACATTAGATGTAAGATGATTGCATTACATTAGATTGCAGTCATAGGTAGGATCTCAGCATATCTTTGTTCCTTAACAACTCCCTATGTACTGTGAGCTAAGAGTCAGGGCAAACTTAGAGAATGGAAAAGGATCCCCTTGGTTGTAGAAGTTAATAGCGCTGGAAGGTAGGGTGGACAGACTATGGGTTGCTTGGCCTGGGGTTCACCCAGAAACCAACCTTGATCTGTCCAGTAGAGATGGGTCCCTGGGTTTGTACTGACAGAGAGAGAGCAATAGCAGTGTCAGCAAGCCTAAGATCCTGGAAAGGCAGCAAAAGTGTGATGGTTTTCTGGAAGGGCAGACAGAGGAGCCTCTAGCCTGGCCAGGAAGTTGGGATGGAGGAAGGTTGACACATCCTGGCTGTTCTTGATTGCCGTAGCCTTGAGTCTGACTTTGTAAAAAAGGGGCTGTTAGACCTGAGCCTTCTGAACCTACCCTTCTGAAAACTAACAGTAATAATTGTCACCTCTCAGTAAAATTATAATATTCCAGCAAGCCTGATACACAGGCTAGTTTTATTTCTATCTTACAATGAGAAAATGAAAATGAAGTTCATGACTATCATTTCCTGAAGGGACCCAGGAAGGTAGTGGAGGAGATTGTACAGAAACCCATTCCCAATCTAGTCCTCTGGCCTCCACTCAGGCAACTAAAGCTTGCCCTTCTCTCTCACTACCTCTGGAATGTTCTGGAAAATGAGAAATGTGTGAGACACAAGAAAGAACTTGAGACTGACTTGACTTCTGAGGGAGTGAATGTTGATTACAGCCAGACAAAAATGGAGGAAGTGGAGATTTAAGAAGTCAAGGGCAGGCTGAAAATGAAGAGGAAGAAAGGGACAGAGGAAATTGAGTCCATTGTCATCCCAAGTTTTAAGCAGTGAAGAGTGAAGATCCCCACCTCTAGTCCCACCTATTAGAATCACGCATCATAGAAACCTTCCTGGAGCTTCAGGTATGGGACTATGGCTTGGGTGAAATCTACAAGGATGCAAGGGCAAGTGCTACAAACCAGTCATCTGCAGATGTGGAAATTCCTCCAGCACGGCAGGTGGTGGGACAGTGGGGCGGCCGCTACGATACATCTCCAGGTGGACCCTGAGGTTCCTCCCCAATTTCTGCTGCCAGAAGATGGCTATGAATGTTACCTGGGGGAACTTGCAAAAAGCCCCGAAAGTCATCCTGGTGCCCAAAGGAGGCGGCTAGTGGCACATCCCGGTTATGAGAACAGGAAGAAGATGAGGTGCTCAAATGGAAAAGTGCGATGGCAGAGCTGCACCACACGAAGCAGTTTTGTCTGGAGCTCTGTCAGTTAACAGTGGCTTCATCTCACAGTTGTCCTCAGCCTGATAATATTTTGGATTTTTTTTTTTAGTGGATCCAAGATTTTCCAATTGCTTGTTGAAAAATTGATCAAGGGAGGAGAGCAAAATGCAAGCAGTTCTCAGGTTACAAATGTCCATCTGTACAGCCTGGATGCCTATTATATTAAAAATCCGAGGTACAGTCATTCATAACGGAATAGGAAATGGGTGCAACTTTATGGCACACATCAAAACATTACTATTATTATGTTATTATTGTGTTCAAGATATTTTAGTATTATCTGGAAATCTCCCTTTAATGCTTGTTTGATGCATAGGAAGGAATGTTGTTGTCGCTAGGTGCCATCGAGTTGCCTGGAACTCATAGCAACACTCTACACAATAACTCTGAGTCCTGTCTAACCCTGAGCCAATCTCACTGTCTCCAACACACATGCCCCCACCACCCCAGTACTACCTGCTGTGTCCTAAGACATACACTTGACTATCTGATGTGACACATGAACCACAAAGAACTATTCTGATTTACTTGCAAAAGCAACTTACAGAACTTTAAAAACTTCTAAATCCAGAGACTGTCTGTAACAAAAATAGGGGAAATTGAAAGAAAAGTCTTTTCTCTCATTACAATAAACGAACCATTAAAAATAGCTCCCAAAGTAGCTATATATGGGTTTGGGGTGTGTGTGTGTGTGTGTGTGTGTGTGTGTGTGTGCGCGTGTGTGTGTGTTTTGGTTGTTGTTGTTTTATTTTATTTGTCTTTTTGCCTGGAAGCAGAAGCACCTAGCACGCATGAGCTGCTGCTTGGCTTGACCTGTCCATACCCAGCCTCCTCCTCATCTGTTAACATATCCCTGAACACAGTAAGATTGAAGGCTTAATAAGTTGTCCTGAAGTTCAACCAGACAGTGAATCCATCACATGTTGTAAAAGAACTGGTGCCACCTGAGGAGAGGGGACTTGGGAGAGGGGACCTGAATCAAGGTGGCTGGCCATCAACAGGCAAAGCCATGCCAGGTAGGAGCACCGAGGAAGACCAGAGCTTGGTCTTCGGCCAATAGCTCTCCCTGTGGTCCACTGGAGAAAATGATCAAAATGAATAGAAACCCAGTCTCTGACTTGGAGTCCCTCCCGAGGGCTTCCTGAACTGCAGTGGAGTTCAGAGGAGTTCCATGAACTGCGGTGTTGGGAACGAAACAGGAAGATCTTGCTCATACACACACACCAAACACCTGCACTGTCCTAATTCGCTACTATTCTTTTCAATAAAGATGTATTGGCATTTGTGCTATCACATATATACATTGCTATCAACCCTGCATTATACAAAAAGGTATGCTAAAAAATAATAAGCCCTATGGGAATAATAGAGTTGGGAAGTCCATAAAAATCTGTGGAACTTTGTAAACAGATCACTCGCAAAAACAATCAGAGTTCTAATAAAATACTAGCCAGGTTATATCTCCCCTGGCATTTGCACTCACCATCACCAGCAGTGAATTGTTCACAGCCTTAAAACCCAGCCTCAGGCTCTCACTTTCTCCAGGACATGGATCCAGGAGGACCCTCACTTCTGACAGAGATGAATTTCCTCAAATTAAAATACTGAGTCGGAGTGAAGACCGGGGGAAACACAATCATGCATCTGGCCCTGACTCTCGTTTATAAGAAATGAAATACTGAAGATGAATGAACATCTTAACGTCACGAATCAATCAGACAATTACAGAATTTAGAAAACTGTGTAAGAAGAATGCTCTAATTTTCACTCCCCAACAAACAAATAAATGGAATTAGCGGGAAGGAAGGTAGGCAGAAGAAGGGACATTACTATGGATTTTAAAGACTTGAGAAACATTATAACCAAATACAATGTAAAGTTGACATGAAGGCTGCATAGTGGAGTGGACTTGGGGGGAGGGATTATATAATAATGAAAGAACTTTTCTTTTACTTTCAAAGAGAAGAGCAAATTGGGGAGTGAGGGGTAGAAAGGGAGAAAAGTGCACCAATGAATGGAAATCCTCAGTCTCTGTAAACTTTCATTAAAATTAATATTAATAAAAAAATTTAAAGAATATTTTTAAACAAGAAGAAATTAAGCACTGGAATGTATTAGTTGATATACAGAAATTAGGGTTAATTTTGTTATGTGATGTTGTGTTCATTTTAATAAATTATTTTATTTGTTAGAGTTAAAAGTAAAAGGAGATTAATAAAACATGCCAAAATGTGTTAACTGTTGTATAATGTAAGGGTTGGAGATGTGAGCGTTCTTTATATAAGCCTCTCTACTTTTCTGTGTGATTCAATATTTTTTGGTAATAAAAAAATGAAAACAAATCAATTCTCTTTTTGTACTGCCAGAAAGCAAGAAAATGCTCAATAAAAGCAAAAAATGAAACAGGGCAACCACAAAATTGGTAGTAAGTCAGTGGAAAGAACTCCCAACAGCCAAAGCTGGAGCAGTTTGAGCAGGAAAAGAACCAAAAGTGTAAAATAAATATCCATGAAATCATGGATATCAATAATTGAATAAATAAAAGGGAGAGAAGAGACGAATCTTCCATGTAGCAAAATTCCAACAAATTTAAATTGATATTTTTTTTCCTCAAGGAGATGAAATCTAGTCTCCACTGTCCCGCTGTGGGCAGTGTACAGTGACTCCTCCTCAGTGAAGGAAGCGAGGAGGGTGGGAAAGAGTGGAGGACACTGATAAATATGACCTCAACCTGGCCATCATACTGGTGAGCCACGTTAATAATCTGTATCCCTGACAGGTGATAAAAATGACATTTTACCTGCATGGTTTTCCTTCCTCCAAACCATAATTCCAGTCCAATTCGAGAAAAACATCAGAAAACTACAATAAAGGGACATTCGACAATTACATGACAAGCACTCCTCCTTCAAACGATCAGTCATAAAAAACAAGAAAAGTTGTTTAAGCAATTCTCAGCCAAGTATGGTCTAATGAGATACCATAACTTGATGTAATGGTGTATCCTGGATAGGATTCTGGGTCAGAGACAAGACATTAAGGGAAGACTAAGGACATTCAAATAAAATGTGGACTTAGTTAATAATAATTTGTCTGGTAGCTAGTGATAAGGAATACACTCTCAGTGCAAAATGATCCTATTCAAATCCACCAATTATTTTGTTGGAGAAATATGGACAATCGCCTACCATGCAATTTACTGCTGATTAAAACCTGCTGTAGGGTCAGCTATGGATCTGTTCTGACTCCACCGGACGCATCAAAACAACAATTGTAACAAATATTCCTTACATATTAATTAATGGAAGATGTTAATGGAACAAGAAATTGATGGGTGCAAATAGAACTCTCTTTACTATTTCTCCACTTTTTTTGGTAGATCTAATGTTCTAAAATATAAAGTTTATTTTTGTAAAGGTCATTATCAAATAAATTCATAGGCTGTCCGAAGAGCAGAAAACAGGGCCTGGGAGCACAAGACCATGAGTGTCTCCATGAAACGGCAAGAGTAACACAGCCCCTCACTGTCCTAGAGCAGAAAGCAGATAAAGAGCCTGTAACCCAGCCCCCATGGTGCCTTGAGAGACACGCCAACAGCAAGTTGTTGTTGTTGTTATGTGCTGTCGAGTCGTTTCCGGCTCATAGCGACCCTATGCACAACAGCCCTAAACCCTGCTCTATCCTGCGCCAACTGCACCGCCTCTGACACACCCATCCCGATTACCCCAGTCACTGAATCGATCCATCTCATAGAGGGTCTTCCCCTCCTGCGCCGTCCCTCCACCCTCCCAAGCATGATGTCTCTCTCCAAGGACCCGTCCCTCCTGGCAACATGTCCAAAGTATGTCAGACGAAGCCCCAGAATCCTTGCCTCCAAGGAGCAGCTTGGTTTAATCCTCTCCAAGATGAATCTGTTTGTTTCCCTGGCAGTCCATGGTACATTCAGTACCCTTCTCCAGCACCACAGCTCAAAAGCATCCACTCTCCTTCTGTCCTCCCTAGTCATTGTCCAACTCTCTGATGCATAACAAGCGATTGCAAAGACCATGACCTGTATCAGGCGCACCTTAGTCTCCAGAGAGACACTGTTGCTCCTGAGTACCTTTGAGAGGTCCCTAACAGCAGACTTTCCCATCGCGATACACTTTTTGATTTCCTGACTGCTGGTGCCAAGAGTGTTGACTGTGGAGCCGAGCAAACTGAAGCTGTGAACACTCTCAATCTCTTCGTCATCCATCCTGATGCTGCCAATTGGTCCAGTGGCGGGAATCTTTGCAAGAGGTTTGTTTATTCATTGCTGATTCAGACTCACAGGTATGGTACTGAGAATGAGTTTAGTAGGGAAGTAAGTTGGAGAGTGGGGGAAGCAAGGAATATCATCCCACACAAATACAGGTTTTAGCCCAACTTTCAAGGCACAATTCCTTGATGGGTCCAGGCCGTGGTTTCAATTCAGCAGTCCAGTCCAAATCATCCACCAAGGTTTGGCCTCAGAGCAGTTATAAGTCAGCTTCTCCTTCAAACGTCCAGCAAAAACAGCAAACACTTTGAACTGTGGCCTTTATCTCTGGGCTCCTCTGTACTTTGTGAATATAAGTTTTTTATCATATAAAAGATTTACAAATATTTTATCCCATTTTATAGTTTACCTTTTCACTTTTTTTAAAAATAATGTACTTTGATGCATTAAGATTTTTATTTTCATAAACTGCAATTTATCAGTATTTCCTTTATTCTCTTGTGTTTTGGTTGTGAAACCAGGCAATAACTTTCCACTAAGCCCTTTGTCATGTTCTAATGTTTAAGTTTATAACACTATTTTATTATACTACTTTATTTACAAAATTCAAATACACTGTTTTCCAGATTTTGAGGTAATTTTTTGTGTATGATGTGAAGCAGTAGAATCCAATGTCATTTCCTTGGACATGTTGTTTCAGTATCATTTGTTGAGAAAGACTGTTCTTTCCCTACTGAATTGTCTTGTTACCCTTGTTAAAGATCAGTTGACCATAAACAAAGGATTTTTTCCTATTTATTTTTCTTACTACATGAGAAATATTTGTTTTTGATAATTGTGAAAAACAACGATATATTAAAACATACAATCATTCCTGTTAAAATGTACATGAAGAAAACAATGTAAATGAATAGATAAAATGCAATCTAAAGAAACACGCAACAATGAATGAATGGAAATCCAAAGTATCTGTAAATTTTCATTAAAATTAATAGTAATAAAAAAATAAAAATAAAAAAACCCATACAATCATATAATAATCTAGAGAAAATCAGAGGGTTTTTTGTTTGTGTTTTTTTTTTTTTTAACAAAACTATTATTTTCCCATCTTCTTTGTAAATCAAAATCCTGGGGAAGGATGTGGAAGTAGTGTCTCGAGGACTTGTGCTTTCAAAACCCCTTATGGATAATTCTATGGGCATCCAGGACTGATAACTACGATAACAGAGGTCATCTTGGGCTATAGAGATCACGGAAGGGAGTCCTGGAAACAAAGGTTAGGCAAGAATCTTGGGATGTGAGAACATCATCCCTGCAGGCAAACAGGGAAGTTGAAGTTTCGTGCTCTGACAAGGTTCCTCTCTATGTACAGGACTTAGATTCAACTTCTCTCATCCTCATGCCCTGTCATTTGCAATGACAGACTTCTATGTTGCTCCTTTGATAGCCCATAAACCCAAGGTCCAGTTTCTCTCTACGATATTCCTATTTTTGTTTCTCTAGATTTTTTTTTCTTCCTAATGCCTTTCTCTTTCTAAGTCTCAAATCCATAACTCTCCAGAAGGGATCTGATTGGGTCAGGGATTCACAATCCAGCATGAAGAGGTTCTTTTGGGCAGAGTCCTTAACCCAGGTTCTGAGGATGACAGTCTCAATTTCCATTTTAAATTGAGACCCTCTTGAGCATGAACACGAGAGCTGATAACTGAGAAGCCAGGATGAATGGTATAAACTGATACTGTCCCGGCAGATTGGGATGTCTGGCCATCTTATTGTCCTTCCTTAATCTTATTCCAGCATTTTACAAAAATGTGTTCTGTATGAAACACTACATAGTCTAATTTTCTTTCCACTTCTGTCTTAGTATTTTTACAGAGCATTTTAGCATATCAAAGGCTTTAGGAAAGAAATCAGAGTAATTTTGTTTAACATTTTTCATTTATGTTTTAGTATAATGCTCATTCTTTATGCAGTGTCTATTTAGTGTGGTCCTTTTCAGCATGAATTTCTTCTTTCACCTCTCAGACCCCAGCTCTAGTTGATGAGAGTATTTTATCGTCTCAGTCAGTAACTTTTCAGAAATGGCTGTAGTAGCAATCAATCTAACCTAGCAAACAATAAAAATAATCCCAGAACTGGTGAAGAGCTACTAAACATTTCCTCACTCCTCCGACAAATCTTAGATGAAGATGAAATTGCTGTGATAAGAAAGTAAAGATGAATCTATATGTGATGTCAGCTTCATGGACGAGATGAGAGAAGAAGCAGAAAGACTAGGTCCTTGTGCCACGCCTGCCTTGGGAGGTGGCTTTATGCTGATTCCAGTCTTGCTTTGGGATTAGTAGTCAATCAACTACTTTTTGTTCTTAAACTTGTTTGGTTTGAGTTCTTTTTTGTCTGCATTTTTTTTTCTAAATGAAGTAAAGCTAATTTTGCCTTAGACTTGCAGAGCATGGATTTTTCAGTCCAGGGTGACAATTTGTCACCTGCCACAAGCACAAGCATATGCTTTGAGTATTCAAGAAAGGGCTGTGAGCATGGCAGGCTGGCTATACTCTTTAGAAAGCTGGGTTTTGTGTTTTTGTTTGTTGTTGTTGGTTTTTTTTTTTTTAATTATTTAGCAGTATTGTTATGTACCGTTGAGTCTGAATTGACCCATAGCTGACTCCGCAGTGGGTCTTCATAGGCATTTTAATTGCCTGCAGAGAAGTTGGTGGATTCAAACCACATGTCCCAGGTTGGGAGAGTAACTTCTAATTACTAAGCCACCAGAGCACCCTATTTGACCATATGTTGTTTGTTGTTGCTGTTTATCATCAAATTGGAACCCTCCAGTGGGTTTTCAGAGACAGTAAATCCAAGATGGTTTATCTTTTCCCCAGGAGTGGCTAGGATATTGGAACTACGTACCTTGCTTGGTACCTTGGCATTGGCAGTGCAATTTCTTACCACTAAGCCACCAATAGGTGTGCTGCAATCGTACCCAACATTTGCTTCAAAAGTTTGTACCCACCAGCTGCTTCATGGGATAAGGATAGGCAATCTCCTCTTGTGAAATCTTCTGCCTCTGAAAATGCAATGGAGCATTAGCTTTGGATTGGTTCCAACTCAACAGCACATTACGACAAGAAGAAGTTACCATAGCTTCCTATGTGAAAATACAGCATGACCAATTCTCTGTTATTAAATATGCTTCTTTAGCATGATTAATAATTATTGAATAGAATTCCATTGTATGCATTTATTATCCATTTGCAAAGTCAGCCCTCTTTTTATGCCTTTAAAAGATAATGTAGCTAATAATTTAATGAATATCTTGTACATTATCATTTGTGGGTTGTGATGTGCCATCAAGTTGCTTGTGACTCCTAGTGACCCTGTGTACAACAGCTCTCAACTCTGCTCTATCTTGAGTCAACCTCATTGTCTCTGACACATCTACCCCATTACCTCAGCCACTGAGTCAATCCATCTCATAAAGGGTCTTCTTCTCTTGCACAGTCTCTCCACCCTCCGAAGAATGATGCCCCTTTCCAAGGACTGGTCCCTCTTTGCTCAGATGGAGCTTCAAAATTCTTTCCTCCAAGGAGCAGCCTGATTTCACCTTTTCAAGGACTAATCTGTTCTCTTAGCAGCCCACGGTCTATTCAGTACTCTTCTCCAGCACCAGAGCTCATCCCTAGTCATTGTCCAGCATTTTTTTTATGCACAGCAAGTAATTGCAAAGACCATGGCCTCGATCAGGCACAACTTATTCTCTAGACTGACATCATTGCTCTTCAGTACTCTGGAGAGGTTCCTGACAGCAGATTTTCCCAATCAAATTTGTCTTTTTATTTCCTAGCAGCTGGTACCAAGTGTGTTGATTGTGGAGCCAGACATGCTGAAGCTGTCAACAAGCTTAATCTCTTCACTGTCTATCATGGTGCTGCCAATTGTCCCAGTCGTGAGAATCTTTGTCTTCTTGATGCTGAACTTCAATCCATATTGAAGGCTGCAGTAATTGACCTTCTGCAGTCTTAGGTCCTTCTCAGTTTCAGCAAATAAGGTTGTGTCATCTGCATAACACAGGTTGTTGATAAATCTTCCTCCAAGCCAGATGCCACATTTCCTCCTCATAGAGGATTACCCAGCTGTTTCGTATATAGATCGAAAAGGTATAGAGATAGGATGCATCCCTTGTGTACACCTTTCCTGATTTTAAACTATGCAGTGTTTTCTAGCCCCATTCTAACAACTGCCTCCTGGTCCAACTATAGATCGAATGTTCTGGTACTCCCATTCTTTTCAGAGTTAGCCACAGTTTGCTGATTTACATAGTCAAATGTCTTTGCATAGTCAATGAAACATAGATAGACATTCCTCTGGTAATCTTTATTTTGGCCAAGATCCATCTAGCATTGACTATAGTATCTCTAGTGCAACGGCCTCTTCAAAACCCAGCCTGAACATCTGGCAGTTTTCTGTTGATGTGCTATTCCAGTTGTTTTTGGATAATTTTCAGCAGGAACTTGCTTGCATGTGATATTGATGATATTGTTCGATAATTTCCCCACTCTGTTGGGTCACCTTCTTTTGGAATGGGAACAAATATCGATTTCTTCCAGTCAGTTGGCAGATTGTTGTCCTCCAGATTTCTTGGCACACGTTGTTGAGCCCTGGCAGTGTCTCTTTGTTGAAATATGTCATTTGGTATGCTGTCAATTCCTGGGGCGTTGTTTTTTGCCAGTTCCTTAAGAGCAGCTTGAAATTTCTCCTTCATCTCCATAGGCTTTTGATCATACATTGTCATGAAGTGAAATTCTTCTGTGTTTTGTGAGTATCTCTGATTATCTCTTGATAGCTTATTACTAGAAGCTAAATCGCTAGGCCAAGTAGTATGGCAAAGTTTCTAAGCTTTATAGACACACTGCCAAATTATACCAGAAATGCTGTACCAGTTTTATTCCCAATCCATGCATTGGAGAAATGGTAAGCCTGTTATCCCACACATGACAGTTTTAAAATATTTACCAGTTGATTGGTGGAAAATGAGATATTATACGCTAGTGTTGTTTTGTCTTATTATCAACTGAACATCACTAACTTTTCTAGCCATGGCAGATCAATAAGGAACACAGACAACAAAATGCGTGGGAGAAGGGGCACAAAGCCCTGCAGCTCACAGGGCAGAGAGGGGCACTCGAGAGGTTCAGGTGGCAGGAGAGAGTGAAAACCTACTGCATAGGTGTCTGAAGAAAGTAATTGCTGAGAAGGGCTGAGCAGTGAAAAGAAAAGAGAAGGGGATCAAAAAAGAGGAGACTTTAAGGACTCCCTTAGTATCAGATCTAATACCTTCTTTCAGAGGGCCAAGGAAGAAAAAGAGAAGAAAAGAAAGTCATGTATATTCATTTCAGGAGACTGCCATAGCTAACTAGCATAAATTGTTGTTTGTGGTAAGTGCCGTGGAGTTGTAGGCAATTCACAGCGACCCTATGAACAAAAGACCTGAACAGCCTATAACTTTCATCCTTTCTCCAAGTTCATGGGATTTCCGGAGGCAAGCTGTTTCAGAAGTGGATGCCACTCCTGCTTCCAAGCTTGTTTTAATTGGGAAGCTCCACCAAACATTGTTCACCATGGGTAACTATTATCACATTGCACATCAGTGTCACAGTGTTTACCATCACAGCAACCACAAGTTATCTCAGTGTAGCAAATGGACCAGTGCTATACCACTTAGAGGAATGTTTGACCAAAACCAATTAAAACCAGGCCTGAGAGCTGCAGATTAAAATCACCCTCCTTTGACTTGGTAGCATAACTTTCTATTCATTAACAAGGCCAACAGAGCTCTCTCGTTGTTGTTTGTTTAGTGCCTTTGAGTTGTAGGTGACTGATAGCATAAATTAGTTAGCTTAAAACAACAGAAGTTGATGCTCACATAGTTCTGGAGGCCCGAAGTCTAAATGCAACGTCTTGGCAGAGTCATATTCTCCCTAAAGGCTCAATAAGAAAGTCCTTTCTTATCGCTTTCAGTTACTGGTGGTTCTGAGAGTTGCCTAACTCTAGTCTCTGCTTCTGCCATCACATGATACTTGCTGCTGTGTGCTTGTATCTCTTCTTCTCTTTTGATAAGAGGATGAGTCACATTAGATTAGAACTCACCCTATTCTGGCATGACCTCATGTTGGCTGATAACATCTTCAATGATCCTATTTCCAGATACACCCATTTCTCACTTGTGCACATACTTACTTTCCAAAGTCTAGGTCATTATGCAAAAATTAGTATTTTGCAAAAATGGAGGATGATCACAAAATGGAAGATGACAGCATCACCACACAGCTGCCAAATTACATAGCTACAAGATTACATCATTACTTGACTGTTGAGAATCACGGCTAAGCCAAGTTAACCTTCACTGTCACAGACAGCGTTCCTCTGGCCTTGCACCTTGGAGTACATTTCTGTAAGATATGAGTCACTGATAGGCAAATAGACAGTAGGTTTTTAGCATGGTCATAAATATGAAGTATCAGAGGTTAAGAGAGTCGACAAGTGAAGAGTAGGAGGAACATAGCATTCACAAGCACAAAAAATTAGGACTTCACCATATTTATTCAACATACAGCAAAAAGGAAATGAAAATCCGGTAACTTCCAGGAAAGGCATCAAACACGAGTCTTATTGAAGTAAATAATGGGACTGGGAATCTTTACTCCATATGAAAGTTTCTCTCATGAACAAGCAAATGTCTGTCACTTTGCGCACAGATGAAGAGGGTCCGAGTGGCCCCGAACGGGTGCAGAGGTGACATCTCCAATCCAGATGTTGGAACCTTCCCTCCCACATTTCTTTCCATAAATTCCTTTTTTTTCTCTTTTGATTTAAAGGCCAGGCATCATTGTAGAATAGAATGACAAGTATTTTTTGTATTATTTGGAAGAACATATTGGATAGGAACCAGTGAAAACCCGTTTTCTTCTCTGGCCCATAATCTCTCTTTTCCTTAACCTTTCTCAGATTCCTCATACTGCTCTAACGGGAAAAAAAAAATGACAACAAAAGACCCAATCACAAGTGGCCAGATAGAATTAACAAAAATTTCTTTCCTCACAGTTTTGGAGGCCAATCTCAAATAAGTAGAGTTGTACTATTATTTATTCTTTTGTGCTTGACTTCTTTTACACAATGTCATGCTTTCAAGGTTCATTCATGCCGCAGTGTTTCAGAACTTCGTTTCTCTTTGTGGCTGACTAATATTCCATCGCGTGATTATACCATATTTTGCTGATTCATTCATCTATTGATGAACTTTTTGTCCAACCATTTGGCTAGTGTGAATAAGACCACCAAGAACTCTGATGAGCATGTATCTCTCGAATTTTTAAATTTCTAAAGCACATATTGGTTGATGTGGTTTTATTATCCTGTTCACAAAATAGAAGAATAAAGAATAAAGAATCCTACCACAAGACATAGCTAATATTATCATGATACTCTACATATTTACCCTTGGCATAGATAAATAGGCTTTCTTTTCAAAATGTGCTTTTAAAGGGCCTTTCTAGTCTGGTCTTCCCCCTCCCTATTCTTTGCGCATTTGCTCCCAATAAAATGCATGCTGCAGTCTAATGAGTTTATTGGAAAAAGAGGGAACAATATTACTGCTTTAGAAATTCTCTGTGATAAAAGTAGAAGAAATTACCACCTGAACATATATTTCAAAGATTTTTCTTTTGTATAAATATGACCTGTCAGATGGTCCCCGCTTCCTAAGCTTCTAGAAGGTTATTATGAGCTTCTTTTTCTTAAGCAATCATAAATGGAAAATACATCCCCAGCCAGGGGAGTCCCAGAGGCTGAACAATTGAGGGAATAATGAAATGCAAATAGGAGCAGACAGCAAGATGTCTAGCTTGAGCCTGTTGTCCTGAGCCAGGAGAGAGGGCTCCAGAGAGCTCACGAGGTCATCACCCAAATCACCACCAGAGCATGCAGGGCCCAGTGACCCAATGCAGCATTTGTTCTGGTAACTTCTTGAGTGCCACCTTGTCTTGCCACCCAACTGAGAGATGTATATGCTGACTGATGAGACCCTCAGGTCAAACAGGGTGAACGAATACATAATAATAATACATAAAGAATATTGAGACCAAAGCACCCTACTTTTTGGTCCCCTGTGACCCAGAGCCCTGGAAACAGAATTTCCTCCACTGAAAACGTGCTCCTAGGCTCCACATTCCAGCCTCATGGTTTGAAGTGAGAATCATTTGAGGAGTCCTGGACTCATGCAGCAGGCTCATCTAATTTGGTGTAATTTCTTTTGAAAAGAATAATATGGCTGTTAGTGAGACAAAAGCAAAGGTGTCTCACATTTACTCTGATTGTTTTACCTGTCCTCCAGTTCTCTTTAAGGAGCCCTGGTAACATAGCAGTGAAAGAATGAATTCAGCTGCTGACCAAAAGGGTGGCCATTTGAACCCCTCAACTGTTATCACAGGACAAAGATGAGGCAGTGAGCTGCCCTGGATTTGATCTTGAAAACCCAGGGACAGTTCTCGTCTGTCATACACGGTCACTGTGTGTTTGAAGTGACAGTAGGTTTTTTTAAAGCTCTCTTTAAAGAAACCTGGGTAGTACAAGTTAAAGGACTGTGCTGCTAACTAACAGGTCAGGCGTTTGAACCCATTAACTAACTCACCCTTCTGCTGTTCCTCATCCTATGCTTTCTGGTTCTCCCCCCTTGTATTTTCAAATGCTCTCTTACTCATCAATATTCCTCTCATGCTTTTGGAGAAAGTTTCCTGGCAGAGATCCACTTGACGTGACCCTTTCCACAAAGCCTGCCAGGTTCTTCCTCCCTTCTCCGGAGTCCCTCTGGACTGTCTGGATCATGTCTGGGGCCCTCGTGACACCAGAGAGCAAGGCCAGGGTTGGAGGGGCCCGTGCCACCCTCACGCAGCACCTACTGTGTACACACGTGAGCATGCAAGCGGCAGGCGTCTCAAGCAGGAAGTCAAGGGAAAGATGAGGCTGAAAGATTTTGAGGAAAGGGAATGAGAAGCCACAGAGATAAATCAGCATTTAAATGATGACATGATCGACCAAGACAAATGGGCCCCCCACTTTCCAGTTTCAAGATTGATTATCACATTAATGCTAAATTTTATTTAAATGAGCCTATTTCTTCACAGTGGGCATTCAATAAAACACTCCTATGGAACAGGATATTAGAGGAAGAACAAAGCCTCAATGAAGAGGAGAATTGCTAAAAGTACAACCAACCGCATCCATTTAAACCCTCTCAGAGTCTTATTTTCCTGTTCTTAGAGATGTTCGTCTCTATTTTTCTTTTTTGCCACCAGTACGGGCTGCTCCTTTGTGAGACTAACAATGAGTCCTTTAAGTTCCTCTCACTTGATCATGCTCCATTCAGCAAGGTTCATCCGTATTTTCCCCGGCCTTCTCTGACAATTTCACCTTTCATTTCCTCAGCCTGACTGTTGAAAGGGAAACTCTGAATCTAGAACAGTCTTCATTGTTCTAGCTTCTGGCTCACCCTCTGTTTTGAGCTGATCCCCTGAACTCAGTTCAATGCCGGAGCATCCAAAACATCTTGGGCAGATCCTTGGGAGGAGGCAAGACTCCATAGCTGATTCCACAAATGTGGGAGCTGCTCCAGGCCATCCACATCTGCTATTGACCCCAGCTCTGTGACAACGGAGCAAATCCACATCATAGAGGTCCTTCTCATTACAACAAGTAGAGCTTAGAACCAGCCTGTACTAGGCGCTAACACAGTCCTGGTCTCCACGAGCACTGAGGGCAGAAGCCTGGCTGACTGGGCTGGGAAACTTGGCTTCACGTTTGCTGGCTATGTAACTTGTAACTTAAATTTCCCCGAGGATCAGTATTATTCATCTGTAAAATGGGGGCAATAATTCATACCTCATAGTATTTTTATAGTTATTGAAACTAGGCAATCAAAGGGAATGCTTTGCACATATAGTAAGTGCCTAGGATATAGTAAAACATCCACTTAAAGGTAGCTCAGAAGCAGTGAAGTTGGCTCAGGATAGAGCAAGACTCAGAGCTGTTGCTCATAGGGTTGTAGTTGACTCGATGGCTCATAACAACAACACTAGTTACAATGATAATAACAGAAGTCTTTCACTTTGACTAGCCAAGCTAACGGATGTTCTGTCTGGGATCCTAGAATCTGTTTTGTTTTTTGCAACCCCCCTCTTCCTAAACTGGCCCTGGTAGGTGGTGCTGAAGTTCATCCATGAACACAGCTAGCCAGACGTCTGGTGTTCCTCCCAGTTCCTCTGATGACGCCAGGTTATTCCTCTCCTTAGCATCTCACATGGTGTGTTCTATTGGCACAACCTCCAAGCCTCAAACAACTTGAGAACTGAGATTCTTTTTAAGTCTTTGAATAAACGAGTGAACAGATGAATGAATGCAAATACAACTGCTGCCTTAGCTACAGTATTATCTTTATATTCTCTCTAACTCCCTGCTTGCACGTTACTCTGTCCAGCTCTCATTTGCTCCTTTGAGTCTCCCAGAAAGAGAGAATGTCTTATCTCTTGTCTTTCCCTTCAGGCATCTCTGTCTTCACTCAGGGCCCTGCAGCCCTGTCACCTTCTCAGGAAGAGTATAAACTGAACAGAGAGGCTCTGCATCTTAGGAATGGCAGAGGATCGATAAACTACTCCTGCTAAAGAGAGAGTTCTGGTAATGGGAGATGACGGTACCACTTAGGACAGTAACTCAGAGCCTTCTTTTTCAAATGTAACTTCACACTGAGGAGAGAACTTTTATTTAAAAAATAATCCTTTGATTTAAAGCAGTATCAATCAATGTGCATTTAAGAGCAATGACTGTGTTTAGTGTTTGACTACACACTGACGGTAAGAAGAAAGACTGTATTATTCTGAATGTAAAATAGATTTCCATGAAAAACAGAAAATGAAGTTTTGCATTCCTGTTATTTGCTTGAGTGGTGACAAAACCCTCTTAGGCTCTTAAATTTCATTTCCAGAAGAGGTCAAAGGCTATTGGAACAGGGAGGTGTGGAGTGAAAAGAAACCAAATCCACTGTGATCAAGTAAATTCTGAGTCATAACAATTTTATAGGACAGAGTAGAGATGCTCATTGAGTTTCCAAAATCATAAATTCCCTGGAAACATTCTTTCTCCCTGGAGTGACTGATGGATTTGACAGAGATGGGCCTTTTGGTGAGCTTAGCAGCCAAGCACTTTACTCACTGCACCACAAGGCTCTTTGATTGTGACCATCTCACTGTCATTGCCATCCCATTGAAAACAACTCCAGAAGATTTCCCAGAGCTTGTGAATCACACAGAAAGAGATTTCCCTTCTTTCTTCTGAGGATTCAACCCATTAGAGAAGCTTTTGGGATGGGAGGGCAACTTTCCATGGCTAAAATTAAGAAGGGAGTGCATTAGGGTTATAGTTTCTCTTCATACCTATTCAATCTGTGTACTGAGCAAATTCAAGCTTGAATTCCTCATGAAGAACAATATGGCATTAGGATTGGCGGGAGACTCATCAATACCCTACATTATACGGATGGCACAACCTTGATTGCTGAAAGTGAAGAGGACTCAAAGCACTTGTTGCAGAAGATCAAGGAATGCAGCCTTCAATATGAATTGCATTTCAATGTAAAGAAAACAAAGATTCTTACCATTGGACTTAAAGACAACATAATGACAAATGGAGAAAATATTGAAACTGTCAGCAACTCATCTTAAGTGGATCCACAATTAACACCATTGATACCAGTAGTCAGAAAATCAGGAGATATATTGCACTGGAAAAGTTTGCTGTTAGGGACCTCTCCAAATTATTGAGGAGTAGTGATGTTAGTTTGAGGACTAAAGTGCATCATGACTTAGGCCACAGTCTTTGCAATCACTTGCTATGCATCTAAGAGCTGGACAGTGAATGAATAGGGATGACAGAAGAAGAACTGATGTCTTTGAGCTATGATATTGGAAAAGAGTACTGAACATCCCATGGATGGCCAGAAGAACAAACAAATATGTCTTAGAGATGGTGCAAACAGTGTTCTTTGGAGGCAAAGATGATGAGGCTTTGCCTAACACACTTCAGACGTGTTGCTAGGAGAGGCCATTTCTAGGAGAGGGACATGATGCTGGAAAGAGTGGAATACTGATAAAGGAGAGGAAGACCCTTGCAATGGGCTCTTGTGTGTCAGGAAATATGAGGATGACACAGGATAGGACAAGGTTTGAATTGGTTGTTCATAGGGTTGCTATGAGTCATGCTCAACTTGATGGCACCTAACAACAACAACAAAGCAAGGACAACTCCATACTGACTACGCCACTCACTCTTCCACTCCTTGTTAACATTTTCATGACAATGCATGTCAATAAATGGGACAAATAATTTTGTTAAGAAATAAAAGAATAGGTACAAATTTAACCTGACAAAACAGAAATTTAAATGGTGAGCAACTAATATTTCTCTCCGGTTTTCTTTCTCTCTTTTTCTCTCTTTTTTTTAAATGATGGCTTTCCCCTTCCATGTTGGTTGGGCTGAGTTCCAGACCTTTCAACTTCCCACTGTGTCCGCTGATGTATGGAGCAGAGATTCTGGATGCTGCCTCCCAGGGCGGCTGGGGCGTTCAGGATACAGCTGGGGTTGGATGAGGCAGGACCTCCCAGGAGCACAGGCACATATGCGCAGTTGCAGTCTGGCCTGGCTTTGAATGAAACTCCGGAAGTGGAAGGATGCAGCACAGCTCCGGGGGCTGGCCTCCCGCATTACCTCAATCACTTCCTTAGCAGGACGTCACTCATCCTCTGTGTTACCATATTTCTACTTCAGCTTTGCCTCTTCTGACATTTCATTCCCTTCTCTCATTCTCCAGCCAGTCCCTGTCCTAGACCTTAAAGATTTTTTTTGCCTTCTCTTTTTACACAACTCAACTTCCTTCTTAGCCTCATTTAGCTTCTATTATGTAATGAGCAAACGAGTCTAGGTCTGCTTCTAGGTCCATTAATTAACTAATAAATTATCTTGTGCCCCCCTCCCCCCCCAGTTCTATCCTCAGAGAGTAGACATTTGGCAGCTGGTCACAATTGTCTCTGTTTGGTAAAACTTTTGCACATCCCAACTGTGAGGTCGTTGGCTGACACGGATCAGCTGTCCTCAGGTCAATGGCCACACAAGGATCAAGCGGCCAGGGTGAGGGCAGAGGCCATGTGAGGGCAGGAAACAATATGGCTGGCTCTGGCCTCTCCCTCAGCATGTCACCATGATGACCAGGTCAAGTTTAGTTACCCATCTAGCAAAATATACCAGTTACTATTGAGTCAATTTAGTCTCATGACTAAAAGATTAGAGTAGAATTACACTCCGTAGGGTTTTCAATGGCTCATTTTTCTGGTCAATCACCAGGACTTCTTTGGAGGCAGCCTCTGGGGGGACTTAAACTTCCAACCTCTTAGTTAGCAATGACCATGCTTGATGGCGGCACCCTTCCTGGCAAAACGTTTATAATTTTCCTCCTGTTGTCCTAGACTGTGAGTTCTAAAAGCATGACAGGGTTTTAATCATAGCTGTATCTTTGGTACACAGCACAAAGTCAGTTGGTTTTCAGAATTATTTGGATATTTTTTGAATGTTGAATATCACTTGCTTATTTTCTCCTTGCCTTTATTTGCCCAGAGACAGCCTCAGCCAGCCAATAGCCAATCTAGGAGATTACCTTCCGCGTCATTAAAACGTCTTGTATAATCCCAAAGCTTTCTGTGTCTACATTTGTCAGACCTTTCTCACCTTGTAATGTAGCTGTTTATTTATCTAATACAATGAACATTTTTCTTGGACCTGCTCTGCATCTTTTGAATTGCTTCTCCATATTCATGTAGCTCTTTCAAGTATATAGACCACATTCTCATTTTTAAAAAAATAAAATAAAAACCCCTTTCTTTCCAAGCGTCTCGTGCCAGGGTGCATGTATTGATTTATTTTGATGAGAGTCAAATACATTCCTGCAGGATGTGGCTTCAGACTCACATTTCATGGGAAATGAGGCAGGGCGTGGACTATCCATTCTGCTGGCTTAGTTGAGGGCAGATGTGATGTGGTTATTGATTCAGAAGTTTCTATTTGTGGCAGACAGCTTGTCTTTGACAGAGTTCTAGAAGTTCAGCCTAGAGTCTGTTCCTTCCCAATGATGTGATGAGATATCTATAAACTTTCATTAATACCTTTCCGTTTAAATTAGCTGAAGTGGATCCTATTATCTACAACCAAAGATTTCGGCCAGTACCTGCTCCTTCCCTATCAGACAAGAAGCAGACCATGCTCATCTTTGCATCTTTAGAATAGTGCGCAGCACACAGTGGACTCCCAGTAAAGATTCATGGGAGGCTCGAATTAGTGCTTTAGCTGTCTGTTTTGTTGTGATGAGCCATTGAGTCAACTATGACTCATAATGGCCCTATGATCAACAGACCTGAACTCTATCCTATCCTGTGTCTTTCTCACCATTTCTGATACACCTGAGCCCATTGCTGTAGTCACAGTGTCATTCCATTTTTTTCAGGATCTGCCTTTCTTACACTGACCTTTCCAAGAATTATCTCCTTTTCCAAGTACTGGATTTGCTTAATTTAACTCTGTTCAGTTTTTTGCAGTGAGTTAGAATTTTTGCTATAGGAAAAACAGTTCTTTGGATGACTCTTATATGTATCTGGTCATATAGAGTTATGCTACCAACCCGAAGGTGGGTGATTCTAATCTGCGGCCGTCAGGTCTGGTTCAGATTGTTTTTCTGTCCAACATTCTGCTAGGTTGTATAGCACTGGTCTGTGCGTTGCTGTACAGAGGTAACCTGTGGTTGCTGTGATGCTGAATACTGTGACACTGATGTGTCAAATGCGATAACGGTTACCCATGGTGGACAGTGTTTGCTGGAGCTTCCTGATTAAAACAAGCCTGGAAGCAGGAGTGGCATCCACTTCTGAAATGGCTTGCCTCTGGAAACTCTATGAACAGTGCTCAGGCCTTTTGTTCATAGGGTTGCTATGAGTCGTCTACAACTGGATGGCACCTAACAACAACAACAACAACAACGTTTCTTGGATCTACAATTAACACACTTGGTACCAGTAATAAGGAAATAAGGAGATTCTGTGCACTGGAAAAATCTGCAGTTTGGGACTTCTCAAAAATATTGAGGAGTAATGATGTCAGTTTGAGAACCAAGGTGAGTCTGACTCAGACTACAGTCTTTCTAATTACTTGCTATATATCGAAGACCTGGACAGTGAATAAGGATGACAGAAAAAGAATTGACGTCTTTGAGCTGTGGTGTTGGAGAAGAGCACTGAACATCCCATGGACAGCCTAGAGAACAAACAGATATGATTTGGAGAGGGTGCAGCTGGATTGCTCTTTGGAGACAAGAATGATGAGGCTTCACCTCACATACTTTGGACATGTTGCGAGGAAGGGCTATTCCTTGGAGAAGGACATGATGCTGGAAGAGTAGAGGGTTGGTGAAAGAGAAGAATACCTTTAACCAGATGGACTGACATGGTGACTGCTGCAATGGGCTCTTGTGTGTCAGGAAGTGTGAGGATGGTGCAGGATAGAACAGGGTTCAGATCTTTTGTTCATAGGGTCTCTATGACTCATACTCAACTCAACAACACCTAACAACAACAACAACAATGGTGTTTCAGAAACTGTGAGATGCACTGTCCAAGTAAAATCATTCTAAAGATAACTTACAAACCAATGGGGGAAAGTCATTATTTTGCTGTATACATATGATCTGTCATCTATGCTTGGAACAGGAAAGGAAAGAGAAAGTAAGATGATATTTGGTTAGATGAGGGGCGATAAAATTTTAAGACTTCTGTTTATCTTATTTCTAAAAATTCTCCTATTTAGCAAGAATCAGTTCTTGACTAGAATCATCAGTATCTGTACCGGTGGTGAGGAAGACAACTTTGGCTGCTGTGAAGACTCTGATACAATAGTATTTATATGGGCTTTAGAATTTTTTAAAATGTGGCAGCATCTTATATTCTGGGAATTTATTTCAAACAAAATGATGATGCAGAACTGGAAAGACTTGACTCAGTTGGGTCTGGGAAGCGGTCCAGTCTCCCCAGCCTGGCCCTCTGCTCAAACCTTTCCTCTAAGGGCTTCAATGCTGGGAAGAAACTCTTCATCTACCGATTAATGCAGAGCATCACCCAGTGCAGAGCTGGCCTGACTGAAGCCTTTCCTGACGTTGGAAATATCATTAAGTGTTTTATTTCCACAGGGTCTCACTGTTGGGATACAGAGTTTATAGAAAATCAGAGCAATGTGCAATTGAGGTGACAATGAAGAAGAGTGAAAGTATTTTGTGAACTTGAAAGTAGAAAAGATATTGTCTAATCTGCTGACAGACCTTGGGTGGTTTCTATACATCTCTATTTTCTCTGCTGCCTTATAAAAATGCTATCCCTTAACTCTTCTGCAGTCCCTCGTTTCTTGCAATAATAGCCATTCTTGGCATTCACTCTTTGCCAGACCCAGGCTGAAAACTTTCCATGGGTTATCTAATGTGATTCTCACATTAACTCTCTCTGGTACGTATTCTAATTCGAGTGTTAGGAGTGAGAAGAACATTTCAGAGGCAAGCAGGAAGGAAATGTCAAGGATTGAAAGTGTGGTTGTTCTGGCTCTAAACATTACCGGTTCACTACTGTTCTACAACAGACCAATATTGAGGGATTTAAGTGGCCCTGTTGGCAACTTGTCATTTTCAGCATCTTTTTATTTTATTTTATTTTTATTTTATTATTTGTGTGTGTGTGTGTGTACCGTCAAATCAGATCTGACTGATACAGGAGGAGATTGTCCCTCCTTCCTCGGCAGAGCATCTGGTGGATTCGAACCGTGCACCTCTGGGATTGCAGTGCAGCTTCTTGCCACTAGGCCACCAGAGCTCCCCTTATTTTCAGCATCTTGAAGGACTCAGAATCTGTGGCTTAGTGGTAAGGAATTGTGCTGCCAATGCAAAGATATGTGGTTTGAGTCCACCAGCTGCTCCACGAGAGACAGATCTGCCATCTTTACTTGTGTGAATTGTTGTTGTTGATTGGAGTCGAGCACAATTCATAGCAACCCTATGAACAAAAAGCTTAAAGCCTTTCTATAACGATTGGCATTTATCAAAGTTCATAGAGTTTCCAGAGGCATGTTGTTTAAGAAGTGATGTCACTGAAAACTCACTGAAGGGTCAGCTATGTCTTGATTCTCATTTCATGGTTCACAACAATAACTTAAAATAATCAGGCCTTTTCTGATTGTTTCCACTGGTCAGACCTCAAAATGCAAAAGTCTTCGGGGTGGGGGTAAGGCTGAGAAAAACTGGATGAAATATGTTTACGGCATTGAAGTCTATGGGGGAGAGAATAGTTTAAAAGTATTATATTTTAGGGTATTATGTTTA
>NW_006399784.1:19578624-19606471 GCF_000299155.1 Elephantulus edwardii
GGGGGGCGGGAAGAAGGGTGCAACAATGAATGAATGGAATTCCAAAATCTCTGTAGATGTTCATTGAAATGAAAAATAAATAAATTAAAGTATTAAAAAAATGCAAAAGTCTATTTTTCATATTTTTACTTAAAGTTATCATCCCACAATAGTAGACCACTTTTTTGATTTGTGATAGGTCGTGTGTGTGTGTGTGTGTGTGTGTGTGTGTGAGAGAGAGAGAGAGAGAGGAATTGAGAGGGCGAGCAAAATTGAAATAAGAGCGAGAGGGAAGAAGAGGGATATTTAGAGAGGGATGGAAGAGAAGGAGGGAGGGAGAGGTTGAGAGAGGGGAAATAATACTTGCTGTGTGGTTTCTGGAATGTGACCTTACGTGACTGCGGTAATACCATCTCAGAGGCTGATGGATCACTTTGTGTATGAGAAGATCTTGAATCTATTATCTATTTTTAATCTTTACCAGAAAGCTGTGAAATAGGTATTAATAGCCTATGTAAAAAAATTCAGGAAGGACAAGCAAAGTGTCAGTGAGGAGACTGTGCGTGGCTCCTCCTCAGATCCCACCCTGTGCTGATGCTCAGATGTCACCGCTGCCCCCAGGCCTACTTATCCCATCTGAGAAAGGCCCCAACTGAAGCGACAGACCATCGAAAACAGAGCTTTGAGAGCTCAATTGTAATTTCCCACCAAGGGATAAATCTTCAAAACAGGCCACAATTAAGTTTCCAGTGACATAAATGTTCCTTACAGTGGGCTTCAAAAACACAATAGCAGCCAAATGGCAGCTCTTTTGAGCCAGCAGAAGAACAAAGTGTAATTTCACAATTTAGACTCACTTTCTACATTTCCCAAGTAGCTTTCTGGGAGGATCTGTGCATCTTGGTGGTGGCTGGTACTAAAATGTTTCTGAAACTTTATGGTTTCTGCGAGCTCTGAAGAGGGGTCTTCACGGGTCATTCTTTCCTCCCTTCACTAATTGCTTCATAACTTCCTATTCTCTAAATGGCAGGTGATAGAACTCGCAAAGAATCTTTTGCATGGCTGTTTTTGCCCATGGGAAGGGAAATTAAGATACTCATATTTACAAGTTCCGAAGTTGGAGGGATGTCATTTGCATGTTTTATTGATTTCCTTGCACAGGTGGTTTTCTGTTCAAGGAGAAAAATCCATCAATCTGTCAACACTTACCTGCACAGTCTCTTGAGCACGGACACAAGTTTGGAAACCCATGACAGGCAAAATAACACTGTGAGATCCTGAGAATAGTGTTCATCTTACATCTTTTCTTACAGCCTTCATGGTTACTAGAATAAAATCTGCTCAGTAAAATCAATCTTGAAAATCATAATCATCCTACAATGAAGAGTTGGAAAATCTTCAACACAACTATTTCCAGATATGAAGTTCTCACAAAAGTGTGAGAACACTCAATCAGAGAAAAGGACAAGGAGGGAGTTAATTTTATTTCCTTAGCCTTATTGGCTGACACTTTTAGGTAGGTAGTTTCTGAGCAAAGCTTTTTTTGTATTGTTAGGTGTCGTTACACTGAGTACAACTAATAGTGACCTGATGAAAAATGACTCTTAAATCTTGTCCTATCCTGTGCCATCCTCATCATCTCTGACACACTTGAGCCTATTGCTGCAGTCACTGTGTTAATCCATCTCTTTGAAGGTCTTTCTCTCACTGACCCTCCACTATTCCAAGCATGATTTCCTTTTCACACAATGGCCTTTCCTAGCAACATGCCCAAAGTATGTAAGGTGCTCCTCGAAGGAGCACTCTGGTGGCACTTTCCCCAAGACATATCTGTTTGTTCTTTTGGCAGTCCATGAGATAGTATTTTTTCTCCAGCACTACAACTCAAAGACATCATGGTTCTTTTGTCATCCTCATTCATTTTCCAGCTCTCATATGCATAGCAGGTGATTGAGCGAACCATGGCCTGATTCAGGCATACCCTAGTCTTTAAGTTGAGACCATTGCTCCTTAGTATTTTGGATAGGTCCTTGACAACAGACTTTTTTCAATGTAATATGTCTTTGATTCCTTGACTCCTGGCACTAAGGGTGTTGATTAGTGGATCCAAGTAAGAAGAGAGGATGTGAATTGTGATTTGAAGAAAAACAGTGACAATGTTAATCTTTTTTCCATCTCTCATGATGTTGCCGAAAGGCCCAATGGTGAGAAATTTTACTTTGCTGATGTTGAGGCATAATTCACATTGAAGACTTCAGTCTTTGATGTTCTGCAGTAAGCACTTCAAGTCCTCACTGCTTTTGGCAAGCAAAATTGTATCATCTGCATAATGAAGGTTACTGAGTCTTCCTCAATCCTAATGCCATATTTTTTCTTCAAATATGGCATCTTGAATGATTTGCTCAACATACAGATTGAAAAGGTATGGAGATTGAAAAGGTATGGAGAAAGGATGAAGCCCTGACACACTTTTTTTGGTTCCATTCTTCTCAATGTTAGCCATAAATTGTTATGATTCACACAGCCAAATGCATTTTAATAATCCATAAATGGCCAAAAATATGTCCTGGTATTCTCTACTTTCAGCCAAAATCTACCTGACACCAACAATGATATGTCTAACGTCAGGCCTCTTCTAAACCAGTTTAAACTTATGACAGTTCTCTATGTATTGTTCTCTATGCATTTTTAAAAAATCTTCATACTTGCATGTGATATTAAAGATTATGTTTTGTATTTTCCACATTGTTGTAGAAGTTTTCTTGGGAATTGGAACAAATATGGATCTCTTGCAGCCAGCCAGCCAGGGATCTGTGTACCACATTTCCCGGCATAGACTGGTGAGCATGTCCAGTTTGGTGGTTTTTTGTTTGTTTGTTTGTTTGGAATGGAAGCAAATCTAAACATTTAGCCAGATAATTATCTTCAAAATTTGTTGGTATGCCCTAGTGAGCACATTTAGGGGTGCATTTGTTTGTTGAAATATATCAACTGATATTCTGTCAGTTCTCATAGCTTATTTTTGCTAGTAACTTTAGTGCACCTTGAACTTCTTCCTTCATTACCCTTGACTCTTGACCATATGCTACTTCCTAAAACGATTCTGGTGGTTTAGTCGTAAGGATTTGCTCTGCCAACCCAAAAGCCTATAATTCAAATCCACCCACCACTCCACAAAAGAAAGATAGATGACTTCTTCTCTTACTATTTATTGTTGTTGATTGCCTTCAAGTTGAGCACGACTCACAGAGACCCTATGAATCCTTTCTATAAGTTTCTAGAACTATCAACATTTATTAAAATTCATAGAGTTTCTGGAGGCTTGCTGTTTAGGAAGTGGATGCCATTCCTGCTTTACTACCTCTAAAAGCCCACTGGAGGGTCAACTATGAGCCATTTCTTTCTTGGAGGCACACAACAACATCAGAATGGTTCAATGTCGACCAATTCTTTTTGGTGCAGTGACTCTTATATTCCTTTCACCTTCTGTTGATTCTTTCTGCATCATTCAAGATTTTGCCCATAGACTCCTTCAGTATTGCATCTTGAGCCCTCAGTTTGTTCTTCCATTCTTTCAGATTGAGAAATTCCAAAACCCCTTTTACCTTTTGGTGTTCTAACTCAAGCTCTTTGCACATCTCATTATAATATTTTGTTTTATCTTCTGGAGCTTCCCTTTGAAATCTTCTCTTCAACTCTCTTACTTGACTTATTTTGGTCTTTCTGTATTCTAGTGCAATTTTCAGCATTTCTTCTGACATTTGAGTCTTTTCTCTCTCTCCTATCTTTGCAATACCATTTTGTGTGTTTTTTAATGAATTTTATCTTTGATGTTATCTTAAACTAGCTGGTTTTTAGTAAATAGTCCAGTGCATTCTTGAAGTGGTTTTTCAGTTTGCTTTAATTGCCTTCAGCTTTGTTTTGAACTTGCATAGGAGTAGTTGATGACCTATTCCACAGTCAGCCCCTGTCCTGTTGAGTTTTCTTTTTTGTTTAAATTGACTTTTGATTCGTTCATTTATGTAGACGTATTCCCCCTTCTTTCCCCTTTATTCCCTCCTGCATGTCTTGCATCAGCTTGTTAGTTACTCTGACCTACTTTTGACTGCTAACGTTGAGTGTCCACATCAACTCTTTCCACAGACGTTGTCAATCTGATTCTTGTGTAGTCCATCATGTAAGATATATATGTATAATCACCATTTATTTTATTTATTTTAAAAAAATGTTTGCAGTGAATAAAGCATTGATTTTACACATTTCTAGTGCATTATGTCCAGCCTAATTTCTGTCACTAAGTCCGTATTTTCCAATTACCAATCTTTCTCTGTGTTTCTGATTTTTGCATTCTAGTTATCAATTACTAATGCATCTTGATTTGATTCCATTTCAAACTGCAAGAGGTGGTAGAAGTCCTCCATTTCTTCATCCTTGGCTTTAGTGGTTGATATTTACATTTGAATTACAATTGCTTTAACAGATGTTCTTTGCATGCATATGAATACTATCCCATCACTCACAGCGTTGGATGTCAGAATGGATCTTGAAATGTTATTTTGATGAGGAATATGTCACCACTCTTCTTCAATTTGTCATAAGGCATTTGATTATCTGATTGAAAATGGCCCATACCAGTCCAGCTCAGCTCATTAATGCCGAGGATGTCCATCTTTATGCATTTCATTTAATATTTTACATACTCCAATATTCCTAGATTCATGCTTCATATACTCCATGTTTAAATTATTAATGGGTGTTTGCAACTCTTTCTCCTGATTTTTGAGTGCTTTCCAACTTGAGTGGATCATCTTCTGGCAATTTATCTACTAACCCTCCTCTGTCATTTCTAAGGTTTAGGAAGTCCTGTTTTTTCACAAGTGGATGGCCAGTCCTGCTTCTAAGTTGGTCATTCTAGGTGATCTGCTGAAAACGGTCCATCATGGGTGACCCAGCTGGTACTTGAAATATCAGTAGCATAGCTTCCAATGTCAAAGCAACAGAAAAAACATCTACTTTACAAGATCAGAGATCACAGCCTTCAATATATAGTACATCTCAACGTTAAGAAAGCAAAAATTCTTACCACTTGACCAGTAGGTAAAGTCGTGACAGATGGAGAAAATATTTAAAATTTTCAATGATTTAATTTTATTTGGATCCACAATCAACACATTGTTGTTGTAAATCATTAAATCAGAATTGACTTTTTGCTGACCCTTCAGTGGGTTATTAGAGACAGTAAATCTCATGGAAGGAATTTGCCATCTTTCTCCTGAAGAGAAGCTGGTTGATTAGAACAGAGTGCTTTTTGGTTGGCAGCACAACTCTATATCCACTAGGCCACCAAAGCTCCACATCCATAATTATTAATGTTATTGTTATGTGCTATGGAATTGACTGTGAATCATAGCGACTCTATGATCAACAGATCTGGATCTTGCCCTATCCTGTGCTATTCTTATTCTTTCTGATATACTTGAGCTCATTGTTACAGTCACCAAGTCAATCAAACTTGTTGAGGGTCTACCTTTCATAATGATCTTCGACCTTTCAAAATATGATTTCCTTCTCCAAGGACTGACCCCACCATGCTCAAACAACATGTTCAAAGTATGTGAGAAGAAGCTTTACCACCTTTGTTACGAGGAGCAACCTAATTGCATTTTCTCCAAGATAACTATGATAGTAACAGTCAAAATCAGTGATCGTAGTAGTCAAACAATCAAAGACGTGTTGCATTGGGAAAATCTGCTTTCACGAATGTCTCTAAAGTTCTAAAGACTGAGGATGTCAGTTTGAAGACTCGGGTGTGTCTGATAGAGGCCATGATATTTTAAATTTCTTTGTATACATTTGAAAGTTAAACAATGAATTAGGATGACAGAAGAACTGATGCTTTTTATTGTGGTGTTGACAAAGAATACCAATTATTCCATTGCCTGCCAAAAAAACCCCAAAATAAAAATCAATATCAAACTTGCAAGTGCAAGTAGGCTGTTCGTTAAGAAGAAGGATAGTGAAATTCTTTGTGCATGTTATCAGGACAAGTCCATTTTTTAAAAAAACAAATAATTAAAAAAGAAATCATGTTAGGAAAGATAGAGGGTTAGAGGAAGAGAAGTAAACCCTTAACAAGTTGGATTGGTACAGCAACTTTAAGAATGGACTCAAGCATGTTGAAGATTGTAAGAATGTCACAAGACTGTCTATGTCCTGATCTGTTGCTCTTAGGGTCTCTAAGAGTAGTAGCTGATTAGATGACACCTAACATCAACACTGACTGTTAAATAATGGCATCATTCAATGCAGTTAAAGAAATAACTGAAATTGTCAAAGATTTCATTCTACTTGGATCAACATTCAATGTCCATAGAAACATCAGTCAAGAATTCAAACTACATAAAAAAAAAAAAGAATTCAAACTACATATTGCATTAGGGTGATTGGCTTCGAAAGACCTCTTTAAAGTTTTAAAAACAAAGATGTCATTTGTGATGACTAAGATGCACCTGACCCAAGACATGGTCTTTTCAATTGCCTCATATTCATGCAGAACTAGACAATGAAAAAGAAAGACAAACAAAACTTTGATGTATTCAAATTATGGTGTTTGTGAGGAATATTAAATACAACATGAACTGTCAGAAGAATGAAAAATCAGCCCGACAAGAGATCCAACTGGAATGCTCTTTAGAAGAGAGGATAGAGAGAGTGTGACTTATTTACTTTGCACACAACATCAGGAAAAGCCAATACTTGGAAATGGACATCATAGTTGGTAAATTAGATATTGTTGTGTACCATCGAGTTGGAACCAACCTAGAGCTGACCCTCCAGAGAGTTTTCAGAAGCAGTAATCGCATGGGAGAAAATTACCCATTTTTCTTCCATAGAGCAGCTGGTGGATTTGAACTGTGTGCCTTTGGGATTGCAGCACAGTTTCTTACCACTAAGCCACCAGAGCTCCATAAAAGACAGAATACCTCAAAGAGTTGTACTGACACATGGCCACAACAGTGAACCCAAGCATACCAATGATCATGCAGATGGTACAGGACCAGATAATGCTTCGTTCCATTCTATTTAAGGTCACAATGAACCAGCGCTGATTCAATAATACATCACAAAAATGATAAGGCATAACCAATGAGGAAACTGCTTTACATGTAAAACAGATCTAAACTTCACCTTATCCTGCACCATACTCATGATCTCTGTCACGCTCAAGCCCATTATAGTAGTTAGTAGTAGTCACTATATCAATCTAGCTCATTGAAGGTCGTCCTTTCTTTAGCCGACCCTCCACTTTTCTTTACATACTTTACTAATATTCAGTCCTTGGAAAAAGACATCATGCTGGGAAAGGTGGGGAATCAGAGAAAGAGAGGAGCTCCCTAAATACGATGGATTGACACAGTGACTGTAAAAATGAACTTGAGTATGAACACATCATTTGAGAGGCTAGACTTTATGAAGAAGAATCTGACATTAGGATCAGAGGAAGTCTTAGCAACAACCTGTGTTGTTGTCATGCAGATGACACAACCTTAGTTGCTGAAAGTAAGGAGGACTTGAAATGGCTTGCTGCATAAAATTAAACACTACTGCACAGTTCAAAATTGGGAAGGGTGTACGCCAGGGATGCATCCTGTCTCCATACCTTTTCAACATGTATGCAGAGCAGATTATCCTAGAAGCTGGGCTCTATGAGGAGAATTGTGGCATCAGGACTGGTGGAAGATCTATTAACAATCTGCGTTATGCAGATGACACAACCCTGCTTGCTGAAACTGAGGAAGACCTCATGCACTTGCTGTGAAGGGTCAAGGACTGCAGCCTTCAGTATGGACTGAGGCTCAATGTCAAGAAGACAAAGATTCTCGCCACTGGACCAATTGGCAGCGTCAGGATGGATGGCAAAGAGATTGAGATTGTTCACAGCTTCAGTTTGCTCGGCTCCACAGTCAACACTCTTGGCACCAGCAGTCAGGAAATCAAAAAGTGTATCGCGATGGGAAAGTCTGCTGTTAGGGACCTCTCTAAAGTACTCAGGAGCAATGGTGTCTCTCTGGAGACTAAGGTGCGCCTGATACAGGCCATGGTATTTGCAATCGCTTGTTATGCATCAGAGAGTTGGACAATGACTAGGGAGGACAGAAGGAGAGTGGATGCTTTTGAGCTGTGGTGCTGGAGAAGAGTACTGAATGTACCATGGAGTGCCAGGAAAACAAACAGATTTATCTTGGAGAGGATTAAACCAAGCTACTCCTTGGAGGCAAGGATTCTGGGGCATCGTCTGACATACTTTGGACACGTTGCAAGGAGGGACAGGTCCTTGGACAGGGACATCATGCTTGGGAGGGTAGAGGGACAGCGCAGGAGGGGAAGACCCTCTATGAGATGGATTGATTCGGTGACTGGGGTAATCTGGATGGGTGTGTCAGAGGCAGCGCGGTTGGCGCAGGATAGAGCAGGGTTTAGGGCTGTTGTGCATAGGGTCGCTATGAGTCGAAAACAACTCGACGGCACATAACAACAACAAAAACAATTACATCCCAACATTAAAAACCCAAAACTCTTTACCACTAGGCCAATAGGCCATGTCACAATAGATGGAGAAAAGATTGAAGTTGTCAATGATTTAATCTTCCATGGGTCCTGAGTCAACACTCTTTGGGTACCAACAGTCAAGGAATCAAAAGATATGTCGCCCTGGGAAAATCTGCTGTTAAGGACCTCTCCAAGGTGTTTGGGAGCAAGGATGTCAGTTTAAAGCCTTCTATGTGTAAGGACTGAGGGAGACCTTTTAGTGATTGCTCTTTCTCCTTGTTTTTGTTGGTAGGTGCCATTGAGTTGAATGTGACCCATAGTGACCCTATAAACAAAACATCTGAACACTGTTCTATCCTGTGCCATCCTCACACTTCCTGACACATAAGAAACCTTTGCTACAGTCACCATGTAAATCCACCTACTTGACAGAGGTGACCGAACACCTCTGTCCCCTTGTGACACTGTTAAATTAAAAATAGAGAGGGCTTGATGAATTTAAGGAAAGTGGACCCAACATCTCATAGAACAAAATACATTTCACGGCTTAAAGTGTGAATCACTTGATCCTTCATACTCAAATTTAAAACAGTGAGTGTCCCCAAATATGGAATTAAAGAACTTTGCTCTTGTATGAGATAGCAATATCAACTTGAAGCAAGGATCATTTGAGCTACTTTGTGCTTTGGGGGTAGAAATGCAATTTTGTTGCATCTGTGAGGCTGTGCATGTGACTTTCTAACTTTTAGGTAAATTTTACCCTTCTTAAATTGTATTACTATGCCATTAGAAAAGAAAAAGCTGTAGAGCATTAAAAATAATTAAGTTGTACCTGGTTTAAGCCATAGTCTTTTTAATTACTTGCTATGCATCTGACCGTTGGACAATGAATAAAGAGGACAGAAGAAGAGCTTATGCCTTTGAGTTTTAGTATCTGAGAAGAGTACTGAATATCTTATGGACTGACAGAAAACAAGCAAATATGTCTCAGATAAAGTTCAACCAGCGTGCTTCATAGAGGTAAGGATGGTGGAACTTCTTCTCATGTATTTTGTTAGGAGAAGGTAGTCCTTATATCATGCTTGAGAAGGCAGAGGGTCAACAAAACAGAGGAAGATCCTCAACAAGATGGATCAACCAAGTGACTGTAGCGCAAGTGTATCTGGGATAGTGAGGAAAGCTCAAGACAGGAAAGGGTTCAGAGCTGTTGTTCATACAATTGTTAGATGCTGTCTCCACAGAGTTCACTACCAGACCCTTGATCATGAATTGTGGAGTTTTTCCTTGCAAAGGTACCTGATGAACCTTTTGTGATGGTGGAATCCTTGTCTATCACCTGGACAGAACTCCTTTCTTGCAACTATGCACCCCATAAGGCCTAAGTGGATGTCATTGCAAAAAGAACCCCATATCTTCCTCCACAATCAGAAGGTGTGTAGTTGGGTCAGAATCCATTCAAGATCTTAACAATCATGGCAGGCTACCATTGAAAGTCCAATAAAGGATGGATTGAAATAAATTTTATTTCATTCTTACCATGGGCTGAGTTGTACATCTTTTTGAAGGACTTTTATATTTATAATTTCATCAGAATTTCAGAAGACTCAATTATGCTTAAGTAGAATCTGTACATAGGCAAAGAGGTAGTCATTCCAACAGAACCAGGGGATGCTTTGTGGTTTAAAATCAACTAAGGTCTGAATCAAGTTTATATCTTTCACCATACTTATTCAATCTGTATTTGCAGCAAATAATCCAGAAACGAAAAAAGAATATAACATGCGAATTAGTGGAAAATTCATCAACAATCTGTGATACACAAATTACGTAACCTTGCTTGCTGAAAGTAAAGAGGAATTGAGGTACTTACTGATGAAGCTCCAAGACCATACTCTTCCTTGTGGATTACACTTTAACAACGACAGTGACAACAGCAACAAGCCGGAGCCCATACAACTGAATCAGAGCAGCATCGTGATTAAAGAAGAAAATATTGAAATTGTGAAGTGTTTCATTTTACTTGGAGACACATCCATGGAAACAGTCAAAAAACTAAACAACATATTGTGATGGGTAAAGCAGCCATAAAAAATTTTCTTTAATATGTTAAAAAGCAAAAAATATCATCTTGAATACTAAAGTACGCCTGGCTCAAGCCATGGCACTTAAAATTACCTTATATGCTTGTGAAAGCTAGATAATGAGTAAAGAAGACTAAAGAATAAGGCCTTTAAATGATCATGTTCGTGAAGAATATTGAATAGTCCACAGACACCAGAAGAATGAAGGAATCTTTACTGGAAGATGTATATCCAGAGTGCTCCTTAGATGTGAATGATGGCAAGATTTGGTCTCACACACTTTGCGTACATTATCACAAAATACCAGGCCCTGGAGAAAGACATCATGCTGCCTAAAGTGACCCCAGAAATCAAATGCACATCCACTGAGTTGATTCCAACTCATAGAAACTCTCCATTGGAGTTCTGAAATGATACCTTTTTACGGGAGAAAACGACCATTTTTCTCCTGTGGAGCCAAAGAAAGGAATAAACTTTTGTATGAAGACGTACTGAAGTACTGACACTTTCTATTCTAGAAAGTTGAAGAAAGAATGGCTTCTAAAAGTGTAATATGTAATGCTATTACATCCCTGAAAACTGGGCATTAAACTCCAGGTAAATGAAATGGAAGGAGACTCAATTACACCTTCAATGACCAGGGTCAGGTAGTGGTTGACCCCTCAGCTTCAGGCTCCATCCTCCTTTTGTGAACTCTGGATCCCTTAGTAAGTTGATTAACCTCCACCTTAGTTTCCTCATCTGTTTAACAAAGGGTGATCGTAATGGTACCACATCATAAAGCTTCTTTAAAGATGAAAAGAAATAGCCTATATAAAGCACCTTGTAGAATATCCTAATGGGACCCTAAAATATTACAATAATTAGGGGGCAGGTTTTACAGCCTGAAAGAAGTAACTTCATATCAAAAGAAAGCTTATTTTACAGGGTGGGAAAAAAATTCATCCAACTTAAGCACCTAAAGGGTGGCACAAACTGAAGAAGACATAATTAGGATTCTAAAAAGTTTGGGTCATGGTTAGAAGATAGGTTCCCTGCCATAAGCCACCGATACACAAGGTGCAGGGAAAATTCCTTTCTGGCCCTATATAAGTCAAAGAAGCCATCATCAACTATGAAAGGAATTCAATTAGTCACTGGTTGCCATGCCAATGAAAACATTATCCTCTACCCACTCGACTGTCAACACATTTGAATAAGTAACAATGATAACAGCACCACTAAAATGTACTTATGGTGCACGATTCTTAGAAATAATTCCTCTAGGCCACATAAAGATTAACGTGAAAACGTCAAAATGAGTGTAGTCACAGAAGAGGACTCTTCCGCAGGTTAAAGGATTCTTTGTCATCTTCTTTTTAGAAGGACTCCTCCTCCTTCTCATTGCTGTTGGATTGGAATGAACTCACAGCTGGCCCTCCGTTGAATTTCTGTGGCAGTAAATCACACAGAAAGAGATTGAACTTTCCCTCTTGGAGTCACTGGTAGATTCAGACTTTGAGAAAAGGGTGACTTTCTCTTCTAATATTCAGGTTTAGCCACGTGTCCCCTTCTAGTGTCAGGAACTAAGCTTTGTCTTGGTGGTCCCTAGTTCAAGACCGGCCTCCTTACATGCTGAAGTCTGGTGTAGAAGACAAGTTGTCCTCACACCTTCTTGAAGCATTATTTGAATGCCTATAGTTCTGTGATATGCACCTATGACATTTAAAAAAAAAAAAGACTAAAGAACTTAGATCCTGAGAACTCATCCTAAGAAACTATTACTAAGATGCAATACAATTTATAGTTTGTTGTTGTTGTTATGTGCCGTCGAGTCGTTTCCGACTCATAGCGACCCTATGCACAACAGCCCTAAACCCTGCTCTATCCTGTGCCAACCGCACTGCCTCTGACACACCCATCCTGATTACCCCAGTCACTGAATCGATCCATCTCATAGAGGGTCTTCCCCTCAAACAAAAACACTCCTCATCAAAAAAAAGGGGAAAAGAATAGCATACCTGTCCAAATGAAATTGTTGTGCATCTACAAGTTGGCATATGATGAGCTATTAAAAATAAGGTTGTCAAAGAAAATTTGGTAAGGTGGGGGAAATATCAAATACTGTCAGGTGAAAAAGCAAGCACACTGCAGAGTAGTGGAGTCAGTAAAATAGAAATCTGATGTATGCAATTTTATGCAAATATATGCATAGGGAAAAACTAGTAGTGTGTTACCATAAAATGTTAATAATGGTTATTTGTGGGTGGTAAGATTACAGGTGGCTTTTGTTTTTCCTTTATGCCTTTTTCTATTTTAAAATGTAGTTTCTATGATAATTGCATACATTTTTGATAATCAGAATAAAACCCTGCATCTGTCACTCACTCTACGTCCAGTGCATGCAAGGCATGGATTTTAGGGATGGCTGCTGGTGTGCCTTCTGTGGCCAGGCCTTGCCTTACCTGGAGTACCAGGGATCATGTCTGAGATGAGCTGGACTTTAATTAGGATAAACCACATCAGACACAGCCAAAGAAGTAGCACCTAATGGACTTGAAATGTGAGCGAACCTAAAGGTTAAGAAGAACAGGGGTGGGGTGGAGGGGGAAGAATCACTGCTAGAATTTTAATCTCACTCTTAGAACACAAGAGCAGCATGACTACTGCAAAGTAACCAAATCTTTTTGCTTTGTACAGTCAGAAACAATGGTACTTTGCTCTAAGATGGCACCTTACAGTATGGCTTTATAGATATGTTGCTCCACAGACCTGGCAATAATCCAATACCATGCATTAGCTGTTTAAATGGCTCACTGCACCTCTTTTTCTTAGTCTCCTATTCTAGGACTTTGACTTGTAATTTTCCCCTTTCTAGGTAACATTCCAGATCACCCAAATTTTAAAAATTCAGTAAGTGGTGGACTTTTCATTCGTTGTTGTTTTTTCAATCACACTCTTCCCATTTGCACACCTCTCTACACCTATTTTTGTAGGGTTAATTCTGATTCACAGGGACCCCCATTCAATCTCTGAGGCTTTAAATCTTCATAGGAAGAGACTGCCCATCTTTCTTATAAGGTACAGCGAGTGTATTTAAATAGTTGTTCTTTTGGTTAATAGCACAAAATGTAATGCACTATGTCACCAGGGCTTTCTACATTTTCCTAAATGGTAAATCCTTTTTAGAAGATTGGAACACACAGAAATTGAATGTCTAGCTCAGGAAAGGAGTCCCTGCATTGCTGCTTAGTTTCAGTGTTTGTGACATCTCCCTTCTTTTTCTCCATTTCTTGGGGAAGCCATTTTTCAATCCCGGGATGCTTGGAATTAGCTCCCATTCTGACTTTGGTGCATCTCAGAAATCTGAATTTTCATGCCAGAAACTTTAACAAGACTAAACTTTGAGAAATATTACAGGAAGAGATGTTCGTATCTGTGGTTTACTTTGGTCATTGACACAGTCATTTACAAAATGGTCAGCACTATGTTTAGAGAAAGAGAACTTTTCTGATTATTTTTTAAATAAGAGCCGACACCTGGAGTCATGAAAAAAGAGTGTTAGATGACAATGGGGTCATAAAAGTTTATGTATGGCATCCACACAACTTGGCAATTACCTGTCCCTTCCAATGGGTTGTCCCATTACAATACCACTCATAGTTGGGTACCATTTGGCCATAATGGAACTAGAGTGTGCAGACTGATTGGAGACACCAACAATCTATTAACATTGGGTGTGGGTGGGACCCATCTCACAAAGTGCAGAATGCTGCCTATTTAGGGAGCTGATAAATCCTTTGAGGGCTGAGCTCATTATCACAAATTTGAGTTGAGTCATCTCGGCTCCCACTCAGAACTTCAAACTGGTTCAAACCAGTTTGGCCACTGAGGCAAACCAGAGTAGATTTAACTTAGAAATATTTAGTTTTTCTTATTCCCCTTCCCCAGAGCCCAGGATAGTACCTGGCACACAGCAGACAGTCACTGATTACCCAGGGGTTGAATGCATAATTCTGGTAGTCATGCGTGCCAGCAAATCAGAGAAGCTTCTCCAAGGCTTAGCTGCCTAAGTAACCACTAATTCACTCTTAGCCACGAACCCACACTTACCATGGTCACACCATACTCTGACCCAAGCTGTTTCCAGAGTCCTGAGCTTATTTTCTCTTCATTTACTTTAAACACCCACTCCAACCCTAAATCTTAATCCCAGTATACCTCCTCTGAAAGCTTTCTCAGAGACACTCACTTCACAGAATGTTAACATCATCACCGCCTCTGTCCTCTCTCCCTGCTGTCGCTGCAACACCCACCAGGAAAGGCCAGTCATCGTGTGCCTCACCACTTGCATCAGCAGCTCCTTTTTAAGACACATCTGAACTTTCCTTGGCAGCCTAGTCAAGTGTGCAAGATGAGAGGCATTCTCCATCACCAGGCTTTTTCCTCTTGCTCTGGGCAGGGCAATGATGGTGATCTGGTGTCCAGTGCATTGTCTACTTCCCAGTAAATTCTTCTGGGCTCTGAGGACCAGGAAAGAAGACATTAATTCTTTGTCGTCTTGGAGACTTCGTTCATGTGTTATGTATATGTATTTATTACTTATGTCCTAACCTCGAGCACAGAAGTTCTGATAATGCAGTGTACTGCTTCACAGGAGAAAGATGGGGCATCTCCTCCTGTTTTGAGGGGTGCTTTGATTTGGGCACTCTTGTTTCCTATGCATCCAAAAGCTGGAGAATGAATAAGGATGACAGAAGAAGAATCGATGTTTTTGAATTGTGGTTTTGGCGAAGAGTATTGACTAGCCCATGGATTTCCCAAGCAAACGAATCTATCTTGGAAGAAATGCAATGTGGGAGCTCCCTAGAGGCAAGACTGAGGAAACTGTATCTTCTGACTTTGGGCATATTGTCCAGAGGGGCCAGTCCTTGGAAAAAGATAACATGCTGGAGAAATTGGAGAGTCATAGAAAGAGAGGAAGATCCTCAACAAGATAGATTAACACAGTGACTGAAACAATGGACTCAAACATGTCAGAAATTGTGAGGATGGCCTAAGATCGGGCAAGGTTCATAGGGTCACTATAAATGGTAGTCGACTCGATGGCACAGAAAAACAATAATAACAACAACAGTTGCTGAACAATGTCCAACATGGAGTTGGAAAGAACTCAATGTCAGAGAGTATTTTGTTGTTTTGGCTTTTTTGGTTTTTAATAATCTTGATTAGATCCTGAATGTCAACTGACTAATGTACTGAATTAGCTACAGGCATGCTTTCCCATGCTCCTCTGCCTGACTGTATGAAGTAGGTTCTACTCTACTGGGTAATGGAGACTCAGAAAGAAGATGTGCCTTCCCTCTTAGAATTTGAAATGTCAGGGTGAGGACAGCGGGCAGAGATGAGAGCAAGTGAATGTGGTAGAGACTTTAGCCAACTGAGAGCCTGTCACAGAGCGTTCTTGGTCTTATCTGGATGAGCAGGATAAAGTGGAGTTATACTTGATCACCAGGAAGCCATGGACAACCTTCAGGAAGCCACTTTTTGGGGAGTCATGTAGGGATCTGCAATATGGGGGTCATGTATTCCCCAGCAGGTGGAATAAGATCTCAAAAGTTGGAAGAAACCTTGACCAGAGGATGTTCCAGGACAATCCGGTGTCACCTGAATGATGTCACTAAATGACACCAACCCAGTTTCTCAGTTCTTCCACCCGAAGTCTTAGCATGTGGCCATAGCTTGAGGCAGAATGGGGGCCTTCAATCTGCCCCTTGGAGTTGGCCAGCAGCTTTGCAGAATAATTACATGTGTGGAGAGTGTTTGCATATGATTTGCATAGATTTGCACATGAATAGCCAGCACTTTCTGTTCCCAGGCAGTTTTCAAGTTAAATATTAATTGTTGCTGCCCTTAGGGTTTTTATTTCTTGATTCTGCTTCTCCTGTTCCGTCTCAGCCACTTGCTGTCAAAGACTCAACTCCTTGTATGGCAGGCCTGGAGGTGAGCTGAGACAGTGAAGCACAGTACTGGCCACTCCAATACCAGGCAGGGTGGGATTTGGGGCCTGATGGGAGCTGGCAGTTGTTGAGAACTGACATCTACACACAGAAAAGCAATATGGGTAGGGCCATGGACTCTTTGTGAGGGGAGAATGAGTAGGCAGAGGGTGGGGAAACCATGCTGCTTAATCCTGAAAGAGTGGACACGTGATGTTGATGTCATGCTCTTACCAAAACCTACAACAGAGAGAACTTTGATTTGAAAATTTAGTTAATAACAATGTTTCATTACTGATTCATCAATTATGACAAATATACATAAGAATGCAAGATATTAATAATAGAAGAAACAATAAGCTCAGGAGAGAGAGTATAAGGAAATTCAGTATTTTATGCATATTTTGTCAGCAAACCAAAAATTGCTATTAAAAATAAAGTCTATTTTTATAAAGCTCACACAAAAAAAAAACAAAAACAAACCAAAAACCACCACCAAACCCCAAACAAACATTAGGCACGTGAAATACCAACTCAGTTGGTGCTGTCAGATTTCGCTTGCCCTCATCAGGATCAGCCTCTCACACAGAGAAACTTTGGGCCTGGGGTTCTAACGGAGGCCAGCAGTGTGCCAATGTCAGCTGGCTTCCGTTCACCCTTGGGATGTGAATTCAATTCATTGCCGTCAAGTTAGAACCCCCTCATAGCCTCAACTCACAGCAGCATGCATACAGCAAGGAGGCTACACCCTGTCGTGGCAAGGGGAGCTACTCAGAGCTGGTTTGCTCCTGGCCTCTGAGGCTAGTTGTGCGCTTGGATTTGAATCCTTGCTCTACCTTTTAACTGTTCGCCATGAGCCTATGTGCCTTGGTTTCCACTACTATAAAGGTAAATAGCTGATAGCGTTCACTTCGTGTTTGTGCAGGGTGAAGTGAGTTAAGGTGTACAAAATACATACCCCAGATTCTGGCATAGACTGTGCAACCCCCCAAACCACTGCTATCTAGCTATGAAATTCTTGTCTGCTATCCTGTCTACCCTATAAGACAAAGAAGAGTCATCCCGTACAGTTTCCAATGCTGTCGTCTTTACGAAAGCAAACTGCCACATTTCCCTTCTGAAGCAGCTGGTGAGTACAAGCCACTGATCTTTCAGTTAGCAGCTGAATGCTTTAACCACTGTGCTACCACGGCGCAATCCCATGCTAAATGTAGGGGACCTCTGACGGAGTTGCGTTGCCCATCCCCAGGTCCTGCGTGTCTGGCAGTTTTGATCCACGAGCCACTTCCTGGGAAAAGATGTGCAATCTCCTCTGCTGGGATTTACAGCCCCGGAAGTGCATTGGAGAGTCAGGTATGAGTTGGTTCTGACTTGATAGCAATAAGTTGAGTTGACTTCCCATGCCAAGAGTGAGCGTCCCCTGACCCAAGCTTCTGCAGTTCCACCTCCAGTCTGCACTTTCTCCTCCGGCTGCGGCTTGAACACTTCCTGAGGCAAAGGCTCAGAAGCTCTGTCCTTCTGAGGGCTGAGTATAACCACATTAAAGGGTCTTTGAATAGGGAGCTCAGAATTTTTCCAGTTTTTCTGTTCTTGAATAGCTCTAATTAGGAGAAAGAACCTCTGGGCTGAATCTCCCTCCCAGGACCACCTTTAAGAGTAACTCAAGGCCTACCTTCTGGGGTGGCACAGACCGTTAGTTCTCTCTTTCCTTCAGCCTGTCAAGGATTTCAGGTAGGCTCACTTCCTGGGTCCACTGTTTCTAAGCTTCTTAGACAGACCACTTGTTATTTGCCCAAGAATATGATAAAGCCACACACAATGACCCACTGATAAAGTTCAAATATTTTTAGGGGGTTTCTTTTTTTAAATACACTTTTTACTTTATATTGGTTTACTTACAAAGTTTGCATATATTGTTTTTGACACTGGATATTTCCCATTGTGGGGGTGTGTGTGCTTCTTACTGTGGCACCTTATTGGGTCCATATTGTCTTTTGAGAGGTGTGAAAAACATCTTAAAACTAATAGGTGTTGTTGTTGTTGTTATTGTTGCTGTGTATTGTCGAGTTGGAACCAACCCATAGCCGACCCTATGGTGGGTTTTCAGAGGCCGTTAATCTCAGGGGAGGAGATGGCTCTTCTTTCTTCCATGGAGCAGGTGGTGGATTTGAACCACTTGCCTTTTGGATTGCAGTGATGCTTCTTGCTAACTAGGCCCCCAGAGCTCCTGATAGTCGTTACCATTTACTGAACACGCCAGGCACAGTGCCAAGTGCCTCCGGTACCTGCTGTCCTTCAATCCTCAAACAACTCTGAGATACAAATACTATTGTTAGCCCTATTTCACAGCTCTGGGCACTGAGGCTTACAAGGGCTAAAAAATTTGTCCCTAATTGCTCATCTTTTATCCTGGTGAGGCCAAATGTCTCTGAGGCAGGCTGACCCCAGCCATGGCTACCTATGAACTGCTGGACCACCTCTCTCAAGGCCGTTTTCTTGCCATTAGAGGCTCTTTCTTTTGTCTTCGAAAGAGATAAATGGGTTCAACACATGAGTCCTAGAATTGCCATGCCTGTATTGTGAGCACTAGGGATGTGTGTTTACTAATGACACAAGCAGTATCTCTTTGATAATTTTTGGTCCCCTTTGTAAACTTGAGGCCTTGAATCTCCACAAAAGCTTCCTTAAGTATAGTGATGCCCATTATGTCCTAGCCCACGTCCGCCTCCACTGGCTGAATGCTCTGAGAAAGGGCACTGACTTCCTCCCACCCGTAAGCTCCCACCGTGACTTCTCCTCCTCCCGCCACGTTACCATCAGGAAACCTGCTCACTCCTGCTGACCTCAGGCCTGCCCTGGACCAAGCACTTTCAGCAGCTCAAATACTTGGGTCCTGACCTTCCAGAAAAATGTAATTTCCAGATCAGAAGTATGAGTTTCCCCCAGGACAAAAAGCCAAGGCCCCACTTATGTGGGTCAAATTGCTGACTCCTCTTAATAGCCAGGACGCTACTGAAACTGCATCCAAATCTTGTATTCTTATTTGATTCAACTGAAAAGTTCAGAAATTGCTCTGCCAAACTCATCTGTGAACCATTATGTTTGGGGGCGGGGAGGGGGAGAGGGAAGCCTAACATTAAGAAAATAATGAGTAAATAAATGGGTTTTGTCACCCTAACACTTTGTTGGGTCCATATGGTTTACAGAAGTGAGAGAATGTGATAACAATAGGTACTGTTTGTTGACTGTATGAGGCACTGTGCATCATAACAATTCTAAGCTGTCAGTACCATTGTTATTCCCATTTCACTGCTTTGAAAATTGAGGAACCCTCTTTTTGTTCACATTCTTAGGGGAGCACATACAGGTCAGAGTTCTTACCTGAAACTCCAAGAGTCTGTGTTATATTAGCAGTTTGGTTTAATTCTGATGATACTGTTGTTGTCAGTGTACTGTTGAATTGGAATTGACCTATAGCTGACCCTCCGGTGAGTTTTCAGAGGCAGTAAACCACATAGGAAGAGATTGCTCATCTTTCTATCTTGAAACAGCCGGTGGGTTCAAATTGCATACGTTTGCACTGTTAGTGCAATTCCTTACCACTAAGCCACGAACAAGGAGCTCTGGTGGCCTACTGGCAAGAAGCTGTGCTGCAATCTCAAAGGCACACAGTTCAAAACTACCAGCTGTTCCACGGGAGAAAGATGGGCTATCTCCTCCCGTGTGATTAACTGCCTCTGAAAATCCACCAGCTGGTCAGTTGTGGGTTAGTTCCAACTCAGTGGTACTCAGCAACAGCAACAACAAACCACCTGCAAAACATAAGGTCCCAGGAATCAATGAGATAACAACTGACATCTTTAAAATAACAGATACACCCCTGGATGTGCTCATCATTCTATGCTAGAAAATTTGAAAAACAATTGCTTAGCCAATTGACTGGAACATCATTAATTTCCATTCCTAAGAATGGCAATCCAATAGAATGTGGACATTATAAAAAGATGTCAATAATATCACATGCACACAAAATACTGCTGAATATAATTGAAAAATGACTAGACCAGTACCTAGGTAGAGACTTTCAGAAGTTCAAGCTGGATTTAGAAAAGACTGTGGCATCAGGGATATCATTGCTGATGGTGGATGGATCCTGGCTTTAGCAAAGAAAACCAGAAGAATATCTATTTGTGCTTTATTGACTATGCAAAGACATTTAACTGCGTGGATGATAACAAATTATGACCAATATTGAGAAGAATGAGAGTCCAAGACTGTATAATCATGCTCATGTAAAACCTATACCTAGACCAAAAGGCTTGTGTGTGAACAGAACAAGGGAACATTACATGGTTTAAAATCATTAAAGGTATACATCAAGGTTGTATCCTTTTTCTATATCTATTAAATCTTCAAGCTGAGCAAATAGAGAAACTGAACTCTATGAAGAAGAATGTAGTATCAGAATTGGAGGAAGACTCATAAGAAAAGAACCCTGTGTTATGCACACTGCAGTATGCAGATGACTACCTTGCTTGCTGAAAGTGAAGAGAACTTGAAGTGCTTGCTGCAGAGATTAAATGTTGTAGGCTTCAATATGAATTGCACTTTAACGTCAAGAAAACAAGCATTCTCACCACTGGACCAATAGACAGTGTCATGATAGATAAAGAAAAGATTGAAATTGTCAATGATATCATCTTACTTGGATTCACAATCAACACTGTTGGTACTAGCAATCAAGAGATCAGGAGATGTATTGTATTGGGAAAGTCTGCAGTCAGAAACTTCTCCAAATTATTGAGGAACAGTGATATCGGTTCGAAGGCTAAAGTGCGCCTGATCCAAGCCATGGTCTTTTCAATCACTTCCTATGAATCTGAAAGGTGGACAATGAATTAGGATGATGGGGTGGGGGTGGGGGGGAACAAACCCGAACAAACAAAAACCAAAACCAACAAACCTAAAGCAATAAAAGCCACAGAAAAAAACAACAGTGTGCCTTTCGGCTGTGATATTGAAGAGTACTGAAGATCGACTGCCACAAGAACCAACAGATATGTCTTAGAGAAAGTGCAACCAGAGTCCTCAATGGAGGCAAAGATGACAAAGCTTCCTCCCACATATTTTGGGCGTGCTGCTAGGAAAGGGCACTCCTTAGAGAGGGGCATCATGCTTTGAAAGGCAGAGGGGCGGTAAACATTAGGAAGACCCTCAACCAGATGGATTGACACAGTGACTGCCTCAGTGAGCTTAATTATGTTGGAAATGATGAGGATGGCCCTGGATGAGATGGGGATCCATTTTGCATAGGGTTGTTACGAGTCATACTCGACTGGACAGCACCTGACAACAAACTACCAAGGGTCCCTGAGAGAACTGATCACATTGAAGAAGTGAATCTTCACTTTGCATATGCAAAAAACAGCACCCAGGAAGAAGAGACAACTTGGGCATTTTGTTGGTTACCCAATAGGGCATAGCCACTGGCCAGCATCATTGCTGCGGGATGGTAGAAATGTATGGGGTTACTATGAATTAGAGCCAACCCAATGGAATCGAACCACAGCAATAAGGAAAAGTAGATAAGGAGCTCTAGCAGTGTAGTGAGGGTACTCTGGAGTCCTTAGGATGGTAAGGATCTCTGGGGGTAAGGATTTGTGCTGCCAAACCACAGGCTAGTGGTTTGAATCTACCAGCTGCTCTGTGGGAGAAAGATGGGAGATCTCCTCTTATCCAATTTAACTGCCTCTGAAAACCTGCTGGAGGATCAGCTATGGGTCGGTTCTGACCCCATAGTACACAGCAACAGCAACAGGAGTGCAGTGAATTACACAGTGGGCGCTAACAGAAGAAGCTCAGCAGTTGGGACTCACCACCACTCTGCCCCAAACCCTAAGAAAGATGCTCAGTAAGTGAGGGAACTACTTCTTACCTGTGTTCTGATGGCAGAGTCTGCGGGGAATTATGCTGCTAACCTGAAGTTTGCACCTCTCTGAAGGTTTAAGTCCATCAGCTGATTGATGGGAGAGAGTGGGTAATCTTCCCATTTGATTGCCTTGGAAATTTGCTGGAGGGACAGTTCTTAGTCTGTACTGACAGGAGGACAATGAGTTTGAATTTCTAACCCAATCTCTAGCTCCAAAGAAAACAGACTTTGGCCTTTGCCTGGAGAAATACTGTCTGTGGCTCTGGATGGGCAGGAAAGCTGAAATGCAGTGTGGGTAAAATCTTTGTCTTTCCTTTCTTGTCAACCTTGGCTTGATTGCTTCTTCCATCCCCTTCTGTCTTAGGAGCAGGGTCAAAGGTAGTTTTCATTGCAGCACCAAGAAGCTGCTGAGTTCTTATCTGGAAAGATCTCTCAGGCCTACTGAGAACACCAAACAACACTCTTCAATCCTTAGCCTAGGACCTACCCCACCTGGAAAATGGCCATAGCAGGTCTACCCTTGAGAATGAAGAAGGAGGGGTACTAGAAACCGGTCCTTTCTTGGATTTATCACTTCCTTTACCTGAGATTCAGTGTCAGTGTTGCCCGGAGAAATATCTTCTAGCATCCTGCATCATTAAAACCCAATAATCTCTTTGAAATGGCTTAACTGCTTCCTGCAAAGAGATAAGGTAAATAAAACTGTCGTTTCTGGGTGTGCTGTCACTGTATTGATGTAGCATTTCTTTTCTTTTTTTTAATAACTGCATTCATTTTATTTCAGGCCAATGCATTTATGCCATGCTGGTGGTGTATAAATTTGGTAATTAAATCCTGCTATCTTGACAATGTGGGTAGAATAAGAAACAGTTTTGATGCTTCAGAGAGGAAAAACACTGTGAGAAGAGAGAAGAGATTAGTTTTGTATTATTAAAAAACTTTTGTGGAATCTTTTTTTAGTGCTACATAGCTGACAGATGTCTGATGAACAGAGATCCTTCCATGCAGAATGAATTTAATGGATCCTGTGAAATTACTTTTATACTTCGTTGTACATTCCAAAAGAGAAGAAAGTGTATGCTTATGGTCATCTGTCAAACCTATTATTTTACCAAAGTTCTATTGTGTAATGGAGGTGTGACTTACCTTCTGTACTGGTCCAAGTAAGAGAAATTCTGGCACAAAGTGATTGAATAATTTTTTTAAAACTTTCAAGTTTATATCCTATAATAAGGAAGGATACACATTTCACTGAATCCACAATCAGCATCAATGAGAGCAGGAATCAAAAAATCAGAAGATGTGTTTGCATTGGGCAAATCTGCTGTCAAGGGCCTCTTTAAAGTGCTGTAGAGCAAGGCTGCCAGTTTGAACACTAAGTTGTGCCTGACCCAAGCCTTTTTAAATTGTTTCATATGTATGTGAAAGTTGGACCATGAATAAGGATGACAGAAGAGGAATTGATGCCTTTGAGTTGTGGTTATGGAGAAGAACATTCCATATTCCGTGATCTGCCAAGAAAAGAAATCTGTCTTGAAAGGAGTGGATCTGAAATGAGTGTTCTTGGAAGCAGATTGTAATACTTTATCTCACATGCTTTAGACATGTAGTCAGGAGGGAATAGTCCCTGGAGAAAGACATCATAGTTGGAAAAATAGATGGTCAGTGAAGGAGAAGATCCTCAACAACATGGATTGACATGATGACTGCAGTAATGGATTAAAGCACAGAAGAGAGTGTGAGGCTAGTCCGGGATTTAGCAAGGTTGTAACCTGTTGTTCACGGGATCACTCTGAGTTGGAGCTGACTTAATGGCACCTCACTACAGTAATATAAGAAGTTAAGGAGCTTTGGTCATGTAAATGAGTTTCACTTTGGGCTCACAGCTCCAGCAGTTTGAACCCACCGGGCACTCTGTGGGAGAAAGATGAGCAGTCTTCTCCCTTAAAAATTTACAGCCTTAGAAACCTAATGGTCATTGTGAGTTGGAATCAACTCACGGGTAGTGGACAGGATTAAAATAAATTCTGATTAACTCCAGAAATGCCAGCAGCTCATCAGTATCATGAAGAACCCAGACTCTTTTCAACATATTTAATTGCCATCTGCTGTGAATTCACCTGGGGTTTTTAGCTTTGCTACTCCCATTATTATAAGACGAGACCTTATGATGACCCAGCAGTGTGAAGAAAAGGAACACTTGGCTTTTGTACTAGCAAAAAAGCATTTCTAGAAAATGTAGCATCATATCTGCTTGGCCAGAAGTGTGTCATATCAGTAACCTGTAACTGGCAGAAGGAATAGGCTCATTGTGATTGTCTTATATGTATTATTATTTTCTCCTCTTCACATTACACTGATGACAGGACTCCTGAAGTCCACTGTCTGAAGTCCATGCAGAGAAGTCAAGATATCTGAGTAAAATGAAGGTTATATCTGAACGGAGGAAGAAGTGCTACTGGGTTGGCAACTGATTAGTACAATCTCTTTGACCCTCACCTCTAAAACTGGGATCATATATACCTATCTTAATAATCCTGTTGTGAGGATTCAAAGAGATGGTAATGTACTGTGTTTCAAAAACCTTCTTTTCTAGAGTGTTAGCTGACATGAGGCTTCCTAACTGAGTGCAGCGACTAAGCATTTGGGTATTAAGTTCTAATGTAAAGGTTAGAACTTCCCTCTGCTGAAGAAAAAGACATGGCACACAACAACGTTTCTCTGGAAAAGGCTGACTAGCAGCCATGGATAAGTTTCCCATTCAGTTCCTAGAGGGCTCTGTTCCAAGGAGCCAAGCTGCCTTTCAACATGCAGTCTTCCTACCAGAGCTACAGCTGCCCTTGGCCACTCCCCCATGTCAACTGTAGCCTTACCTTCTGGGATCTGCCTTTTACTTTCTCTAGATGAGATTGGCTCAGGATAGGGCAGAGTTCAGAGTTAATGTACATAGGGTTGCTATGAGTCACAGGTGACTCCATGGCACACCACTACAACAACAACAACAACAGTTATACAGCCAACATCCATGATAGCAGCAGTCAAGAAATAAAAAAGATGTATTGTATTGGTCAAATCTGCTGTAAAGGATCCCTCCAAAGTGTTAAAGAGCAAGGATATCAATTTACTTACTAAGTATGCCTGATTCAAGCCATGGTATTTCAATAGTTTCTTATGGGTCTGAAATTTGCACAATAAATAAGAATGACAGAAGAATTGATGCCTTTGAATTGTGGTGTTGGAGAAGAGAACTGACTATCTCACCAGTTGCCAAAAAGACAAAGAAATCTGTCTTAGAGGAAACTTAAGCAGGATGCCCTTAGAGGTAAGGGTGGTGAAACTTCTCACACACTTTGGGAATCTGTGGATAAAGACATCATGCTGGGAAAGGTAGAAGAAGGGTCAGTGAAAGAGAAAGACACTAAAAAAAGATGGATTGACACAGTGACTGTAACAATAGGCTAAGGCATGTCGGAGATATGAGGATGGCACAGGAGTGTTCAAGGTTCAGATCTGTAATTTGTAGGGTTACTAAGACTTGTAGTTGACTCAACAGCTCATAATAACAACAATGTATGTTAATGCAGGAGCTTTCTCCTGAAAGTGAAAAGAGAAGTCTTTTTCTGAAGAAACTGAGAAGAGTACTTCAACATTATTGTAATGAGACACTTGATTATAAGCATGACTGTGAGTTCTGTGTGGCCATTGCAACATATTATTGATCTCAGCAGGGACACGGAGAGCACTATTGGGGGGTGAGTACCGTGAGGAGGATGGTAGGTGTCAGAGTTGGTAGGTGAAAATTTTGGCAAGTGTCTGACCTCCGTCTGAAAGGAATTGGCCTCAGGTTGATCCTCGTCAATGTTCCCCTTGAAGTTAGACAGGCATCTATCTATCTATCTGTCTATCTATCTATCTATCTATCTATCTATCTATCTATCATCTATCTATTTATTATTATTATTGTCACTACACTTGGTCAATTCCCTTGGCTAGTAGAAGGAAAGCTCTTCTAGAGTGAGTCTTGAAAAAGGTGTATCTACCATGGATGGATGTTGCTTCTTATCCAAACACCTCCCTTTGATGTCCTGATCCAGGAAACACCTTATTTTGAGACCAGTCCCTTTTATTCATTCCCTTTCCTTGGGAGACTCCAAGCTTCCTCTCAGAATCAAGAGGTCTCAGCCCCATTCTGCGTCTTTCTAACTTTACAGGGAAGAGAACAGATCCTAATTGCACAATGAAAGTAATGGAAGATATTTCAACACTATTCCACCTAAGCAGATGAGCACACCTTACCCCGACAAGGATTAATTTTTTCCTAGAGACTACAAATCTCAACTTCTACAAAAGAAATAGCACTGCGCCAAACAGGAAAGCTTTGTTCTTGCCCTTTTCATAACATTAGCTCCTGCCATTTGTGTGCTAAAAAGCATTTGGCTTTTTCTTGAAGTTGCCATTGTATTACAAGAGCTGCATATTAACAATAAAATGACTCTCTATAGGAGTGATGGCACCTACTTGAAATATATTCTTTTAAATCCCCTTGATGAGAGAAGAAGGGAAAGGGTTTCCAGTTTATTTCACCACATGCATATTTTGATTTTGGTCTGGGTTTGAATTATTTGCTTTACAAAAGATAGACATAGGATAAAGACTTGTTAACTACATTACACAATGGAAGAACTAGTGGACAGGAAACCCATATTATCTAACAGAAAACAAACTTCTCAAACTGCTTTGCCCAAGAGGTTAAAGTTAAAATTATAAATAAGCTTAAAAAAAAGATTATGTTTGCTTGTAGGATGATTTCCAGCCAGTAAAACCCAAAAGGAATTATTAAAAAGCTGTTAGTATAATAATCTAGCACAAAGACAGGTAAGGGAAATGTCTATAAAAATCAATAGCCTCCCAGTATACTAAATTTATGTATTTGAATTGTGATGTTGGTAAAACATATTGAACATACTATGACTGCCAGCAGAATGAAAAAATAAAAATCAATCTTAGAAGACATACAACCACAACATTCCTTAGAAGCAAGAACATTGAGATTTCACCTCGTTTACTTTGGGCAGGTCATCAAGAAAGACCAACTGATAGAAAAAGGACACCATGTTTGGTAAAATAGGTCAGTAAAAATCCTCAGAAACGTGAATAAACCCAAAAGACACAGGAATTTACTCAAACCATTAATGATCATGAAGATGGCAAAGGACAGAGCAAGATTTCATTCTATTGTTGTCATCCTGGAGTTTGTTCAGAAGCCATCAAGAATGTATTTGGTCTACAACCAAAAGAAGATAAAATAGATGAATGGGACCTTCTAAGAA
>NW_006399784.1:19607574-19630004 GCF_000299155.1 Elephantulus edwardii
GGATAAAAAATTTTTTAAAAAGAATGTATTTGGGATCTCTGTTTGGAAAAAATAAAAAGGACAAGCATTTTTCAAAGGTATGTGGCCTGGAACCTCCTTTATTTCTCATATGTCTGGAGAAAAGGGTTTTTCAGACCCCTGAGACTTGGCACGTGCCCCCTTGCCATGCATTTCCAAGGACTTATTCACTTTATTTACCAATTGCTGCTTATGTTCACACATTACCCAATAAACTGTGAGCTTCCTGAAGATGAGGGTAATGCAAGGGACAGAGGGAGAGTGTCCAGCTCACTATTGAATCCCAGTGTCTTGCAAAGTATTATTGAATAAATAAAAAAATTAACAAATTAGAACATTATTTAAAATAATCTCTCTTGTGCAACAATGAATGAAGGGAAATCCAAAGCCTCTGTAAATTTTTACTGAAATTAATAATAAATTTAAATTTAAAAAAATTTAACTTAGAGTAAGGAAGACAATGGATTTATAACTGCTCATGCTAATAACACTATGTCATGGCATGGAGGCAGAATAGTGGAACTGTATCCACATTTACAATATTCTTCTTACCAAAACCATTTATGGAAAATAGGAACTGAAGTGGAACATGTATCTCTGGAACGGAAATAATCATATTGTTAATATTTCTAGCCTTAAACGTAAAATATTATATTGTTCAAAATTTTTTGTTATATATTTGTTTAAATTTTTCCCTCTTTTAACAACTGGAATCTAGCTGGAAGAGAAAAGACCAGAGAATGGCCAAAATTACTGGAGCTGCTGTTGCTGCCAGGTTAGGGCCTGTGTCAGGAAAAGGAAGTCTTACTCATAAACAATGCTACCTAAAGGTAATAAAGGAGGTCAGAATTGCTTCTATTGTGGAAAGCTGGGCCACTTCAGTAGACCGTGTCACAGATGAGAGCCACAGATAGGAAGGGAGTAAGGAGGAAGTTCCCACTCACTTGCTTTAAGTGTAGATTTGAAGGATACATGGTCAAGGGTGGCTCACATCAGGTCCTTGTGGCTCACAGGACTGACAGGCCCCAGCTCCCAGCTGGAAACAAAGGAGGATGCTTCAGCAATTTGGATCCTCCCAGAAGAGCTGTGGGTGAGCATTAACATTACTGCTAAGTATATTCATTTTCTCCTGGACACAAGAGCCTACTATTTGGTCCTAAAAGCCTTATGAGGTCCCAACTCTTCTCACTATTTCTTAGTTGTTGGAACTGAGGGAAAACCTCATAAGCAGTTCTTTACTTCACCTCTGCCTTGTATGCAGACTTCTGAGCTGTAAAACGACCCAGTAGTAGGTGGAATTTAGTCCAGGACTTAAGAACAATAAAGGACATAGTTGAGCCTCTACATCTTGTGGTTCCTAAACTTTATACTATAATAGACAAAGTGCTAGTCAATAGGCCTTTTATTATAAGAACTACCTTCCCTCTGTCACTTGATTTGTGCCACTCTTAGAACATCTACTTGGAATATTATTGCTTTTAATTTTTGACTCATGTACTTTTAACTTGTTAGCTGAATTTGTGTCTTCTAGGCTGCAACAGTTCCATGATACATCTTCAAGGATATGAACATGTATGGCTAAGCACAATTGATAACAGTGCATCTAAATTCCAAAATCAATCTCCACAATAGTCTATGTGTTTCCTATTGCCAAAGGGGGCCTTTAGAGTAGTGAGAGAAGATATTCACCCTGAAACCTACAGCATCCCTTTTAAGAGGAAGTAGCTAAGAGAATATGCCTTCCCCTTTTCCTTATTAATCATGGTGAAGTTTCTCTCAGGGAGGAGTGATAGGGAATGGCAAAGGACACACTGACAAAGGACTAGCTTTGACAAGCACTGGGGCAACGGGACAACTAAAACAGATTTTGAAGGGGGAAAAAAGAGGAACAACAAACTGGGGAGGGGTAGAGAAAACAGTGCAACAATGAATGGAACCCAAAATCTCTGTAAATGTTCATTAAAATTAATAAAATCTAATAAAAATTAAAAAAGAAAGGGCAAAAAAACAACCAAACAAACAAACAAACAAAATAACCTCTCTTTAGAGAAATGTCTATGCCCTACGAGGAAAATGAGAATCTTTTTAAAAGATAAAATATGACTTTTGGTCAGGCACTTTGTTCTTGGATGGAAGGACTGAGTGCTTTATTGTTTTGTGCAGGAAAATACAATGTCATTTTAAAATCTTCCCAGAATTACAGAGAGAAATGTTACAATGTGATTCTGAAAGGAAAAGATCAAAAAAGAAAATTCTAGAAAATTAAACTAAGAGCTTTTTTTGTGTCTGCCTCTATCTTTCCTGGTTAGCTCTAAGAGATCCGTCATACACACAGCCCTCACATCTTCTGCTTGACTGGTCCTTTGTTTGTAGGTTTCTGGCCCTCAAAGACAGCAGTAAAAACCAAGAAGGAAGTTGCAGGGTAAACAAATCTCTATGTTTGGTCTTTCTTTCCAGAAAGTGAAGAGAACCCATTGACAGGCACACTGGAAGATCATGAATGCTCCTTCCGAGTTGGCATTCACAGGGCTGCCTGATGGCACAGTCACAGTCTGGGACCTAGAGAGGACGCCTCTCAAACACACAAGTTTTTGTGCAAGATTTATGTGTTCTTCCACAGCTCTGCCCAAGTGTGACCTCTCTCCCACCTCTCTCTTGGCAGTCTCTGCTGCTCTTTGTTTTATTGTTTTTAGATGCTGTAGCATCTAGTACAACTTATAGAGATACTATGAACAAAAGATTGAACTCTGTTCTATTCTGTACCATCCTCACACTGCCTGACACACAAGTGCTAATTACCAGCAGTCATTGTGTCAATCCACCTGGTTGAGGGTCTTCCTTTCCTTCACTGACCCTCCACCCTTCCCAGCATCATGTCTTTCTAAAAAAAACCCAAAAACAAAAAAACAAGCAAACCAAAAACAAAAAACAAAAAACCCCCACCAAAAACCCCTTGCCTAGCAACGTACCCAAAGTATGTGAGGTGAAGCCTCACCATTCTTGCTTCCAAAGAGCACTCCAGCTGCATCCTCTCTAAGACATATTTTTTTGTTGTTCATTTGACTGGCCATGGGATGAATATTCAGTGCTCTTCTCCAAGACCATGGCTCAAAGGCATAAATTCTTCTTCTGTCATCCTTATTTACTCTGTAGCTCTCAGATGCAGAGCAAGTGAATGGAAAGATCATGGCTTGAATCAGATGCACCTTAGTATTCAAACTGACATCATTACTTCTCAATAATCTGGATAGGTCCCTAAAGGAAGATTTTCCCAGTGCAATGTGTCTCTATTTCCTGACTGTTGGTAGAAGGGTGTTAATTGTGGATCCAAGCAACATGAAGTTGTTGATAGTTTCAATCTCTTCTCCATCCATCATGAATCTGCCTATCACTCCAGGAGTAAGAATCTTTGTTTTTTTGACACTGAGATGCAATCCATACTGAACCCTGCATTTCTTGATCTTTTGCAGCAAGTGTTTGAAGTCCTCCTCACTTTCAGCAAGCAAGGTTGTGTCATCTTCATAATGTAGGTTATTGATAAGTCTCTCTCCAATCCTGATGGCACATTCCTATTCAATGGCCTCACAGAGTCCAGTTTCAAGATGTGGTAATGATAGTTGGTGACTGGAATGCTAAAGTGGGAAGCAGTGAAGAAGGGATAGTAGTTGGAAAATGTGGACGTGGTGACAGAAATGAGGCTGGAAATAGTATTTACAGTGATTTCTTCATTGCAGATACCTCTTTTTAAAAGACACAAATAATGACTTTATACATGAATCTCTTTATACATGAATCTGTACATGAACCTGATAGGCTGCATAGGATTCAGATTGAGTGTATTTATGAATGAAATCATAGGAGATGTTCAATATTGGCAGTCAAAACCAGGCCAGGGGCAGACGCACGTTAGACCATAAATTACTCATATGCAGGTTCAAATTGAGGTTGAAGAAAATGAAAATAAATCCACAGAAACCAAGATCTGATATTGAATCAATTCCATCTGAAGTTCAAGATCATCTTGGGAATAAGTATGAGGCATGGAACACCAATGATCGAAGACCAGATGAGCTGTGTGATGATATCAAGAACATCATCCATGAAGAAAGCAAAATGACATTGCAAAAATATAAGAGAAAGAAAAAAATCAAAATGGATGTCAGAAGAGACTCTAAATAGCACACCAGAGCATCAAGAAGCCTTACTTCATAGAAGAGTCGATTTAAGAGAATGATTGGTAGACATGGTATTGGTTTTCATTTGGTTACAAGAAGACTGTGCTCCAAAAAAGTTTGACTGCTGTTAGAAATGCAGTGCTCCCACCAGAGACATAGCCTGATATCGTCGTTGTTTCTATAACCATTGCCTTACTGTGGAGGATCATGCTGAAGTAGCATCATGTGGGAGGCAGGGATTCTATGTCTTGGCTCTCTAACTTCTGCAGGTCCTGACTCCCCTCTCCTTCCCCTCCCTAACCTTTTTCTCTTACTCTCTTCCTAGCTCCCTCTCTTTTCCACTAACTGCCATCTAGTGGGTACCAACTTCTAGTGACCCTCAGGGTTTCCAAGGCTGTAAATCCCCTGGAGGAGGCTGTCCACCTTTGTCTCTTAGAGCTGCTGATGGTCTCAAACCACATGAAATGTGTAGATTTTAGGTTAGCAGTGCAAACTTGCAGGGAACGAGGCTACTAGGGAGCTCTGAAGGTTTAGAGGGAAAAAGTACCTCCATGGGTGACAGATCGAGAGTCTCAAGTTGGTTCCGATTTGAAAGTTCACAACAACAACAACAACAACAGTAACAATTACAGGTTACTAGAACTGGCTCTGCACTGTGTATAAATCAAGACCACATCTCTTTAAAAGAGGAAATCTCCATCTTCTGATATACCCAGCTCCCTTGACTAAAATGTACTTCTTAATGCAAAGGTGCTGGAAAGAAGAAAACCATAGAAAGTATGAGGCAATCAAGTGTTGAAATATGTCTTTCTTGAACCAAGCAATTAAACATTGTCGTGATGCTCCCTTGCTAATAACTTCATCAAATCAAATTCTGTTTAACTATCTGTAATAATGTGTCCACCTTCTCATTTTATTTTGTTCCTAAAATTGGAACATACATTATATTATTTAACTTCTTCCTCTCAGGCATTTAACTTCATTAGAAAAACTCCCATAGTTACTGTAAAATCTCACCAGAAAATTCAGCAAGTTTCACAGGAGAATTGAAAGCACAGATATTTCTACAGAATGTAACATTAGCAAACATTTCTGGACAAAGCCCTTCCTATTTTTGCTTCCTAATTACTCTAGTTCCAAAAGATTAATTACAGCAGGAGAGTGAGGTTAGGAACTGAAGTAGAGGAGGACCAAATAGAGACCTAAGGTCCAAAAGGAATCCTGGAACACTGGAGGGTTCTAAAGCAAAGAGGTCTGTGTCAGCCTCTGAAGCCAGTAATCAGTAGGAAGACAACTCAGGGACCAGAGGATGAGATGTAGCCAGGGAGCAGCCAGGAGCTGGGACTGATAGTGCTGTCCACTGAGACACTACACCATTCACAGGTGGGTCCAATGGTCCTGAGCAGAAAATGAACATGGCCTTAGGACTTACTTCCATGGAGCTGAAGCAATGTGTATCCTTGTGATGGACTGAGAAGTCTGTCCTCTCACCTTACTCCTGCCTGCGTACTTCTTCCCCTAGAATTTGCCCTATCTTCTAGTATCCTCTGTGTTCAACTTGAATGGATCCTTTTGTAGACAACACAGAATCCCATTATTCCTGAAGACTCCTAAGTCCTCATACTGGATTCTATGACAACTTTCTTAACATTGTGGGGACTGAACTCATTCAAGGTAGGGGCCTGTTGGCATTTGAAATGAGCAAAAAGGATTCCCCAGTGACTTTTATGGATTTCCTCCAGCCATTGTCTTATACTGTTCACATACTTGAACTCAGCTTGCTTCTATCTCATTAGCTGAAGATCTTGGAACAGTGAATGACTGGGCTTTGTTTCTAATGTCAATGACAAGTAGGGGGAAGACCAAGATTTTTATTCCTAAAATCCTGTATTTATGTCCCAGGTATGCTATCTACTGCCTGGTTGACTATGAATCAAGCATTTAGCCTTTCTGGACTCGATATGTTCTAGTTACAAAGTTAGAAATAGTAAAACTTATTGTAAAAGGAATAAGGGTAACATGAAGATATCTGACCTCTACTAATCCTAAAAGGGGAGCTATCCCCACCAAAAACATACACAACACAGAGCCAATTCCCATAAGGTCAGTCATGTCCCCCATTCACCAGTATCTCTTTCTACTAATTCCAACACCAATCTTGTTGCTTTCTATACTGGGTCCAAAATCCATTGCAATAGCTCAGAGAAGACACAGAACCATACTCACAATTATTTTGTTTCTAAGATCAAAGTCAAAAGGCTATAATGATCTGGTGTGAAACACAGTGTATTTGAATTTTGTAAATAAACTAGTATAATTTTAAAAATAAGCTATAATCATGTTAATGGCAGGATACAATGACTAAGGCAGGGCAGCTGCTGAAATGTGCTTGCAGGACCCTCAGCTTTTTGGCTTTAGGTCGTTGTTAGTCCTGCCAATTATGACCCTCTTCTTGCCCTCCCAGGCCTATAACACATTTGGGCAAAGGTTCCTAGCTCTGATTCAGTGGGGTAGTAGTCCTAAGGTCAGTCCAATCTCATGTCAGGTCTGTGACTCTCTGCTATTGCTGCTGTAGCCCTTGGTCTGAGTAGCAAAGGAATTTTTTGGCTCTGAAGACACACACTCTATTCTCTGCTTCTTTGCTTATGGTATGATTCTTAAATTTTGCTGCTGAATCTATTCAACTTATTGGAGAGACTAGCCAATCCCTTTGTGGACACACTAACAAGCCTTTTATTTGCATATTCCCACCCATCCACAAGGCAAAGTCAAAGTCAATGGCTAGGAAAGGCATTTTGAACAATAAACCCCTAACATCATACCTATTTACCAGAGCTTCTCTGTGGGTTATGACACTGTGCACGGATAACAGCACTTGGATGCTAATCAAAAGGTTAGTAGTTAAAACTCATCAGACACTCAGTAGAAAGATGTGGCAATTTGCTTCAGTAAAAATTAAAAATCCTATACTGCTAAAGATCATTAGAAAATGGCTAGAAGAGATGGGGAATTTTCAGAAGTTTAAGCCGGAATTAGAAGAGATCATGGAACCAGGGATATTATTGCTGATGCCATATGGATCCTGGCTAAAATTAAAGAATACCAGAAGAATTGTACTTTATTGACTATGCAAAGACATTAGCTTGTGTAGATCATAGCAAGTTGTGGCTGGCATTGGAAAGAATGGGAGTTCTCCAGCACTTAATAATGCTCATGCAAATCCTAGACCTGGATTAGGAGGCTGTTGTGCAAACAGAGCAAGGGAACACTGCCTGGTTTAGAATTAGGAAGGAAGTGTGTTTGGGTTGTGTTCACTCTCCACAACCATTCAATCTGTACTGAGAAAATGATTCAAGAGGCAAGATTCTATGAGGAGGAATGTGGGATCAGGATTGGAGGAAGACTCATCAATAATCTGCATTATGCAGATGGCACAACCGTGCTTGCTGAAAGTGAGGAGGACTTGAAGCACTTGTTGCAGAGGATCAAGAAATAGCCTTAGGTATGGATTTCATCTCAATGTCAAGAAAACAAAGATTCTTACCACTGGAGTGATAAGCAGCATCATGATAAATGAAGAAGAGATTGATACTGTCAACCACTTCCTCTTTCTTGGATCCACAATTAACACACTTGGTACTAACAAACTGAAAATCAGGAGATGTATTTCTCTGGAAAAGTCTGCAGTTAGAGACTTCTCCAAATTATTGATGAGTAATGATGTCAGTTTGAGGACTTACGTCTGATTCAGGCGATGGTCTTTCCTATCATTTGCTATGCATCAGAGAGCCAGACAATGAATAGGGAAGACAGAAGATGAACTGATACCTTTGAGCTGTTGTATTGGAGAAGAGCCCGGAACATACCATAAACTGCCAAAAGAACAAACAAATATGTCTTGGAGAGGGTGCAGCCAGAGTGCTCTTTGGAGGCCAGGTTGATGAGGCTCTGCTCACATACTTCAGGCATGTTGCTAGGAGGAATCATTCCTTGGAAAGAGACAGACATGATGCTTGGAAGGGTGGAGGGTTGATGAAGGAGAGGAAGACCCTCAACCAGGTGTGGATTGATACAATGATTGTTGCAATGGGCTCTAACGTGTCCAGGAAGTGTGAAGATAGCGCAGGATAGGACAGAGTTCAGATCTGTTTCATAGGGTTGCTATGAGTCATACTTGATGACACCTAACAACAACAACAACATAAGGCAGTTTTAATTCTGTCATATATGGTTACTATGAATTGGAATCAATGTAGTGGCAATGGGTTTTTTGTACATGAATAAACCCAGTACTCAATGAATAAATCTTTAATTCATACAGCAGTCTTGTAGGACAGGGTGTCATTTATCTTTCCCTTCAGAAGTGCTAACTGATTTAACTCTGTGGGTAATGACTGGATTCTCTCTCCCTCGTTCCCTGTGACTAGGTGACCTCCTTACTGTCAGGAATGCACTGAAACCCACAAAGTTGATCTCAAAGTGCCTATTTTGAGGTTACACACTCCATAAGAGCCCAGCAACCGATGTCCTGTGTGAATTTACTCAAATACCCATGTGGAACAGACCCAAGGTCGTATATATCAGACTGTATTCACACTTGCGCACACAGTAACACTGTCAGCAGATTCAGCCCTGAGTGAGAAAACGACTGCAGAAATACGATCTGTACACACCCCCACATGGATTAAAAATATAGGCCAAAATCTACTTGCCAAAGAAAGAATAAGTGATTTTCTTAAAAGGGTATGTTTAGATCTGGCAGCAATTCCCAGTATCTACCCAGCCTCAGAGGCTGGGCCTGACATTACAGCTCTCCCACCTGTGATGGGCTCTTCTTCCATAGTCACTTTCGGCTCCCGGCTCAGCAGAGTCAGGATTTGACAGGTGTGGGGAGGCAGCCTCCAGAGAGCCTGGTTAATTTCAGGGGTGAAATAACAGGATTGACACTTGCAGTGATTCCCCACAATAAGGCCATTGAAACTGTACTGATGATGGGAATGAGTGGAAATGGGTTCTGACGTCTCCTGTGCATGGTGACGATAGATCATCTTTAAAGACCATTTTGTGTCTCGCAGGACTCGATTAGTGGCTTCTTCTTCTCTTAATACAAGGACATGGCTCCTATTAATCTTAGGGAGAGGAGATTTAGGGGAAAGTCAGTCTCCAAAGGGTTGCCCCTACCTTAGTGTGAGTATTCTACAGACCTGGTGATTGGCCAGTAAGTTTTTTGAAGAAAAATTACTGAGTGGATGCTTGGGATGCATTCTGTTTCATTCTCCGGCTCTTACTTCCACACTGTGCAGCACAGACTACTCAGTGATGGGGAGGTAGTGTGCATCACAGAATACTCGGTAGAAGGGAAATGGGAAAGTACAAGTAACCCTAGAAGCTGTTGTCTCTCACCAAGCATTTTTGCAAGGGGCGTTAGTTGAGCATTGTTATAATAATTTGTTGTGGTAAGTGAGGGGATTTGCTACTTGATTGTATTCTTCTTGGCACTGATGGTTGGGTTGGATTGAAGACCACATTCAGGATGACCAGAGTTTATTCTCAATTAATTGGCTTATCTTCTGGTGAGCCATGGCTTCCCAGCGAATTCAGTTACTTCTCCCAGCAAATGGGCTGTTGATCTGCACTTATTTCCCCAAACCAAACCTATTGTCTTTGAGTCAATCTGACTCCTAGGGACCTTGAAGGTCAGAGTAGGACTGCTCTGTAGAATTTCCAAGGCTATAATGTTTATAGAGAGCCCCAGTGGTGTAATGTGTTATGTTGCTGTTGTTCTTATGTGCCGTTGAGTTGCTTGCGACTCATAGCGACCCTATGTACAACAGCTCTAAACTCTGCTCTGTCCTGTGTTAATCTCATTGTCTCCAACACACTCATCCCAACTGCCCCAGTCACCGAATCAATCCACCTCCCAGAGGGTCTTCCCCTCCAGCGCTGTCCCTCCAATCTCCCAAGAATGATGTCCTTCTCCAAGGACCGGTCTCTCCTTACAACATGACCAAAATATGTCAGACGAAACCTCAGAATCCTTGCCTCCAAGGAGCAGCCCGGTTTAACCCTCTCAAGAATGAATCTGTTTGTTTTCTTAGCAGTCCATGGTACCCTCAACACTCTTCTCCAACACCAAAGCTCAAAAGCATCAATTCTCCTTCTATCCTCCCTGGTCATTGTCCAGCTCTCTGACTCATAACTAGTGATTGCAAAGACCATGGCCTGTACCAGACGCACCTTCATCTTCAGAGACACACCGCAATGTGTTATATGTTGTTTAAATGTTATAACCAAAAGCAACAGTTGGAATCCACCAGCCGTTCCATGGATGAGCTGTCTCTCCTTCCGTAAAGATTTACAACCTCAGAAACCTCATGAAGAGTCACTATGAGTCAGAATCAACTTGATATCAATGAATAATCTTTATGAAAGCAATTGCCTCAGCTTTCTCCCCAGGAACAGCCAAGGAAATTTGAACTTCTGACCTATTGGTTAGTAGTCAAGTGTTGCTTAACCACCACACTGCCAGGGCTTCTTCTCATTTCCTTGTTAGGTTTCCTTGCCTTTCTGGAGAGCCAGGTAGTGGTTTCAGTCCTGCTCGTATCTCCCTTCCCACTCTAGAGCTAAGGCAGAGCTCTCAACTGTCCAAGGGATGTATTAAGGATTGGATTGGGTCTCCCTCCCCAAATATGTGGAAATCCTAATTCCTGGGATGTGTGAATATGAATGCATTTGGAATAGGATCATTGGAGATGTTGTTAGTATGAGGTCATAATGAAGGGAAATGGGTCCTAATCCTGTATGACTAGCATCCTTAATGAAGTGGAAAAGCTACACAGAGATGGAGACAGAGGAAGGAGGTTCTGTGAAGTTGCAGCTACAAGCTAATAAACACCTGGGGCCAGAAGCTAGGAGAGAGGCATGGCAAATTTCTTTCCTAGATCCTCTAGAATCAACATGACTGATAGGTAACTTACTCAGATTCCTAGCCTCTAGAATTTTGAGAAGATAAATTTCTGTTCTTATAAGCCATCCAACTGGTAGTATTTTTTAAAGTTCTCGAAGGTAACTAAGACAGTAACACTCTCTAAACATTTCTTGCACAACTGCAAGACCTAACGCCTACTAATATCTAAACTCAATTCTCTTTCTTCTGCAGAAATGGAAGAAGCATTTGATGGGTGCTTTTTTTGAAAAACAAAAACAAACCCAAACACCTTTAAATCCATGCCACTGGCTCCTAAAAAGTGCTAATTTCAGAGTCTTCAGATGATTCTCACTTCTTAATGGATCACTAGGAGCTTTGGTGCTTGCAGCTATAATCAGTCTTACTTTTCATCTTTCATCTCTTCCTCGCTTGTGACATGTGGTATTCCCTGCCAGTTTCCACCTCCTCTATCATCCATCTATCTCTATCTACCAATCTATCTGTGTGTGTGTGTATATATATATATACCCTTTTGTCTATATGTATCTTCATCTTGACAAATGCTAGCAACACTCATGAAAGTGCCCCTCTGAGTTTAATGCTTAGTAACTATGCTTCACTGTCTCCCTGAATGACACACATTACTTCCTCCACCAGACCTCCTAGGGAAAACTATTAGATTTTCTAGTCTTCTGTGAAGAGATTAGGACAAAAGGGTGCCACCAACTTCTGGAGAGCTTCTGTGGAAAAGGTGAGACTCTTCTTCAGAAAGGCTAAAATCGTCTTCAGTTCATTTTTTTCATTTTTTTTCACGTTGTTTATTTTTGATATAGTACCTTCTAAGTGCTAAAGAGCCTAGTAGATTAAGTATTGGGCTGATCTGCAGTTTGAACCTACCAGCTGCTCTGAGGGAGAAAAATTATGTAGTCTCCTCCTCCTGTTCAGATTTACCTTGGAAACCTAATTGAAGGTCATCATCAGTTGTGTTAACTTGATGGCAGTGGTTGGGGTTTGAATTTCTAGGTGCCAAATACAGTGCTGGGAACTGAAGGTTCAAAGAAGAAAGGTCATAGTTTCAGACCTCAGGCTTGACCAGCCTAATGCTTTGAAGAATCCTATTGGAAGACATTGCAAATGGCTATACTTTACTGGTTGCAGGACACAGACCTTGAGGAGGACAGGGCATTCTGAGAAATCTAACAGAATACGGCCAAATGGAGAAAGAAAAGGAAAAACTGGTAAAAGGGAGCTTAGAATAGAAAAATCATCACCAGATTGACCACACAGATCACTGTTGTAGTCCTAAGGCCTAGAACAGGGTCTGGAACATGTCAGGTGTTCAAAAAAGTATTTGTTACATAAGAGGATGAATATCAGGAACTCACTTCCCTTTTCTTTTTGGCCAAGCCATTTGTTGGAAGGAATCCCTGCCTTCCATCCCCAAAGTCATTAGGCAGGTATATCTTGGGAATTTGCACCATCTGTTTGGGGCCTCATGGAAGGGGTGCACCAGATGGACCTCAGGTCTATTTTGGTCTTCACTTTGCATGTTTCTTGTTTTTCCTCACATCCCATGCAGATGGATACTGTCAGGTTATTTATAGCAGGAGTTTGCACACAATAATAGAACAGTTGCTCTAATTCCAATGCCGATTGAATAATACAAGTTGGCTGTGTATAATTTGGAGGACCAGTACCAAACACGGTGCCCAATAGACGAGGTATCAAGACTACTTCCTCATAGCATTGGTTGCCACAAATGTGAACTCCTACTACCCCCCAAAAACACTCACTAAAAAGTGGACCACAGAAATTTTGTTGGTATGCATTTCTCACAGGTTTTAGAAATAGCCCATTAACAAGAACAAAATGTCTAAATAATACCCAATACTGACAAATGGATAATATCCAATACTGACAAATGGAATTCAGTGATATATTTCATAATTTAATAGACATAGCCAAGAATGCAGAGATGGCTCTTATGTACAAAGACGTTCATGTTTTATGACTTGTAATAGTGAATAATTGAAAATAGCATAGGAGGCTTCTCTAGAAAATTACAGTACACTCACATGATTTAGCATTAGGTAGGTGCAGTAGTTGGTAGGGAATGGTACTAAACCAAAGGCTGTACACACCACTGGTGGTTCAAATCCACCAGCCACATTCTGGGATAAAGATGGGCAATCTCTTCCAGTGCAATTTATAGCCTTAGAAAAATCAATGAAGAGTTCCTATGAGTGAATTTCTACTCAACGGCAATAAGTGTGACTTTATTTCAGGATAAAGTTTAGTGAGACAATAGTTATGACATGTTAGATAAAAATCACAATTCATAACACATATGGGTGGAGCTCTGGTGACCTGGTGATAAGATTCTGCACTGCCATCCTGGAAGGCACACAGTTCAAATCCACCAGCTGCTTCATGGAAGAAGGATCAGCAATCTCCTCCCGTGTGATTACTACTTCTGAAACTCCACTGTAGGGTCAACTATGGATCTGTTCCAACTCTATGGTACACAACAACAATAACATCACACGCATCTATCAGTTAATAAGGAGGCAAAGTGGAAAAAAAAACCCATCTTGGAAGAATGCAGTGAGCAATTTCTTAAGGTTAGAATTTGGGTGGCTTATTTTCTCTTCCTGTTTTCCTGTTTTTAACAGTGTTTAGACAATGGTCGTGTATTACACTTAGAGTCAGGGGTGGGAGGGGAAGCCACAGATATTGTGTTGAAAAATAGTCCCTTTGGCTTCCCCAGGGTTGTGGTGCTGAATCTGAGGTTTCTATTAAAGAGTAGCTCAAGGCATTTGCTATTAAAGACCACCAAGGAGAAAATATAAAGGGCTCACTCAAGATCTTTCAAAGAGGCATTTAAAAGTTGCTTTGAATTTAATCTTAAAAGGAAGAGGTAGGGGGTGTCTTCTCTACAGAGAATTATTAGCACCCGTTTGTACATTACCCAAGTACTTGCCCCAAAACCCATCTATAAAACCCAGTGTGCCGAGACAGCATATGCATTTTTCATGTAAAAAAATGCTCTGCTCTGCTCTGCTATCAAGCGAAGTTTGCACAGGCTTTTGTAGGCTAACCTGTGGAATCCAGCTTTAAATAAACACCAGCAAAACTGTGAGGAGAGGAAATTCTTGAGGAGCTAAACTTGAGGGCTCTGCTTTTGCTTATTCTAGCCTCCTGCTTTCCAATGCCTTTACTGGGAAATGGAAGCAGAAAATCAAACCCCTTTAGTCCCGGATGAGGTATTTGGAGCAGCATCACCGCCCGCACTCCGGTGTAAACCCATCTTGGTTAAATACATGGGTTTTCTAAAGCCTGACTCATAGTCACTGTTTTAACTTGAACAGTCAGGCTATAATAGCTACACAGCAGGCTCCAATGATTAGCAGCAGTATTTATCTCTTCTAGTTTGCATTTGCCTGACACACACACTTACTGTTATCCGCCCAGATACAGCATTTATAAAGTCAGCTGCATCACGCACACTATTTTTAACCATAAGAAGAGGAGCCATGTCTAATGTAATCTCTGATAGCACTGTAATTAGAATGGCCTACATAATGAAGAAAGCTAATAAATAAAGTGCAGCAAATATTATGTTTCAGAACAAACTAATGCTAGGATTTAGATTAGCTTGCAAATCCAGCTACGACCAGTTGGCCCTTCATATCCCTGTGTTCTGCATCCATGAATTCAACCCAGTTGGATGAAAAATATTGAGTGGGACTAGTAACACTTGCAGGGATCAAAGCAATCCCTTAACGGCTGAGAAACTCACTCACTCACTCACTCACTCACTCACTCATTGACAGTGGAGTAGGAACCTACCCATATGGTTTACCATCCAGCAGGTTTTTGGAGGCTGTAAATCATACTGGAGGATATTGGCCATCTTCGGAGCAGCTGGTGGATTCGAACCTCTAAAGAGGCGTCGCCCTTGTGTTAACAGTACAAGTGCTATTTACATAGCATTTACATTGTATTGCTTATTGTAAGTAATGTAGAGATGTTTTAAAGTATACAGAGGGTATGTGTAGGTTATATGTCTATTTGCAAAATGGATTTGAGTATCTATGGATTTTTGGTGATCTGGAGGGTGAGGTTGGGATTGAAGAGCGGCAGTATAGAGGATGTGGAGGAGGAAGGGGTAGGGTGCATCCTGGCTCCAATCCTTCTCAGACCCAGAGGATTGTATATGTCCTGAAAGCGTGTCCTGGAAATTGAGAAATGAGTTGCAGCCACTGATATAAGCGTAAACAAGATTAGGGAGAAACTTTCGGACAATTGAGGGTGAGAAATACAGAACACAATTTACTTGGCAAGAGAGTGGTAACCTGGGACAACTTGGAGAGAGAAAATGTTGAATTCCTCCTGAATCCAACTTGGAGTCTGAGAATGGTTTAAGAAATGTTGGTACAGCAACAACAAAAGCCAACATCTACCGATGCTTACTACAGTGGGTACTTTAGAAGCCACAACATTACCATTGCTAATGGTATCATAATGTTCTGTCATGCAAATAGAGGAAATCGGGCGAGCTATGGTTCTTATTTTTCCTTTTGAAATTTGTGCCTGGGAAACCCATAAATGTTTTTGGTTTTCTCTTGTGTCTCCTGTACGATTGTTGAAATAGCTCCTAAGCAATGAGTAATATATATCATTTTAGTTCCCAGAGACTTCACTTTAGAGTGGAGAGAAGGTGGTGAAATCTGTCTTCTGAAAGAGAGAGAATAGGAAATGTAAGATTTGAGACACAAATCTAAGATGAGGAAATATTTAGGGATGCTCTGAAACACATTTTGCTTTGAAGATTACTTTACTTCTGAGGATGAGAGTATCACCAATGCCTCTGCTGTTAGCAGTGGAAAATTTATAGCCTGTGATGCTCTGATCACAAGACAGTTTAAGTGTCAGGGAGTTCTAGCAGATCAGCAATTGGAGAATGTACCAGGCCAGCTCAGGATTTCCATTTTGGGGCTATTAGCTCCTACAGCTGTTCAGAAGGGCTGAGGGCTGTGCATCCTCCATTGATATGATTTCCACATGGCCAGATTAAGCATTTGTTGGATGAATCTGTAAATCAATGAGCTGCATGCTGGAGAAATCAAAACGAGCTTCCATATAAGCCCTAATGGTACAAAATTCCCTCAGGTACAACCATGCACAAATGGCATAAGCTTTGACACAGAACATGTTCATGGATGATTTAGAAGTTTTTTCATTTTTATTTTCTTTTGGCATACAAATTATTTAGAATATGCTTTAAATTTTAGAATTAATGTTTTAGAAAGTTAATCTTATTTCTTTATAAGCAAATTACATTTGGAATATGATCTGTAGACAGACAGCTCTCTCATTGTGGTCCAGTTGGGACTGACTCATATCCGACCTTCCATAGGGTTTCCGGGTCTGTAAACAGCACCAACAGAGATTGCTGATCTTGCCTCTGTGGAGCCTCTAGTGGATTAAAAACACCGCAAAGGTGCCAAAATGGCCAAGCCTTCAGGTTAACAGCACAATTCCCTAGGGACTGTGCCATCAGTGATCCTTAAAAATACACTGATTCTTTTAGGGAGCTCTGGTGGCCTACTGGTAAGATGCTGCACTGTAATCCCAGAGGTGAGCAGTTCAAATCCACCAGATGCTGTGCTGGAGAGGAGGGGCAATCTCCTCCTGTCTGATTTGACAGTACAAAAAATAATAAAATTTAAGAAAAAAATACACTGATTTTCTTAAGTGGTTCATTGCAAAGGGGATTGGGGTTAGGGGGAGGAGGGAGGAAATTGTACAATGAATGAATTTTTTTTTTAAATAAACTGTTTGCTTGGTTCCATAACCAACACTCTTGGTATTAGCAGACAGGAAATCAAAAGACAAATTGCATTGGCAAAGTCTGCTGTTAGGGATCTCTCCAGAGTACTGAAGAGCGATGATATCAGTCTAGAGACTAAGGTGCTCCTGATAGAGGCCATGGTCTTTGCAGTTACTTACTATGCATCAAAATGACTTAACAATGACTAGGAATGATAGAAGGAGAATTGATGTCTTTAAATTACGGTACAGAAGAAGAGTATTGAATATACTATGGACTGCTGGAGAACAAATAGGTTCATCTTAGAGAGGATGAAACCAGGCTGCTCCTTGGAGGCTAGGATTCTGAAACACTGCCTGACAAATTTTGGGCATGTTGCAAGGAGGGACCAGTCCTTGGAGAGGGATGTCATGTTTGGGAAGGTGGAGAAATAGTGCAAGAGAGGAAGACCCTAAATGAGATGAATTAACTTAGTAACTGGGGTTATGGGGGGGGGGGTAGATGTGTTTGAGACAATAAGGTTGGCTCAGGATAGAGCAGGGTTCAGAGCTGTTGTACATAGAGTCGCTATGAGTTGCAACTGACACACAGAACATAACAATAAAGTGAACTGAAGGGGTAAGGAAGAAAATATGCAACAATGAATGAGTGAAAAGCCAACTTTTCTGCAAATTTTTTGTTAAAATCACAATAAAAATTTAAGAAAAATATACTGTTTCATGGAAATATTTTGAGATTTCTTTTTGGCATCAACCATAAAGTTCAGGAACTGTGATGGCCTGGCCGTATGAAGCTATGTTACCAACTCAAAGGTATGCAACAATAATGTACCAGCTGCTCTTTTGGAAAAAGATGAGCAGTCTCTTCCTTTGCGATTTATTGCCTCTGACAATCTACTAGAGGGTCAGCTATGAGTCGATTCCTACTCAACAGCTCATAACAGCAACAATATCATAAAATTAATCTCTACACAGGTCTTATTTCATATCTGACTTAAAATAATTTTTGCTTCAATAATTCTGATTCATAATCTTAGGCTTTATATGTTTATTTAATCAAGCTGTTAATTATACTATAAATTGTTCTGCTTATTAATCATTAATTAGTTATACTTTTTCTCAATTTGATGTATCACTTTCAGAGAGATATTTTTAAAGACATTTCTGACTCATGTAATGAAATAAAATGTCTGGTATGTGACATCCTTACATCATTCCTCTGTTTGAGGCCATTGGTAATAGTCACAGTGTCAATTCATATCCTTACAGGTATTTTCAGTTTTTTGATTACTCTCTACCAAGCATGATATCCTTCTTTAGAGAATAGCCCATCCCAATAACATGTTCAAAGTATATGAGACCACGTTTTACCATTTCTTCTAAGGGGCATTCAGGATGTACTTCTAAAAGAATTCTGTTCATTCTGTTGGCAGTCTATGCTGTATTAAATATTCTTCACCAGTGCCAGCACTGCAATTCACAGGCATCCATTTTTCTTTATTTTTACTTTTTCATTGTCTAGTATTTACCTGTATGTGAAGCTGTTGAAAATATCAAGCCATGAGTTAGGCATACCTTAGCCCTCAAAGAAACATTATTGCCTCTTAATACTTGGAAGAACTATTTTGTAGGGGATTTGCCCAATATGATAAAATGTTTGATTTCTTGACTCCTTCTCATATGGAAACTAATTAAGGAACCAAATAAAATAATATTCTTGACAACTTCAATTATTTCCCCATTTATCATAATGCTACCTATTGGCCCAGTTGTGAGAATCTTTGTTTTCTTGATATTGAGGTTTAATCCATACTGAAGATTGTAGTCTTTGACTATCCTTAGTAAATGTTTAAATTCCTCTTCACTTGCAGCAAGCGGAATAGTGTCATACGTATAATGCAAGGTGTGATGATCTTTCTCTATTCATGATGCCCATTCTTCTATTTACCATCAGTGACCCTGCTGATATTTGAAATGATGGTGCCATAGCTTTCTGCATCACAGCAATGCATAGTTACCACAGTATGATAAATTGACAAATGAGTGGTAGATCATTGTAATTATTGTTGTTGTTAGGTGCCAGAGTGTAGTATGGCTCATAGTGACCCTATGAACAAAAGATCTAAACCCAGTCCTGTCCTGCGCCATCCTCATACTTCCTGACATACAAGAGTCCATTGTAGGAGTCACCATGCTAATCCACCTAGTTGAGGGTCTTCCTCTCCTTCACCAACCCTCCACCCTTCCCAACATCATATTCCTCTCCAAGGAGTAGCCTCTCCTATCATTACATCCAAATTATGTGAGGAGAAGTCTCATCATTCTTGCCTCCAAAGAGCACTCTGGCTCCATCTTCTCCAAGACATACCTCTTTGTTCTCTTGGCCGTCCATGGAATGTTCAGTGCTCTTCTCCAATACCACAGCTCAAAGGCATTAATTTTTTTTCTGTCATCCTAATTCATTGTCCAGCTCTCATTGAATAGCTAGTACTTGACAAGACTATGGCCTGAATCAGACCCATCTTAGTCCTCAAATTGACATCACTATTCCTCAAAAATGTGGAGAAGTCCCTAACTGCAGAATTTTCCAGTGCAATGCATCTCCTTATTTTTTTGGCTGCTTGTAACAAGGGTTTTAATTTTGGATTCAAGCAAGATGAAGCTGTTGACAGTTTCAATCTCCTCTCCATTCATCATGACCCTGTCTTTTGGTCCAGTGGTGAGAGTCTTTGCTTTTTTTTTTCTTTTTCTATTGAGATGCAATCCATACAGAAAGTTGCATTCTTTGAACTTCTGCAACAAGGGCTTCAAGTTCCTCACTTTCTGCAAATAAGATTGTTCAGCATAACACAAGTTATTCATGTGTCTCCCTCCAATCTTGATGTCACATTTCTCTTCATAGAGTCAAGCCTCTTGGATAATTTGCTCAGCATATAGATTGAACAGGTATGGAGATAGAATACAACCCTGGAGCACTCTCTTCCCAATTCCAAACCTTGCAATTGTTCCTCTGCTCCATTCACACAGCAGCCTCCTGATGCAGGTATAGGTTCCACAAGGGCACAATCAAGTGTTCTGGGATTCCCATTCTTCTCAAAGTCAGCTATACCTTGTCATGATCCACACAGTCAAATGCCTTTGCACGGTCAATAAAACACAAACAGACATTCTTCTGGTATTCCTGACCAGGATCCCTCTGACATCAACAATGATATCCTTAGTGTCATGGCCTCTTTTAAAATCCCACTTAAACGTCTGTCAATTCCCTGTATTCATGCTGTTTCAGCCATTTTTTAAGGATCTTCAGCAGTATTTTGCTTACATGTGATATCAATGATATTGTTCGATAATTCCCACATCCAGTTGGATCACCCTTCTTGAGTATGGGAACAAATATGAACTTTGTGTAATCCATTGGCCAGACAGCTGTTTTCCAAATTTCCTAGCATAGACTGCTGATCCAAGGCTGCATCTGTTAATGGAAACCAGTCAATTAGTATCACATACGAGCCTCTTAATATTTAAAATGGTCAAAGTAAATGTTATGTGTATTAATATACCTATTTGTGCTTTATTTTGCTAAACATTTGTGCTGTTGTAGTAGTGCTATTAGTTAAGAGTGAGCTGATTACAATTAATGAATCTTAACCTTTGTATTGTTTTGCATTTCATCTTTCCATTCTCTATATTTTAGAAATGTCTCTTATATACAGTAGGTTGCTGCTGTTGTTAGATGCTTTCAAGTCAACAGTGACTCACAGCAATCCTTCATATAACATATCTGAACCTTGCCCTATGCTGTGTCATCCTCGTCATCTTTGATATCCATGAGCCAATGATAGAGTCATTGTCAGTCCATTTCATTGTGTCTCTTCTTATTTGCTGATATTCCACCTCTCAAAGTCTGATGGCTTTTTCTAAGGACTAGCATTTCCTAACAATACGACCAGAGTATGTGAGATGAAGTTTTATCACCCTTGTCTCCAATGAGCACTCTGGTTGCACTTTCTCTAAGACCTAATTTGTTTGTTCTTTTGGCAGTTCATGGGATAGTCAATGCTCTTTTCCAAAATCACAACTCAAAGGCCTCAGTTAATTTTCTGTCACCCTTATTCATGATCCAACTTTCAAATGTATAACAAGTAAATTAAAAGACAATGGCCTGGGTCAGGCACATCTTGTTGTTGTTGCTATGTGCCTTTGAGTCGCCTGTGACTCATAGCAACCTTATGTACAACAGCCCTAAACTCTGCTCTATCCTGTGCCAATGTCACTGTCTCCGACACACCTGCCCTGATTACCCCAAAGACTGAATCAATCCGCCTCATAGAGGGTTTTCCTCTCCTGCGCTATCCCTTCACCCTCCCAAGCATGACATCCCTTGCCAAGGACTGCTCCCTCCTTGCAACATGTCCAAAATATGTCAGACGAAGCTTCAGAATCCTTGCCTCCAAGGAGCAGCCTGGTTTAACACTCCCAAGGATGAACCTGTTCGTTTTCTTAGCAGTACATGGTATATTCAGTACTCTTCTCCAACAACACAGCTCAAAGTTATCAATTCTCCTTCTGTCATCCCTAGACATTGTCCAGCTCTCTGACGCATAGCAAGTGATTGCAAAGACCATGGCCTGTATCAGGCACACCCGGGTTTCCGGAGTGACATCATTGCTCTTCAGTACTTTGGAGAGGTCTCTAACAGCAGACTTTCCCACTGCAATACATCTTTTCATTTCCTGGCTACTGGTGTGTACCAAGAGTGTTGATTGTGGAGTCAAGCAAACTAAAGCTGTTAGTAATCTCAGTCTCTTCATCATCCATCCTGATGCTGCCAATGGGCCCAGTGGTGAGAATCTTTGTTTTCTTGATATTGTGCCTCAGTCCATATTGGAGGCTACAGTCCTTGACCTTCTGCAGGTCCTCCTCACTTCAGGTCCTCCTCAGTTTCCGCAAAACAGGGTTGTGTCATCTGCATAACGCAGATTGTTGATGAAGCTTGCTCTAAGACTGATGCCACACTTCTCTTCTTACAGTCCAGACTCCTGGATAATCTGTTCTTTATTTGGAGATATGGAGATATGACACATCTTATCCTAGGCACACCATAGTAAACAGTATATGCTTGTGTATAAAAAATGTAATTTGACAATCTTTGTTTCTAATTGATATCTTTAGTCCATTTACATTTATTATAGTTATTAATTTATGTGGATTTCTTAAACATCTTATTCTATTTTGTCCAAATTTTGTAATATTTTTTCTCTTTCTTTTGAAGTAGAAATAATTTCCCCACTACTGTATTTGAAATTGTTGTTGTTGTCTTCATGTGTCATCAAGTGAACGATAGTTCATAGTTACCCTATCCGAGACACTGGGCTATATGAAGAGGAATGTGGCATCAGGATTGGTGGAAGAATCATCAACAACCTGCTTTATGCAGATGACACAACCCTGCTTGCTGAAACTGAGGAGGACCTGAA
>NW_006399784.1:19630104-19658053 GCF_000299155.1 Elephantulus edwardii
AAAATAAATTACTATTTCTACCCTCTATGAGGTGGATTGATTCAGTGACTGGGATAATTGGGATGGGAGTGTCAGAGACAGTGCGATTGGCACAAGACAGAGCGGAGTTTAGGGCTGTTGTACATAGGGTCGCTATGAGTCGCAGGCGACTCGATGGCACATAACAACAACAACTACTCTTTTCTTAGAAACTTAAGCTTTAAATTCAACCATCCTTTGTTATGATTTCCTTATCAAAAGACATTATGTGTGGGAAAGTAGGTGAGCAAGATAGAGGAAGACCATGAAAGAGATAGATTGACACAGTGATTTCAATAATGGGCTTGAACGTGGTAGAATTATAAAGATGGTCCAGGACGTGGTACGGTTTTTATAAGGTCACTCTGAGTTTTTCTGTAGACATAAATATTCAACTACTTTGGACATCTTCTTAAAATTGGAATTGCTGGATCAAATGTTTAAAGACTCTGGTAGCCTGAGTTGGTCAGGAGTGGTGCTGTCAACCCAAAGGAAAGTGGTTCAAATCTACCAACTGCTCTAAGGGAGAAATAGGAGCAATTTCCTTCCCTGCAATTTACAGTCTCTGAAAAACCTGCTGGAGGATCAGTAACTTATGATGCCACATAACAACAATAACAACAACAATAATAGTATACTTAGCTTTTTAAGAAAGTGCCACACTGTTTTTCAAAGTGACAGCACCATTTGTATTGCCACTAGCATTTAATGAAAGCTCCTGTGTCTTTGTACCATAACTAACATTTCATGTTATCAATGTATTTCATTTAGCTATTTGCATAGGCATATAGTGGTATGGCAGTACTGATTTAACTATTATTCTAAACATCTCAAAACTATGTATATTATTATGATGTGCCTTTGAGTCAATTACTATTCATAGCAATCCTGTGAACAATGGATTGCAACCTTGCCCCGTCCTGAGCTATCCTCACCATCTCGATAGGCTCAAGCCCATTGCTACAGTCACTGCGTCAATCCATCTTGTAGAGAGTCTTGCTTTCTTTTTCTCATTCTCCACCTTTCTCAGCATGATATCTTCTTCTGAGTACTGGTCCCTCCTGACAACATACACTAAGTGTGTGAGATGAAGTTTCACCATCCTTGCCTCTAAAGGGAAACCTAGTTGCAGTTCCTTTAATCATTGTTTGTGCTGTCTAGTAGAGTGACACTCCTAGGGACCCTGTGTACAATATCTCCGAACTGCGCTCTAAACGGATCCAGTCTCACTATCTCCAACACACTTACCCTCATTATCTCAGTTAATGTGTTAATTGATCTCATTCTGAGTCTTCCTGTCCTGCACAGTCCCTCCACCCTTCCAAACATGATGTTCTTCAACAAGAACTGGCCCCTCCTGGCAACATGCCAAAGAAGGTGAGATGAAGCTTCAAAATCCTTGCTTTCATGGAGTAACTTGGCTTCACCTTCTCCAGGACAGACTTGTTTGTTCTTTTAGCAGTCCATGATATGTCAATACTCTTTACCAGCACTACAACTCAAAGCCATTGATTCTTCTCCTATCAGACTTAGTAATTTCCCAGCTTTCTGATGCATAGCATGTAATTGCAAAGACCATTGCCTGGATCAGGCATACCTTATTCTTTAGACCGACATAGCTGCTCTTCGGCACTCAGGAGAGGTCCCTGAAAGCAGATTTTCCCAATGCATTTCGTCTTTTGATATCCTCATTGCTGATGTGATGGGTGTTAATTGTAGAGCTGAGCAAACTGAAATTGTTAACAATCTCAATCTCTTCTCCATCTATTATGGTGCTGCTAATTGGCCCAGTGGTGAGAACATTTATTTTCTTGATATTAACCTTCAATCCATATGGAAGACTACAGTCATAGACCTTTTGCAGCAAATGCTTCAGTCCTCTTCCGTTTCAGCAAGCAAGGCTCTTGTCTGTATAATGCTGATTGTTGATGAGTCTTCCTTTAATCCTGATGCCACATTCTTTTTCATAGAGTCCTGAATAATCTATTCTGTATATAGATTAAAAAAGTTATAGAGAAAGGACCCATCCTTGATGCACTCTTTCTTCTTTGCCAACACCACAATTCAGTCATTGACTCCTCTTGGGCCATTCTTATCATTCAACTTAAAGATATGTAAGAAGTAATTGAGGATATCATGACTTAGATCAGGCATCTTAGCTCTTTAGCACCTTGGAAAAGTTCTTGACAACACATTTCCCAATGCAACACGTTGTTTAATTTCTTGACTGCTGTGCAACTACCATGGGTACTGATTGAAGATACATGTAAAATGAAATTGTTGCTTGGATCAATAAAAACAATGACTGAACCAATGGTCTTAAGTGTGTTAAAGATGATTAAGAACGCACAGGATAGTACAGGGCTCAGGTCAGTTGTTCATAGGGTCACTATGAGCTGTACTCCACTTAACAACATCTAACAACAGAACAACATCATGATGCTTGCTGTCTATTGGTCCCATGATGAGGATTTTTGTTTTCTTGATGTTGAGGTGTAATTCATATTGAAATCTGTAGTCTTTGATCTTCTGCAGTAAGTGCTTAAAGTCTTCTTTACTTCCAGCAAGCAAGGAATTATCATCTGCGTAATGCAAGTTATTGATGCATCTTCCTCTAATCCTGGTGACATATATTCTTCTTCATGTAATCTAGCTTCTTGAATTATTTATTCAGCATATGAATTAAGTAGAGGATACAATAGAGAGGATAGCAGGAGGGGCATCCACTTGCTAAACAACATGCCTCTGGAAACTATGAACTTTGGTAAATAATGCTAGTTGTAGAAAGGCTTCAGGTCTTTTTCACAGGGTCGCTATGAGTCATGCTTGACTTAACAGCAATCAACAACAAAACAACATAGAGAAGATACAACTCTGATGCACATCCTTCTTGATTTTAAGCGATGCAGTATTCCTTTGTTTTGTTCAGATAACTGCTTCTTAATCTATGTATAGGCTTCACATGGGAATAATTAAATGTTCTGGTATTCTCATTCTTCTCAATATTATCCATAATTTGTTATGATCCACACAGTCAAATGCCTTTGCACAGTTGATAAAACTCAAGTAGACATTCTTCTGGTATTGTCTTCTTTCAGCCAGATCCATCTGACATCAACAATAAATCCCTTGTTTTCTTCTTCATTCAACTTGAATTTCTGAAAGTTTCCTGTTTATGTACCATTCTAACAATTTATAAATAATGGTCAGCAAGATTTTACTTGCTTGTATTAATAATGATATTGTGATATAAGTTCCACATTCTGTTGGTTCTCTTTTTGGAGGGAATGGGAATGATATGGATCTCTTCCAGTCAGTTGACCAGGGAACTGTACTTCCATATTTGTTGGCATATACAAGTGAGAACATCCAGGGCTGCATCTGTTTGTTGAATTACATAAATTGGTATTCTGTCAATTCCTGGGGTCTTATTTTATTTATTTTGCCAAGGCCGTCTGTGCAACTTAAATTTCTTCTTTCATTACCATTGGTTCTTGATCAATTGCTACTTCCTGAAAGGGCTTACTGTTGACCTGTTATTTCAATACAGTGACTGTATTCTTTTCCGTCGTCTTTCAATGCTTCCTCCATCATTCAAGATTTTTTTCCCCTGTAGAATCCTTCAGTAATGCAACCGGAAGGTTTAATTTTGTTCTTCAGCTTGAGAAATGTGAAATATGTTCTTCCCTTTTAGTTTTATTACTCTAGTTATTTGTTTATTACATTATAAAATTTTATTTTATTCCTTAGCTGTCCTTTGAAACCTTCTGTTCATCTTTCTTATTTCAGCATTTTTTAGCAAATATCTTTTAAAAAGCCATAAACAATGATTATACACATGGACTCCACCTAACAGAATCAGATTCATTACATCTGTGAAAAGAGTAAATGGAAAAGCTCAATATCAGTAGTTAAAAACATCTCAGGACTTGATTAGAGAATTATTGTTGTTATGTGTTGAATCACCTGTGACTCATAGTGACCTAAACAACAGCCTTCTCTATCCTGTGCCAACCTCACTGTCTCTGACACACCTGCCCCCTTTGCCCCAGTGACTGAATCAATCTACATCATAGCGGGTCTTCCTCTTCTGTACTGTCCCTCCACCCCCCATCCTCACATGCATGACATCCCTCTCCAAGGACTGGTCCCTTCTTGCAACATGTCCAAAGTATGTCAGACGAAGCTTCAGAAAAAGGTGATCAATTAATCACGTGCAAGTTCAAACTGAAGCTGAAGAAAATGAAAGCAAGCTGGAGAGAACTGAAATATGATCTTAAATCCCAACTATATTTAACAATAATCTCAAAAACAGATTTGATACAATGAACACTAATGACAGAAAACAAGATGAGTTGTGGGATGATATCAACCATGAAAGCATCAAAAAGTCATTTAAAGACAGGAATGACAAAAAAGACTAAAATGGATGTCAGAAAATAATCTGAAACTAGCACTAGAAAGGAGAGAGTCCAAAGTAAAAGAAAGAAATGCACTGCTTTTACAGCTCTATAAAGTAAGTGTTCATTTAGATTTTTCTGTGTGTTTGCCTGTTATCTCACTGTTCTTTTTTGCATCTCAGATCTTCCTTCTAAGACAATGTTCTCTGCCCCAGAGGTATCTTTTAAAATTCCTTTCATGATAGTTTCATGGTGACAAATTCTCTCTGCTAGTATATATTTGATTCCATTTGCTGTACCTTAGAATAGAATTGGTCAGGCATGCTGATAGACTAGAATAGAGGGGGTACATTGAAGAAATATGTGCTAACGGACAAGGATGTCACTTTGATGTCTAAGATGTGCCTAACTCAAACCATATATCTAATTCCCTGATATGTGTGTGAAAAGTGAACCAGTATAACATTGCTGGTTGTTGTTGTGTACCCTCAAGTTGGATCTGACCCATCATTGACCCTCCAGCAAGTTTTCAGAGGTAGTTCACACAGGAGGAGATTGTCCATCCTTCAAAATGTTGCTGAAGATAATGGGAAAAAAACCCCAAAAAACCACCCCAAGTAGAGTGACACATTGACAGGACAATACTTTAAATTCAAACTGCATTGAAAAGAGATCATGGAATGAGAGATATTATTGCTGACATCAGATGGATCTTAGTCAAAAGAAAAGTATACCAGGAAGGTGTTTACCGGCTTTTTATTGTATATGCAAAAGGATTTGGCTATGCTGATCATAACTAATATGGACAGCATTGTAAAGGATGGGAATTCATGTAACTGTACTCATACGGAATCTACACATAGACCAAGAAGCAGTCATCCAAATAGAACAAAATATTGCATGGTTTAAAACCAGGAAAGTTGTTTTGGTAATACCACAAACATAATACCAAGATTGGAAGATTTCTTTTTTAAAAAAATTAATTTTAATGGAAGTTTACAGAGACTTAAGGTTTCCCGTTGTTCATTGTTGCAGTTTTCTCCCTCCCCACCCACTCCCCCTCAATTCACTCTTCTCCTCGAAAAGTAAAACTCATTGTAATGCAATCCTCCCCCGCCCCAAGTTCAATCTACTGTGCAGCCTTCATTCTGGACTCCTGTCACGACAATAATACCTAATCACATATCCCTTTAAAACAGTTCTCTCCCTCATCTGTTTCAATGCAGCATATACAATTCCTTCCCTCGTTCTCTGTCTTCCCTTAACCCTGATATCAGTCCCATTTTACAACAGTGGCATTATGCAGTATTTGTCCTTTTGTGACTGAGATACTTCACTCAGCATAATGTCCTCCAGGGTCACCCATTGTGTATAATATTTCATGAGTTCTTTGATTTTCAATGCTGTGTAGGATTCCACTGTCTGAAAATACTAGAGCGTCTCTATCCATTTGTTTGTTGATGGGCACTTGGGTTGTTTTAAGCTCTTAGCTATTGTGCACAAAGCTGCAGTAAACATGGGTGTGCATATATCTGCTTGGTTAGTGGTTGTGGTTTCTTTATGGTAAATTTCCAGTAGTGGAATTATTGGGTCAAATGGAATTTCTATTTGCAACTTTTTGATAAAGCACCATGCTGCCTTCCATAGTGGTTGCACCATTTTACACACCCACCAACAGTGAATAAGTGTTCCAGTTTCTCCACAACCTCACCAGCATTTTATGTTTGCTGTTCTGTTAAATTTTGCTATTCTTACTGGGGTGAGATGATATCTCATGATTGTTTTGATTTGCATCTCTCTTAGAGCTAGGGATTTTGAACATTTCTTCATGTGCTTGTTGGCCATCTGAATGTCTTGTTTGGTAAAATGTCTGCTCATATCCTGTGCCCATTTTTCATTTGGGTTATTTACCTTTATCTTGTTGTGGTGCTCTAGTATTTTATAAATTCTAGATATAATTTCCTTGTCTGACATGTCATTATCAAATATTTTTTCCCAGTTGTGGTTTCCTTTTTTACCCTATTGGAGAAGTTTTTGGATGTGCATAGAGATTTGATTCTTAGAAGGTCCCATTCATCTATTCTATCCTCTCCTGGTTGTAGATAAAAAGATTTCTTGACAACTTTATAGATACAGATGACACAACTTCCTTGCTGAAAATAAAGACTTAAAGCACTCCATGGTGAGGTGAAAAGTCTTCAGTATGGAAACATCAGGAAAGTAAAAATCCTTACTGCTGGAACAATAAGTAACATAATAAACGGAGAATAGATTGAACTTGTCAAAGATTTCATTTTACTTGAATGCCCAAATACTACTAGTGGAGAGTGCAGTTAAGAAGTGAAACATTATTATTACTACATTGGACAAAATAGCTGCAAAGGTCCTCTTGGAAATATTTAAAGTGCAAGTATGTCACCTAAAAGATTAAAGTACATCTGATGCAAGTATTTTCAATCACTTCATATGTATGTGAAAGTGAATAAGAAAAACTGAAGAAGAATTTATGCCTTTGGCTTATGGTGTGGGAGAAGAAGATGAAATATATCAAGGACTGCATTAAAAAAAAACACATCAAAAAGAACCAAACTTCATAAAAACCAAACAAGGCCATCTTGGAAGAGGTACATTCAGAAATGTTCCTTAGAAGGTAGGTGGGATGGCAAGATTGTCTCATCTTCTTTGGACCTGTCAGGAGGAGACCAGTCTTTGAAGAAAGACAAGTTTGGTACAGTGAAGGATCAGTGAAAATGTGAAAGACTTCAACAACGTGGTGTCTACAACCATGACTGCAACACATTGGCTACAACCCTGGGATCAAGTACAGGAGCAATGATGATGACTGTTCAGGGCCTTGGAGTGTTTCATTCTATTGTGCTCAACACGGTCACTACTCAATGGAGCTGACTCAGTGACACCCAACAACAACAATCTCAGTAGCTAACAGAGTGCTTCACTCCTAACTACCACTTAAGAGATTTTTGCGGATAGTGAAATAAGAAGACATGGGGAAGTGTTGCGAAACACTACTCATTGCAGTAGATGTTTCCCTGCGAATCAAAGTAAATTATGCATGGTGCTCACAACTTAAAGGTTGGTGGTTGAATCCACCAGTGGATCTGCAGAAGAAAGTTGGGCAGTCTATTTCTGTGAAGACTTACAGCTTCAGAAATCCAATGCAGTCTTGATATGAATTGAAATAAGTTCAATGGCAATGGATTTGATTGTTTACATCCCTCATTCCATGTCCTTTTCTGAATTTAACTTGAATTTCTAGCATCCCACTATCAATGTACCTGGTATCTTCAGAAAAAAAAAATAAATTCTAGAGATAAGAAACTAAGCATTTGCTGCAGAAGGTCAAGGATTGCAGTATTCAGTATGGATTGAAGCTTAACATCAAGAAAATAAAGATTCTTTTTTTTATTAAATTTTATTCATTTTAATGAACATTTACAGAGATTTTGGGTTTCATTCATTCATTGTTGCACTATTTTCTCTACCCTCCCCCCCAGTTCGTTCCTCTTTTTCCCCCCCCCTTGAAAGTCTGTTTTAATTGTCCCATTGCCACAGTGCTTGTCAAAGCCAGTTCTGATTAATCTCCTTTGTCAGTGTGTCCATTGCCATTCCCTATCACTCCTCCCTGAGAGAGACTTCACTCTGATTCATAAGGAAAAGGGGATGGCGTATTCTCTTAGCTACTTCCTGCTGAAAAGAGACACTGCAGGTTTCAGGGTGAAGATCTTCTCTCGCTACTCTAAAGGGCCCCTTTGACAATAGGAAACATGTAGACTATTGTGGAGATTGATTTTGGAATTTAGAAGCACTGTTATAAATTGTGCTTAGCCATAAATGTTCATATCCTTGAAGATGTATCATGGAACTGTTGCAGTCTAGAAGACACAAATGTAAGTAACAAGTTAAAAGTACATGAGTCAAAAATTAAAAGCAATAATATTCCAAGTAGAGGTTCTAACAGTGGCACAAATCAAGTTACAGAGGGAAGGTAGTTCTTAAAAGAAAAGGATTCTTGACTAGCACTTTGTCTATTATAGTATAAAGGTTAGGAACCACAAGATGTAGAGGCTCAACTATGTCATTTATTTTTCTTAAGTCCTGGACCAAATTCCATTTACCACTGGGTTGTTTTACAACTCGGAAGTCCGCATGCAAGGCAGAGGTGAAGTAAGGAACTGCTTATGAGGTTTTCTGTCAATTCCAACAACTAAGAAATAGTGAGAAGAGTTGGGACCTCAAAAGACTTTTAGGACCAAATAGTAGGCTCTTGTGTCCAGGAGAAAACGAATATACTTACCAGTAATGTTAATGCTTACCCATAGCTCTTCTGGGAGGATCTAAATCGTTGAAGCGTCCTCCTTTGTTACCAGCTGGGAGCTGGGGCCTGAAAATAAAGATTCTTACCACTAGGCTAATTGGTAGCGCCATGATAGATGGAGAGGAGACTGAGTTTGTTAACAATTTCAGCTTACTCAGTTCCACAATCAACATTCTTTGCACTAGCAGTCAGGAAATTGCATTGCAAAAATCTGCTGTCAAGGATCTCTCTAGAGTGCTGAAGAGTAAGGATATCAGTCTAGAGACTAAAGTGTACCTGATGCAGATGATGGTCTTTGTAATTACTTGCTATGCATCAGAGAGCTGGACAATGACTAAGGACTACAGAAGAAGAACCAATGTCTTTGAGTTGTGGGAGAACAAACATGTCTATTCTGGAGAGGGTAAAACCAACTTGCTTTTTGAAAGCAAGGATTTTACAGCTCTGTCTCACATACTTTGGGCATGTTACCAGGAGGGACCAGCCCTTGGAGAAGGATATCATGCTTGGAAAGATGGAGGGAAAGCACAAGAGAGGAAAACTATAGATGAGATGGCTTTACACAGAGACTGAGGCAAAGGGGGTACATGTGTCTGAGACACTGATATTGGCTTAGGATAGGACAGCATTCAGAGCTATTGTGCATAGAATAGCTATGAATCTCAGGTGGCTTGATGGCACATAATGACAACAACAACAATAACGTTCTAAATATTAAATTCTAAGTCCCTAAGGCCTTTCATTGTTCATTTATTCACTAGCTCATTTTTTTGCACTCCCTAAATTGATATTTAGCAATTTGTTCATGATTTAATTATTTAAGTGCATTTTTAAAGCATCTAGTATATGCTAGATATGATATTAATTAAAGAAGACATGAAAATGATACGATTCTTGCAGAGACTCTGTCCTTGTGGTGAACATAAATTTTATGTTAGAATCATACAATTTATAACCCAAGAAAATGTAACCCAACAGAGGTGATAAGTGCTGTGAAGAAAGGCATTGTGTGTCTGGGAACCTCTAATGGGCAATTTGAGCATGGTGGGAAGGTCAGGGAAGGCTTCGTCAAGGGAAAGTCGAAGGGAATTTGGGCTGAAAACTGAAGGACGAAGAGTATGAACTAAGAACAAAATGAGTGAAAATGTTAGGATGATAAAATGGTAGATGCAAAGGTCCTGTGGTGGGCTGGGGGGAAATCACGGAGGGAACCAAAGGATGTCTTTGTGTCTTAACAGAGAGAAGAAAAGAGAGTGTGGAATGCAATCTGCAACTATAGGGATGAGAGAGACTCAACCCCAGAGACCACCCAGGGGAACTTTCTTATCCTGGGAACAGTGGTCACTGCTGGCAGATTTTAGGCAGTGAGTGAGCTAATTGGATTGTGTTTTGAAAAGAAACCATATTACAGGCTTCTGAACTTTTCCTCTAGCACTTGGCTGACTCCAGGGGACTGCAGAGCTTTCTCCAAGCAGCAACTCTGCGCCTTTATGGAGGGAGGTCTGGGCACTGTCCACTCAAAGGGCCCTTCTGGCTCATAAAGCCTTCAACTACAGTGAAAATGGATGGCAGGCCCAGGGACTGACTGCCGGCTTCCTACTCTTGAGCTTGACGCCAGACTCTCAGAAATACATTCCAAGCGCCTCCAGGAAGCAAAGGTATAATTAATTAAGGATAGTAAAAAAAAAAAAAAAAAAAAAAAGCCCTCATAAACCTTTTGATCCCCCTGGTTCTTGAGCCTCATGCTTGCAGGCAGGAAGGAGAAATGGTGGCTGGACAGGATTAGCCAAGGCAGCTCAGCAGCTGGGCTCCCTGACCTCCTCCCTGGGAGCATCTTCCTCTTTTCTCTCCCCTCTACCCCTCAGTCCCTGGAGCCCTATAGTGCCTGGTCAGGGAAGCACTAGTAAGACAGTGAGTGCAACAGAAAGAAAAGGAAGGCAGGGGCATCAGGAAGGAAGAAGGGAGTTGGCAACATCAACAAAAGTCTTTGTGAGGGGGAAAAAAAGGTCCAGGGAGTACATCCAGAGGGAGTTCTAGACTTCACTCTGAACCCAGCCACCCAGGTGGCCTTGAACAATGACTTAACCTCTGTGCTGACTTTCCATTCCTCATCTGCAAGTAATAGGTTTCTCAAAAGGCAACTCACAAACGGGGGGCCTGAGGCATTGGGCAGGAGTAGAGGTTGCTGTGAATAAAGATGGTATAAGTGCCTGTAGCCCTGGTAGCATACTGTGTGGTATATTAGGTTGCAACCCAAGAGGTCAGTGGTTGGAATCTACTGCCTTCTCTGTGGAAGAGAGATGGGCAGCTCCCCGCAGTGAAGATTTTCGTCCTTGGGAATCTGATGGAGGGTCACTAGGAGTCAAAACCAACTTGACAGCAGTGGGGAGGATCAACCTTGTTGAAAGATTTTTTGAAGAAGGAATTATTCTTATGGTACATCAAACACTGATATTTTTTCAGTTAGAGTGCCAAATGTAATTATTTAAAAAAGAAACAGATATGCCAGAAGATACTTTTTTTTTTTTTTAATTGGCTTAGTTCTCTCCCCTGCCAATCAGAGTACTGAGTGGGAAGACTGAGAAGTATTGGATTACATTCCCTCTGTGGTACCCTTCAGCTCTTGAGCATTAGGATTCCTTGGTTTTTATGATGAAGATCAAGGAGATGGGGGATTATGCAATATGTGGGCTGTGAAAGGATTTAGGTAACCCTTTCAGGTTTTAGCAGGAAGGGCGTTAGTGGGAGGTGAGGAAGTGGAGGTGGTGGAGGTTCAGCTGTGCTGCCCGCTTCCTAATACTCTGACTTTGAAGCCTCCTGTTCCTCTCAGGAATGCCTCTGTCCTTCCTGCTTAACTGGTGGCTTCCATCTACTTTCCTGCCCCAGACTAATTTAGGCGCTGCCCCATCCCTTGTATCGTTCCCTTAGAACCCAGTGCATAGCTGATTTTTGCACTCTTATAACTACATTGAAGTACTGTTTTCTTGCCTTGTCGTATTAATCTGCTGCTTAACAATCCTTCACATTGTTTGGAAAATTAAGTCCCAGTGTGTTAGCCTGGTGAGGAAGCTCTTCATGATATACCCTACCCTCTCCGGCTTTATATTTCATATCTCTAATCTTTGATCTCGACAAAGAGAGAGCTACGTTGGCCTAGTGGAAAGGAAGCTATGCTACCAAGCCGAAGGTGGGTGATTTTCATCTGTGGCCCTTGGCCAGGTTCAAATTGTTTTCCTGTCAAACATTCTTCTAGGTGGTATAGCACTGGTCTGTGCGTTGCTGTACAGAGGTAACTCGTGGTTGCTGTCATGCTGAAGACTGTGACAGTGATGTGCCAATCGTGGTAATGGGTACCCATGGTGGACAGTGTTGGCTGGAGCTTCCCGACTAAATCAAGCCTGGAAGCAGGAGCGGCATCCACTTCCAAAATGGCTTGCCTCCGGAAACTCTATGTACGAACAGTGCTCAGGCTGTTTGTTCATAGGGTCGCTATGAGTCGTTTACGACTCGACGGCACCAAACAACAACAACAATCTTTGATCTAGACACTAGGTAAACTCAAAAACTTGTTATTCCTTAAAGTGCCATGCTGTTTCCTATTCCTACTATTCCTATTTCCAGGAATACTGCTTTCTGGAATGTTCTTTTATCTTTAGCTACATGAAGAATTTCTCGTCATCCTTCAAGACTCAAGTAAATTGCAACCCCTTGGAGTAGTCTTTCTGGAATTTCTGTGGCTCCTCTGTGGCATTAAACAACAACAACAACAACAACCTCTGAGTGTACTCCATCCCAGACACTCCCAGCAGCACCCACCCCACTTCTAAGGTTATTGCTTGCATATCTTCAGGGTAAAAAGCTCCTAGAAGACTATGAGTACACGCACAACAATGAAAGTAATATATGCAGAAATTATGCAAAAGGAGAAGGGAAGTTAACAATCAATGTTATACTAAATGCTGTACTCCACACATGAACACATAAAACACGTTTGTCCAAGCACAGAGGTTAAGATTCTGGGTTTCTGAGGCTGCAAATAAAATTACACGTATGCATCAATTAAGTTCATTATTCATTCATTTATTTATTAAGATTGAATACCTACTATGCATTCATTAATTTACTTATTATTACTTGTACTGTTCTCAATGCTGGGAGGAATTCCTGGGCCTTATAAACACACTTGATTGTTAAATAAAAGGTGAGAAGTTTGAGTCCACTATGGCAGTTCAATGGTTAAAGAATTCAGCTACTAGCAAAAAAAAAAGTCGACACTTTGAACCCAGCAGCAACTCCATAGAAGAAAGATGTGTCAGTCTGCTTCTATAAAGATTTAAAGCTTTGGAAACTCTACAAGAAATTTTACTGTATCTTTTAGGTGTCTGAATCAACTCAATGGCAGTGGTTTGGGGTTTGGTTTTGTTTTTCCCTTTCTTTCTCCCCTGTGGTAGAGGCACCCTGGAAGAAAGTCCTGGCAATCTACTTTTTTTTTTTTTTAAATTCAACTACTGAAAAGCTTATGGAGCACTGTTACACTCTGACACACAGGAAGCTGACATGGATTAAAATCAGCTTGACAGTGACTAGTCTGTTCTGTAGAGTTGCTGTGATCAACTTGACAACAATGAGGTTTGGGATTGAGTACAATTATCAAAGATACAGTTGAAATTTTATTTTCACTCCTACAGAAGAGAAAAAAAATGGAATTTGTTTTCTGTAGTTAAAGTTAAAAGGAGAATACTTTTCTTCAAATATGATCCCCAAATAAAATCTGCATGAAAAAAGAAGGGTCACTTCAAAAGTGTCAAGAAAGTCAAATGGCCTAGAAAGCCATCTGTTTAGGTGTGGTGGCCAGAGCACATCAGAGAAGCTCTAACAAAAACCCCAGGCATGGTGAACGACACCCCTGGAGAATATTTTTGAAACGGTTAAACACTGTCCAAATTTGTTTCAGGAAGTGTTTGAGGTTGTGCCATGGCCTAGTTTTTTGGGTTGCCTCCTCTCTGTGCATCTTCTTTCCGCTAGGAGTGGAGGTGCAGGGGTGCGGGGTGGCAGACTTCCTGCTGGAAGTGGCTGACTTTTGGCTAGAGATTAAAGCCTTGACCCAGGACCCATCCAATGACACTTCCTGTCAGTTCTTGATTTAATATATCTAAAAACTTCACAGAAAAGCAAGCACTGCTAGTGGGGAGTTTAGAGATCATTTAGACTAACAATATCTAACAAATATCATAGCCAAATGAATCAGGAGCCACTGATGTCAGTCAAATATGTAATTTAAATTTTTTTATGGCATGCAAAAAAGTAAAAGAAAAAAGTTAGCATTAATTTAAACTTAATTCAATTTAATTCTACCAAATTGTCCAAAATAATGTGATGCCAACCCAAAGGCAGGCTGTTTTTTTTTTTTTTGTTTTTTTTTAAGGCAGGCTGTTTGAATTTACCAGCTGCTCTGTGAGAGAAGGATGGATAGTCTTTTTCCACGTAATTTACAGCCTCTGAAACCTCACTGGAGTAACAGCTGCGAAAATGTTCTCCCTCCATGACACACAAGAGCAACAACAATGTAATCTCAGCATACGTTGTTTATAGGTGCCATTGAATAGCCTACAACTCACAGTGACCTATGAAATAAGTGATCTGAACCTAATCTCGGAATATGCTTAAGCTCAGTGCTACAGCCAGTGGGTCAGTCCATCTTGTTAGGGTATTTCAATATATTGTTGTTGTTATTTTGCCGTCGAGTCTTTTGCGACTCACAGCGACCCTATGTACAACAACCCTAAACCCTGCTCTACCCTGTGCCAATCGCACTGCCTCTGACACACCCATCCTGATTACCCCAATCACTGAATCAATCCACCTCATAGAGGGCCTTCCTCTCCTGCGCTGTCCCTCTACCTTACCAAGGATGACGTCCCTCTCCAAGGACCTGTCTCTCCTTACAACATGTCCAAAGTATGTCAGACGAAGCCCCAGAATTCTTGCCTCCAAGGAGTAGCCTGGTTTAACCCTCTCCAGGATGAATCTGTTTGTTTTCTTGGCAGTCCAGGGTACATTCAATACTTTTCTCCAGCACCACAGCTCAAAGGCATCAATTCTCCTTCTATCCTCCCTACTCATTGTCCAACTCTCTGATGCATAACAAGTGATTGCAAAGACCATGGCCTGTATCAGGCGCACCTTAGTCTCCAGAGAGACACCATTGCTCTTAAGTACTTTAGAGAGGTCCCTAACGGCAGACTTTCCCATTGCGATACATCTTTTGATTTCCTGGCTGCTGGTGCCAATCCCATCACGATACATCTTTAGATTTCCTGGCTGCTGGTGCCAAGAGTGTTGTTGACCGTGGAGCCAAGCAAACTGAAGCTGTGAACAATCTCAATCTCTTCACCGTCCATGCTGATATAGTCAACATAAATAATGAGGACGTTTTTACATTCTTCATACCAAGTCCTTCAAATTTGGTTTATAGTTCACATTTGCAGCACATTCAAAGTAGTCATATTTCAAGTATTCAATATTCACATATGTAAAGTCTCTTCCATTGGATAGTGCAAAGATTGAACACTGGAAAGAAAATAAATGAATTGGCAAAGGCTAATTTGTCATCAGGGCTTTGAGCTGGCTCTAAATGGTTCAGTCATCACCATAGTAGATAAGGGCTATAACATGCATTGTAGAACAACCAAATACAATGTTCAAAGTGTTTTGACCTGAGAAGGAAACAGACAGCTGTGTCCCACTCAAAGATGATGGCTGACCTCTCCCCTTTAAAGATATTTTGCTTTGCAGATAATCTAATCTTCCACATCTTCATTCTTTGCCAGAGTCACCATTGACTCACAGCTGACCCTTCCTTGGATTTCCAAGGCTATAAATCAGATGGGATAGATTGATCATCTTTCTTCCATGGAGCAGTCAGGGAATTCTAACTGCCAGAGAGACACCACTTTTGGATTTGCATGCAACCCTCTATGGACTGCATTCCCAGAGCTCCCTAACCTCCCTAACCTCAAGTTTCTGAAGCTCAAGAGGAAGCACTAAGTTAGGATTTTTTGAGAGCAACATGATTAGCAGTGCCGTGGACCACACTACACATTCTAAACAATGTGGTCAGCCACCATCTTCAAGTGAAGGCCAATTATTTGTTTTACGTTTGGGTCAAAAATATTATAGGCAGATTTGCTTGATATGCAATGCTCACTCGGCCCTCATTTATTATGGCAGCTTCTGCATGACTTTGAACCGGTTCACAGATTAGCTTGTCACTAATGAGAATAGATCTCTTGGTTCTCAGTCCACGTAGCTCTCAAAATTTTTGCTGTTTGAAAACAACTTCCATTTAGCTATTCTTGGGATCATGAAGTTTATGTGTTGATCATTAAAGACCTGCACTAATCCGAATTTTTAAATTTCCTCCCTTACGTGCTTTAAGGATTCTATGAACATCATAGTCTCTCAAAACCTCATTTCTATCAAGTCAGTCCCAACTCATAGTAACCCTATGAGTTGTAAATAATATTGGGAGGAGCCTGTGATCTTTCTCCCAAAGTGCCAGAGACTCTGAGTTATGTGGTTAGCAGCACAGCTCCAAAGAGACTTCGCCATCAGAGCTCTCGTGTGCTGTGGGGTTGTAACCGACCCGTAGCTGACCTTCCAGTGGGTTTTTAGCGTCAGTTAATTGCACAACTGGAAAGAGATTGTTCATCCTTTTCCCACCAGAGCTCTAGAACATGTTAAAAGAAAACCCTTGATTGTTTTCAGCTCCCCAAACTTCTGATTCAATTGGCCTGCAGTGGGATCCCAGAATCTACCATTTTATCAAGTGCTCAGTGATTATAACTTCTTCTTTCCAAGGGTCACACTTTGAGACGCGTCCTTCTAGCTTCTTCACTGTTACAGAATCCTTTAGTCTTTATAAGGGAGACCTTGAAAAGACTGCCACAGGGCATTCAGAAAGCTTTATTTCAAACACTGTTTCATCTTTCTTCCCACAGTCCTTGAATATGTTGACTCCTTCCTGCCCTGGCTGCTTTTTTCAAAATAGAATATTCTCTTTATTAGAACTTCTAGAACCTGAGAAGGACACTGGTGGAATTCTTGCTTTTCATGCAAGACCCAGATTCAATTTCCCTGCCAAGGGCACCTTATACTCCGCCGTCTCTCCTCTATCAGCGGGGACTGGCATGTTGTTATGATGCAGAACAAGTTCTAGTTTTCCTTTAAGATTAAGACAAACGAGAATCTTCTAATGGAAACTCCATGGGTCACAAAGGTCAGATCACGGGGCTGGAACAAGACCTGGAAACTTATTGTTCTGATGTTGCTGTGTCCAGCTAACTCAAGGGCCATGGACAATACTAGAATGTAAGACCTTTGAGGGAAGGATGAGAAAATTCCATTTCCCCCTCAAGGCTTCATACAAAGTGAAGGAGTAAATACTTGCTGAAAGAATAAATAAATGTGGAACTTTCTTTCTAAAGCCACAAGGCACACCTTCGTAACTCTTCTTTTAGCTTAGTTTGGTTTGTTTGTGTGGGGTCTTGGTGACTTAGTACCCTGGGGGCTAGAAGAAAGAGGAGAAATGCCGAGATAATTAGGAGAACATCTCTAACACATGTTGTTGTATGCTGTTGAGTCAATTTCAACTGATAGTGACCTTGTATAAAACAGATCTTCCACATACAGTGTGAGTGTGAAGGTTTATGTCAATCTAGCTATCTCTGAGTCTCTTGTCCTGCAGTTATGATGTGGTCATTTCCTTGATGGAATTTGCTATGAGAGGCCAGTTGGTTGAGGGAAAACTCCATCGGGGAGTGGCTTACATGGAATATATAAAGAAGCCTGTCTTTTGCTTGATATTGATTTTGAACTGGCTCATCATATCTTTGACTCCTTCCTTACCATGAATTCACCAGGCTCTATAGTTCATTCAGGAAGAGTGTAAATGGTCATTACAAAGACAGAAGAGGAAGAAAAGACCAAAATGGATGTCAGAAGAAACTCTGAAGATTGCACTGGAGCGTAGAGAAGCCAAAGCACAAGGAAGAATTCAAGATACTAAAGAGCTGAACAGAAGATTCCAAAAGGCTGCTCGGAATGACAAAGCAAAATACTACAATGAAATGTGCGAGGAGCTAGAGTCAGAAAATCAAAAGGGCCGAACTCGCTCAGCATTTCTTAAGCTCAAGGAACTGAAGAACAGATTCAAACCTAGAGTTGCTGTAATCAAGGATGCTTCGGGCAGAATATTAAATGATCCAGGAAGTATTAAAAGAAGATGGAAGGAATATACTGAGTCATTATATAGAAAGGAATTGGCAGATACAGAGGAATTTAAAGAAATAACATATGAGCAAGAGCCTATGGTGATGAAGGAAGAAGCTCAAGCTGCTTTGAAGGAAATAGCAAAAAATAAGGCCCCAGGAATAGATGGTATACCAATTGAAGTATTTCAGATAACAGATATTGCCCTGGATGTGCTCACCAAGTTGTGCCAAGAAATCCGGAGAACAACCACTTGGACAACTGACTGGAAGAGATCTATATTTGTTCCTATTCCAAAGAAAGGTGACCCAACTGAGTGTGGAAACTACAGAACAGTGTCATTGATTTCACATGCAAGCAAGATTCTACTGAAGATCATCCAAAAACGATTAGAACAGCACATCAGCAGAGAACTGCCGGAAGTCCAGGCTGGGTTTAGAAGGGGTCGTGGTACTAGGGATATCGTTGCTGATGTTAGATGGATCTTGGCTGAAAGCAGGGAATACCAGAAGAATGTCTATCTGTGTTTCATTGATTATGCAAAGGCATTTGACTGTGTGGATCATAACAAACTGTGGCTGACTCTGAGAAGAATGGGAATCCCAGAACATTTAATTGTGCTAATACGAAACCTATACTTGGACCGAGAGGTAGTAGTCAGAACAGAGCAGGGTAACACTGCATGGTTCAAAATTGGGAAGGTTGTATGCCAGGGATGCATCCTGTCTCCATACCTTTTCAACATGTATGCAGAGCAGATTATCCGAGAGGCTGGGCTCTATGAGGAGAATTGTGGCATCAGGATTGGTGGAAGATCTATTAACAATCTCCGTTATGCAGATGACACAACCTTGCTTGCTGAAACTGAGGAGGACCTCATGCACTTGCTACGAAGGGTCAAGGACTGCAGCCTTCAGTATGGACTAAGGCTCAATGTCAAGAAGACAAAGATTCCCACCACTGGACCAATTAGCAGCGTCCGGATGGATGACGAAGAGATTGAGAGTGTTCACAGCTTCAGTTTGCTCGGCTCCACAGTCAACACTCTTGGCACCAGCAGTCAGGAAATCAAAAAGTGTATCGCGATGGGAAAGTCTGCTATTAGGGACCTCTCAAAGGTACTCAGGAGCAACAGTGTCTCTCTGGAGACTAAGGTGCGCCTGATACAGGTCATGGTATTTGCAATCGCTTGTTATGCATCAGAGAGTTGGACAATGACTAGGGAGGACAGAAGGAGAGTGGATGCTTTTGAGCTGTGGTGCTGGAGAAGGGTACTGAATGTACCCTGGACTGCCAGGAAAACAAACAGATTCATCTTGGAGAGGATTAAACCAAGCTACTCCTTGGAGGCAAAGATTCTGGGGCTTCGTCTGACATACTTTGGACATGTTGCCAGGAGGGACGGGTCCTTGGAGAGGGGCATCATGCTTGGGAGGGTGGAGGGACAACGCAGGAGGGGAAGACCCTCTATGAGATGGATTGATTCGGTGACTGGGGTAATCGGGATGGGTGTGTCAGAGGCGGTGCGGTTGGCGCAGGATAGAGCAGGGTTTAGAGCTGTTGTGCATAGGGTCGCTATGAGTCGGAAACGACTCGACGGCACATAACAACAACAACAACTATAGTTAAGTGCCCCAGGCCTGAGACTTCCCAGTCTTTATAAGTGCATATATTCATTGCTTTTGCCTCTCTAGAGAACCCAGTCAAAGACTCTGGGTTTTCCTGGATATACTCTTAACAGATACACAGGATTCAGTCCCCCTGCTTCTGTATCATGGAGTTAGTCACTGAGAAGGACCTAAATGCCAACATTTAGATTAACACCTCATTGCTTAACTGTTTGCATGACCAGGGCAAGCATATAGCTTTTGTTTATAATTAAGTCAGAAGTTTTTTTTCCTGGATGACAGACATGTTGATTTCTTCTGCTTGGCGTAGAGTGAATCTTTGTAAAAATTTTGAAATGACCCCAGCACTTGGAGACATAAACTGTTTACCTTTAGTTTTCAACTTTGAGAGAATGATTATCCACTAAAACAGAGAGAAAAACATGGGAAGGCTGAGGCCAGGTAGTAGAAATTAGTATTTTATGAAATGCTTATACCTATCTGTAAAAACAAACAGGTATATCTTGGAGAAGGTACAGCCAGAGTGCTCCTTGGAGGCAAAGATGATAAAATTTTATCTCACATACTTTGGGCATGTTGGAAAGGTGGAGGGATGGTGATGGTGAGGACGACCTTCAACCAGGAGGGCTGACACAGTCACTGAGGCATCAGGCTTGAGCGAGAGGATAGCACAGGGTAGGATAGGGTTCATAGGGTTGCTCTGAGTCATACTCAACTCAACCACACCACCAGCATCACTGCCACCACCACCACCACTACCACCATCTGAAGAACTTTGTCTAAAATATTCAGTTACTGTAACAGTTAGCTTATTGCTTTGAGTCACACTCAACTGGACCACACCACCATCACCACCACTACCACCATCTGAAGAACTTTGTCTAAAATATTCTGTTACTGTAACAGTTAGCTTGCATACTTCTACATAGATTCTTCTACATAGATTCTTATATCATCACCACCACCATGTCCTCCACTACCTTCACCATGTTCCTCCTCATTCCTTGTAAGGAATGTCTTCTCTTGACCCAAGCTCATCAGCAGGCAGATACTCTGAAGCTTGTCTGTGGCTCTTTGTGGAATAGTGAATGGGCTGGTCTGGAGTTGGAAGAGGCAGGTCCACTTCTGAAACCTGGATATAATACACTGTACCCACTTAAGACTTTACTCTTTTCTTTTTATCAATAAAAAGTAAAGGATGGTTAATGGTTGTTTTACACCTCTCTTCAAAAAGTGATAAAAATCAGTTAATATTCTTTATGGTTAACAGCATAGAATGCCCTATAAAAGTACTTTGATACATCAGAGAATAACAGTGAAGTATGAACTCCTTCCATTTTCATCTCTATAGGAGCTTACACATCTTAATTTCCCTCACAACATTGCTGCAAGTTAGCCTCTTTGTACAGGATCCAGTTTGGCAGGAACTCTTGTTTCTGGCCATGTTGGGCCTGCGGGATTTGAGGAGCCATATGGAACAAACTGAATCATATAGGTGGGACTGAAGACACTTTCACAAACCTTCCTCTGAGATGCTGCGTGACCACTCAGCCCAACAGGACTAAACAGAGAGGGAAATATGGAAAGACCCAGGTGTGGCTTAGGTTACCTACCCTGCCACCTAACTGAAACAAAATGTTGTGACACCTATGGCCTGTGCAGGCAACTTCAAACGCGTGCCTGAGATTCCCACAGGCCTTTTTCCTCCCAGGTGTAGTCCGGAGGGAGTTATGCTGCTATCTTAATTAGCAGCATCTCTCTCCCCACCTACAGCTTCTTGGGAAAGATTTTTAATCTCCTCCTGTGGCATTTACAGCTTTGGAAACTCAAGGCTGAGTCAGTCTTGAGTTGATCCTGACTCCACGGAAATGAGTTTGAATTTTCCTTCTCTGAAGGTCTTATATTGGGAGAAGAGAGCAAGTGGCTATGGGCGTTATTACCCCGAGAGTGTTACAGAGGGGCCCACAGTGATGATGCCAACGCCACAGAGCCTGACCTTTGGATCTGAAATTCCTCAGCAGAGGAAATAATCTGAACTGGGTCTGGCACATAGTAAGGCTCAAGAAATATTTGTTGAATAAACAAAAGGATCTGTGGAACACACTACTTGCCTTTTCACCTCCACGTACCATAGCCTATTGTAAATATGTGTGTATGTTTGTATCTCTCTCAGTATTCATATTTTTCCCACTTTTCTTTTACCTCATGTTTCCTTGTCTTCCGCAGTGTGGATGTGCCAAGCAGCCCTCGTGGTGTGGTGAGCTTCGTGTTGCATTGCTAACTTAAAGGTCAGTGGTTGGACTCCACTAGCTGTTCCACGGGAGTGTCCTCCGGCAAAGACTTACAGCCTTAAAGACTCAATGCTGGTGGCTGTGAGTTGGGACTGACTGAATGATAGCGGGTTTGAATTTTAGTTTGGGAAGCCCTGGTCTTCCTCCCAGCTTTCTGAGGTATGTGCTTGCACAGTGAGCTCCGCAGACTGGGTTGGGGGGTCAGAAGCAAAGCCCCTTGGGGTGAGTTGGCACAAGCTTGAGAGCACCCTGGACACATTCAAGGGAATGACAGCTAGCTGGAACTCCACTTTCATCTGACTGTAGTAACACAAGCCCGTTAGATATCCTTCCCAATTCAGAACGGAAGGGAACTGCCTCTCAATGAGAATGGCAGCTGAGGTTCTGACAAGCTCCACGGTTCTGGCTTGAGGGGGTGGAGTCTAGACTCTAGTCAGCCCGGGCCTTGGGTGATGCAGCCTCTTCAGAGACACTCAGGGGTGGTGAGGAGAGACGCTGCCAGGATGAGTAACTTACTGACCATTTCACTGGTGAGGACTCAGGGTTGCCAAGTCCTGGTTGGTAGATGAACAGTTTGTTTCTGTGCTTTGTGCTGGTGAGATGGGCCCTTTGCTGAAGATTGTAATTTGGTAAAGGGTGGCTGGACAAGTTGGAGAGGAATATCTGTGGCTCAGGTGTTAAGAGCAGAGCCTGGCAATTCCCCTAGAGATGTTATTGGACATTGACCTGACTACACTGGTCCTCTTGGCCTGGGGTCCTGAGGGTTCCTGGCCTGAACAGATCCTAGGAAACACACATAGTGTATGTAGCCTGAGTCCAGGTCTAAGGAAGGCTGATTGTCCAGCCCTGTAGGAATGCGTCACACTGGGACAAGGAATGCTGGTTACATTCACATGGAACCATCTACACATCCTAACCATCCCTAATCTATGGGATCCAGCCACTGTGGTATTTCAGCAGTGAGCATCCGCGGAAAAGGGGAAATGGAAATGGTGAAAATGAAATGGCTGAGCTCTTCCCCAATGCCGCTCTCCTCTCATTTTTTCTCCTTGAGCCAGGGAATGCCGTCTACCTGCTCAGCAGAGGACTCCTCACAGTCTTGGAAGTGTCCATAATGCATAGAGCGGACGAGAGTGAGCAGCCTAGTGTGTCTCCAGCGAGGGCCAGAGGCTCTTCTCCAGGCCCACACGTGGTGTGTGACCTTTCCTTGTTCTGGAAACCAGTAGCCATCAGTTCAACTCCAATTCTTGACAGCCCCACATATGTAAGCATACAGCTGACCTCCATGGAGTTTTCCCATGACTGATTTTACAGAAAGAGATGGCCAAGCCTTTATTGTGAGGCACTTCTGTGTGGGTACCAATCTTTAACCTTTCAGAGAGCAGCCAAGCATGCCCATTTTTTTTTCATCACTCAAGAACTACAATACGATCTTGCAGAAAGAATTTGAATAAAGTCTTACAAAGAAATAAAGGAATGCTCCTGGCCTCTCCCTGATGGTTTGGTCTATTTCTGTAACTGCTCATGCAAAGAAAGACCTTTGCTCCTTTCAAACTTGTCAAGTTGTTTTTCTCAGTCTCCATCCCATTATCATCAGGGAAAATGATGGGAAGTTGCTTTCAACTGTGAAGTATCAAAATATCCGAGCTTATTATACTGCAAAGTTTTAGTGTCGACTGACAAAACATAGTCACTCTCAGGGTTTCGGGTTTGTTTTTGTTTTCCAACACAAAACACTTAACACTTGCCATTTGTGATTAACATACAGAAACAAATGCTCCTTACACACTAGTGTGATGCATGGACATTTCAGTCAATGACTGAGCCTACTATCAATCTAACTGGTTTCCATATCATAAGCCAGCCTTGTTGTGTCCTCAGATTTCTGAAAGAAGGTTTTGGGTTTGGGGTTTCCTACAATTTCACCTCACATACTGTGAGGAGTCAGCACCTGGACAAGTACATTATGCTTGAAAAAGCAAAAGGTCATTGAAAAAAGAAGAAGACCCTCGATGAGATGGTTTGACACAGTGACTGTAACAGCGGCCTTAAGCATCACAGCGATTATGAGAATGGGGCTGGGTCAAGTAGTGTTACTTCTGTTTATGGAGGGTTGCTATGAGTTGCAGCTTGGTTGCAGCTAAGATCCAAGAGTCTCATAAAACTCTAGTAAAACAATAGGAAATAAACAACTGACTAAGCATATCCCTCCACCTCAAACCAAACAAAAAAGACTCTAAAGTCTCAGGTAGAAAACAATGGAGTTTGGGGGCACGTTTGTCATGGGCTATCTTAGTAGAGTGGTTCTGCTAATGATTTTGGATGTTGGAGTCCCAGACTCACATTCTATTAAGCACACATGAGAACAGAGAGAGTATGGGGAGGACCTGAGGATTGATTTACAAATCTGTGCAAAGTGATGGGCATGTTCGGCAGGAGGCAGATGGAGAGGGTGAAGTCCCCAGAGTGAGCGCTGAGATGATTCTACATTATTAGCTCTGACATTTGCTCCAGAAAGTACGTCTCTCTCGCTCTCCCATAGTTCTATTTCTGACGTATAAACAAGACCTGGGAAAGTTTTCACAGATGAAATACCCTTGAGCAGAGTTAGCGTTATTGATATTATTTGGATGCGTTCTGTTCATAGAGAGCAGCTGTGTATTGATCTGATTCGCCCCGAGTTAGAAAAGTTGAGACTCGCCCTTCTTCCACCTCCTGAGTAATGGGAATCATTTGTGATTCCAGAAAGTAAATTAACCTCTCCTGGCTGAGAGAGGCTTTCTTTTTTGGGTTTTGCCTTTGAGCAAGTTCAAACTTAACCCAAGGGCAATTTAATTCATTCATTCATTCATTCAAAATTAATTTATTGAGTGGGCTAGCACTATGGGAATAAAAAAAGATATCAAGTCATTATTAAAGTCCACTAAGGTTCTGTTGAAAAAAAATCACAGGTGTCCAAAGATCTATAATAGAAAATGAAAATATTTAAATAATGTAATGAAAAGTCATTACAAAGAGACATCTGAAAATGCATAGAAAAAATAGCTGTCGAGGTTGAATTCTCTCTTTTTCCTGGCACAAGTCATTGGCTCCATGCCCCAAAATACTAGGGTTTGGGGTTAGGTGAGGCAAAATGGAATTACATTTCAGCTTCTCTTCGGGTGAGTCATTTTATCTTTTCTCATGATTGTTTTACAGATGAAGGACCTGAGTAACAGAGGAGAATAAACTGTAAATAGATTATTTTCAATTTTTGAACTTATATAAGCTTTACCTTTCTACTTTACCTGCTCTCTTTTTCCTTGCTTGTTCCTCACATCCTTCATCATCTTCTTGAAAAAGACACACACACACACACACACACACACACACACACACAGAGACAGAGAGATTGATTCACATAGGGAGATAGAATGAGAGAAAGATATAGTGAAACAGATATGATTAGGTGAGAAATCCAAAGCTGGAACCAGAACTGAGCCTGGCACTGGAGTCAGAATGAAGGTGGAGCATCAGAAGGCCTTGGGGGCTGACAGCAGCTGGAACTGCTGCACCACGAATCTTGTTAACAGTGGTTATGGACAGAGATGGATTGGTTTTGATGAGTACAGAAGCCAAGATTCAAAAGGAGGTAGAAGGAAGAAAGGATAAAGAGTGGGGGCATTGAGAATGCAGGGGCTTCTTTGAGCATGCCCTCTTGCGGGGTCACTCTCTTCCCACCAGGACCAGGTCCTCTTTTTGAAGAACTTTTTGAAGTTTTGGTGAACTCTCTGCCTCCTCTTCAAGACAACTTTTTCTAACCTCAGGTGCTTTTCCAGTTGCAGGCGTGGTCACTCACTTTGTGTTTCTCGTACATGATACCCTCCTGTCCAATGTGTTCTACCAGGGCCCTGACAGCTTCCCAAGGGAAAGGGCCTCATCCACTGTGTTAACCTTGGTGTCTCACTTAACAGTGCTCGGCAGGCAGCACGTGCCCATGAATGTGTGATGTGGGGATGTTGCATGCATATCGGGCCCCAATGTATATGGCTGGAAAAGGAAATACATCAACCTTCCCCCACAGAAAAGAAAACCCCAGGGAGTTTTGGTGGTATAGTGGTAAGAAGCTTCCCTGCAATCCCAAAGGCACTCTATTCAGATCCACTGGGTGCTCTTCTGGTGGAGAAAACAATGAAGCTGTCAACAATTTAATCTTATTTGGGTCCACAATCAACAACACCCTTGGTACCCTTGGCACCAATACAATGCACTAGGAAAACCTGTGTTGGGGACCTCTCCAAATTACTGCTCAAATTACTGATCAAGGATGTCACTTTGAAGACTAAGATGAACCTGATTCAGACATTGGTCCTTTCAGTCTTTGACTGTATGTCTGAAATCTGAACAATAAGCAAGGATAACAGAAGAATTAATGCCTTTGGGTTGTGGCATTGGAGAAGAGTATGGAATATCCCATGGACTGCCAAAAGAACAGATATGGCTTGGAGAAAGTGCAGCCAGCGTGCTCCTTAGAGGCAAAGATGACAAAATCTTGTTTCATATATTTGAATATGTTGCTAGTAGAGGCTATTCCTTGGAGAGGGACAACGCGCTTGGAAAGGTGGAGGGTCAGTGAAAGAGAGGAAGACCCTCGACATGATCATTGACACAGAAACTGCAACAATGATCATCCAGAGATGGTGAGGATAGCACAGGATATGACAGGTTTCATATCTGTTGTCCATAGGGTTCCTGAGTCATACTCGACTCAGTGGCATCTAACAACCACAAAAACACCGTAAGACTGCATCTATCTTTGGGAAAGGCCTGTCAGCCACTTCCTACCCATGCCTTCTCTGACATACAGAAGCCTGGTGCCGAACCTGACACCCTGCACACAGATTTCTCAAATGCACTTAGTTAGATTGTTCATTCAGAGTTTTCCATCTTGAACCTTTATTTTAACAGAACATTCTTCAGACATCCATCAGACTCAGCATCAAGCCACTCTGCTCCAACACGTGACTTCCTGTAAGCAGCTCCTGCTGATTTCTAACTCATACATTAAAATAAAAAGCACACTCTGTGGCTGCCTTCCCCTTTCCAGTGACCTCAGCCTCGTGACCAGGGAAAGTGTGACTCAACATTGGGGGAAAAACACTGCCTGTGTCACCACCAGAAGCTGAAGAACCTCCTGCACTGGTGCAGATATTAATAAATCCATTAGATTGGATCGTTTGCACCACCAGCTCGCTTTTCTTTAGGGAATTTGAATGTTCAAGTGCTTTAAAGTAGAGATAAAACGACCCATGATTCATGTCCCTGTCTTTCTGAAGAGTTTCCTTGTATAAGCTCCAACAACCTCTGCAGTTACTTGAAGGTTAAAACTATTCTTTCTCCAAAAGGAGAAAACCATTTCACTTTTCTATTCATTGCTTTTCTCCTTCAACAACTGAACTGAGAAGACAGGTGAATTCCAGCCCCCACCCCATCCTTATTAACAATATCTGTTTCCTATTCTCACTCGTCTGACTATTTGAGTGAGCATTAGAAAGCGTGGTGTCATTTTTTCAATTAAGCTTTCTGGAAGACCCTGAATTGAGGGCTCTTTCTCTGTTTTATTGATTATTAGATCAGAACTGTTGTTTGTAGAGTTGCTATGAGTTGTAGTTGACTTAACAGCACTTAAAAACAACAACATCATCAGCATCATCAACAACAGGCTAGCAACTTGTGAATTTGAGCAGCTCAAATCCTAGACTAGCAGCATGCTGAGATCATTATGCAAAAATCATTCACAGGAGAAAAAGCCTTGAACTATCTGGGTCTCAGAATAGACAGAATTTTGGTGTTTTGGGTTTTAGTATTATTATTATTTTTTTTTTAATGTTCTCGTTCTGTTTTTTTAACTGATCTCCTGCTGCTCTGAAATGGCATGATCCAGTCAGTGGCTGGTGCCTTTGGCATTGTTGTTGTTGTTGTTGTTATGTGCCGTCGAGTCGTTTCCGACTCATAGCGACCCTATGC
>NW_006399784.1:19658488-19662035 GCF_000299155.1 Elephantulus edwardii
TTTGATTTCCTGACTGCTGGTGCCAAGAGTGTTGACTGTGGAGCCGAGCAAACTGAAGCTGTGAACAATCTCAATCCCTTTGGCATTAGATTAGTAAAATGATTCAAAACTTCCACCAAGGCTGAGAAAAGGTGAGCTCTGGTGGCCTGGTGGCAAGAAGCTGCACTGCAATACCAGAGATGAGTAGTTCAAATCCACCAGATGCTCTGCTGGAGAAGGAGAGACAATCTCCTCCTGTACCAGTGAGTTCTGGGACCAACGATGAATGGTGACCTTCTAAAAAAGTCTTCTCTTCTGGTGGAGATGTGGTAGCAAGGGCAAACTGGAAGGGAATTTCAGCTCCCAGAATCACTCCCTAGGAAAACGTCTTGAAGTTTCAATTATGTAATTTTCTTGATGATTTTTGACTTGCATTATTTCCCTGAAGAAGTTCATTCAATTTCCAAAGCAATTTCCTTCCAAAGGGGGTTTGCTATCTGAAAGGGAATTTTCATACCGGTGTTTGTCAGTTATCTTACACATCTTTTTCTGAGAAAACTTACCGTATAAATGTCATTAGGAAGCACTTCATATAATAGTTCGTTCACCTTTAGACATCTCCTGAGAGGTAGGAAAGGGGCTTCAGCATATATTCCTCTTCTGCAGCTTTCTTGGAAGCAGAAATCAGCTTAGAACGGTTTCAGAAGCAGAGAAATTGAAGCTCAGTATGCTAGCTGTCTAGCGCTGCTGTAACAGAAAGACCACAAATGATTGGCTTTAGTAAAAAGAAAGTATCTCACCGTCTAGAAGTTACGATTCAAGATCCTGACTCTAAAGGAAGGCTCTAGAGGACTTTGTCCTTCTGTGGCTACTGTTTCTCACTTCCTTGCTGTTCTGGTGTGACTAGGCACCTGTCTACCCCTATCTCTACTTGCTTTGTTACTTGTTTTTCTATATCTCACAAAAAAAAAAAGAAAAAAAATTGACTTACAGCAAACCCTACAAATAATAGTCTGTTATTAACATGACAAAGAAAATTTATTCAGAATAAATAAAAAATATAGGTGTTAATGGCATCCTTTTGGAGAACACAATTCAACCACAACCCTCAACTGTGTCTAGCAGTGGTGACTGGCAGGGTCCAACATTAAGGGTGCCTCCTGCTGTCAAGGATCTCTCCAACTTGCCGAGGAGCAATGATATCAGTTTAGAGACTATGGTGCACCTGATTAAAACCATAGTCTTTTCAATTATTTCCTATGCATCTGAAAGTTAGATGATGACTAAAGATTATACAAGAATTTGTGCCTTTGAGTTGTGGTTTTGGAAGACAGTACTAAATATCTTACGGACTGTTGAAAGAACAAACAATTACATCTTAGAGAAGGTACAATCAAGTTGCTTCTTAAAAGAAAGGGTAATGGAATTTCATTTCACATACTTTGTCCATACTGTTGCAAAGGCCAATCCTTAAGAAAAGACACCATGCTTGGAAATAGGGAGAATCAGGGAAAGAAAGGAAGACTCTTAACAAGATGGATTGACACAGTGACTGTAGCAACGGGCTCCTGTATATCAGGGATAATGAGGATGATACAGGACAGGGTTCAGATCTGTTTTTCATGGGGTCACTATGAGTCATACTCAACTAGACACCGAAAAACAACCACCACTACCTCCAGATGATCTTGCTTGTCTTCTAAAAGTGAGGACTTCTTGCCTCAAGAATTTGGGATTTTTGGTGGTTTAAATAGTTCTTAGAGATCCCATTTCTACTGATATTATAGAGTGCTTGCCCCATGAATTAGTTTTTTAATTGAAAATACATTAGTAATAATGAGTGACTGAATGCACAAGTTGGAAACAAGGAAGAAGGATCAATAGTTGGAAAGGATGCACTTGGTGACAGAAATGAGGCTGGAGACAGAATAATAGAATTTTGTACAATCAATTATTTATTCAACAAATACTTTTTTTTAATAAATAAGATACATAAATGTAATAATACACATGGACTTCATCTGATATACATACAGGAATCAGATCGACTACATCTATGGAAGGAACTGCTGGGGAAGGTCAATATCAGCTGTGAAAACAAGGCCGGATGCTCATTATGGAACAGATCATCAACAACTCAAATGCAAGTTCAAACTAAATCGAAAGAAAATGAAATCAAACTGACAAGAACCAAAATTTGACCTTGAGTCTATTCCACCTGAATTTAAAAATCACTACAATAACAGGTTTGAGGCCTTGCACACTAATGAAAGAAGACAAATTTTGGTAGAAAAAAGTAGGAAGCACCAGAGCAATGTTTGTGTTTCATTGACTGTGCAAAGGCACAGTGCGGATCACAACAAACTGTGGCTAACCTTGAGAAGAATAGGGATCCCAGAACACTTGATTGTGCTCATGTGAAACCTCTATTTTGACTAGTAAGCAGTTCTCAGGATAGAGTAAACAAATACTGCATGGTTTAAAATCAGGAAAGCAGTTCATCAGGGATGTGTCTTGTCTTCATACTTTTTCAATATACATACAGAACAGATTACTGGGGAGGCTGGACTTTACGAGGAGGAATGTGGCATCAAGATGGAGGAACACTCACCAACAACCTGCTTTAAGCAGGTGACATAATCTTGATTGCTGAAACCGAGGAGGACCTGAAGTGTTTGCTGCAGAAGGTCAAGGACTGTAGTCTTGAATATGGACCGAAGCTCAATATCAAGAAAACAAAGATTCTCACTAATAGGCCCAATTGACAACACCATGATAGATTGAAAAGAGACCGAGGCTGTTAACAATTCAGCTTGTTCAATCCACAATCAACCATCTTGGCACCAGCATTGCTCTGAGGAAAGCTGCTGCCAGGGACCTTTCTACAGTGCTGAAGAGTAATGATGTCACTCTGGAGATTAAGGTGTACCTGATCCAGGCCATGGTCTTGCTATGCATCAGAGTAACATGACTAGGGTAGACAGAAGAATTAATGTCTTTGTATTGTGGTGGTGGCAAAGAATATTGAATATGCCATGGACTGCCAGGAGAATAAACAGGTCTGTCTTGGAGAGGATGAAACTAGATTGCTCTTTGAAAGCAGGGAATTTGAAGCTCTGACTCACATATTTTAGGCATGCTGCCAGAAGGGACCATCTTTAGAAAAGGACATCATGCTTTGCATCATGCTTTTGGTGGTGGAGGAACAGTGCAAGAGAAAGATCCTAGATGGGATGGATTAACATAGTAACTGGGGTAATGAGGGTAGGTGTGTCAGAGACAGGGAGATAGGCTAAGGACAGGTCAGAATTCAAAACTATCGTGCATAATAAAGTCGTTGAGTCCCAGACGATTCGCTGCCACATAAAAACAACAACAAGAACAACAACAACAATATAGACACTTGATTTTTTTAGACAGTGTGAATAGACATTTAATGTAAAAATTAAACACTCTAGGTGGCCCAGGCCCCTCCTTTTCCAAAGACTCACAATGTTCTTAGTGTCCTTGATTGAGGCTCAATATCAAGAAGACAAAGATTCTCACCACTGGACAAATTGGCAGCATC
>NW_006399784.1:19663730-19674352 GCF_000299155.1 Elephantulus edwardii
ACCTTTGATGCTGGGGCTGGCATTGCCCTGAATGACCACTTTGTCAAACTCATTTCCTGGTATGACAATGAATTTGGCTACAGCAACCGGTGGTCGACCTGATGGTTCACATGGCCTCCAAAGAATAAGATCCCCTTGGACCACCAGCCCCAGCAATAGCACTAGAAGAGAGAGACCCTCAGCTTCTGGAGAGTCCTTGCCCCAACCTGATCCTCCCACACACTGAGAATCTCACATCCTTGACACAAGTTTCCATCAAATCACCCTGAGAAAGGGGAGGGGCTTGGTGAGCCCATCTTGTCCTGTACCATCAATAAAGTACACTGTACTCAGCCAAAAAAAAAAAAGGACGTACATTGAAAACATTCCATAATTTCAAATACAGGTTTGTCATGGACAATGACAGTATAAACTACATTATTCATTTCCATGTGGAAAATAATATGTATTTTTTTCATTTGTTGTATATCTATGTGTGCTTTTGTTTTTATGAATATTTTTGTGCCATGGTTTACATTTTAAAACTTTATGATAATTTTTGAATGTTTTTTCTTTAAAAGTGAACTGGAGTGGGGATAGGGAATTGTAGAACAATGAAAGAATTTTTTTTTCAAAGAGAAAAATGAGCTGAGGTGGGATGGGCAGGGAGGAAAACGTGCAACAGTGAATGAATGGAAATCCAAGTTCTCTATAAATTTTCATTAAAATCTCAGTAAAAGAAATAAACAGTTTTTAATATATGAAAATCTCATTCTTTTTAAGCTGTTCTATGGGATTCTATGACTAGCTCCAAACTGTTACAGAGTTAGCATTTTTCCGGTATTTAGTTATTATTAAATGTTGCTGTGAATGCTTTTTCTTTTTCTTTGCTTTTGTTCTTTTTTAGAAATCATTTTTATTGTGATTTTAGTGAAAGTTTACAGAAAACTTGGATTTCCATTCATTCATTGTTGCACCTTTCCTTCCCTACCCGCCACCAGTTTGCTTTTCTTTTAAAAAAATCCATTGTTGTATAATTTCCTCCTCCCCCCTACTTTGCTGTGCACCTCATATTAAGGACTACTGTCATGCAAATATGACTAATCATATATTCATTTTAAACAGCTCTTGCCCTCCTCTGTTCCAAAGCAGTGTTCATTATTAATCCCCTCTTTTCTCAGTTTCCTTCCAACCCCTAAGTCAGTGCAGCTCTACAATAGTGGCATTATGCAGTAGTTGTCCTTTTGTGACTAAGATATTTCACTCAGCATAATGTCCTCCAGGGCCACCCACTTTATATAATATTTTATGAGCTCCTTGTTTTTCAGTGCTCCTTTAAAAGCCCTAATCCACAACATGAACAGTCTTACAGGGAATATTTCTGGTGTTTGATTTTTTTTAAATTATTCATTCATCATTGCACATTTTCTTTCATTACCCTCCTGACTCCCTCCCTTAGTCCACTTTGCAATGTACCTTTTGTTCCAGATTGTTGTCATACACATAATTTTGTTATTATGTGCCATTGAGTCACTTGCGACTCATAGTGACCCTATGTACAACAGCCCTATACCCTGTTCTATCCTGTGCCAATCTTACTGTCTCCGACACACATTCTTCCATTAACCCAATCACTAAGTCAATGCATCTTATCGAGGGTCTTCCTCTCTTGTACTGTCCCTCCACCCTTCAGAGCATGATGTGTCTCTCCAAGGACTGATCCCTGCTTGTAACATGTCTAAAGTACATCAGACAAAGCCACAGAATCCTTGCCTCCAAGGAGTAGTCTGATCTTACCCTCTCTAAGATGAATCTATTTGTTCTCCTAGCAGTCCACGATATATTCAACACTCTTCTCCAGCACCAAAGCTCAAAGGCATTGATTATTCTTCTATCATCCTCAGTCATTTTTCATCTTTCTGCTGCATAGCAGGTAGTTACAAAGACTATGGCCTTAATCTGGCACCTTAATCTCCAGATCGACATCGTTGCTCTTCAGTACTTTGAAGAGGTATCTGACAGCAGACTTTTCCAATGCAATTCATCTTTTAATTTTCTGGCTGCTGGTGACAAGTGTGCTGATTGTGGAGCCAAGCAAACTAAAGATGTTAACAATCTCAGTCTCTTCATTATCTATCATGATGCTGCCAATTGGACAAGTGGTGAGAATCTTTGTTTTCTTGTTGTTGAACTTCAATCTATCTTGAAGACTACAGTCCTTGACGTTTTGCAGCAAGCATTTCAGGTCCTCATCAGTTTCAGCAAGCAGAGTTGTGTGACATCTGTGTAACGCAGAATGTTGATGTGTCTGCCTCCAATCCCGATGCCACATTCATCCTCATAGAGCCCAGCCTCCTGGGTGATCTGTTATGCATATAGACTGAAAAGGTATGGGGATAGGACACATCCCTGTTGTACACCCTTCACAATTTTGAACCATTCAGTGTTTCCTTGCTCTATTCTGACAGCTGCCTCCTGGTCCAAGGATATGTTTCACATAAGCACTATCAAATATTCTGGGATTCCCATTCTTCTCAGAGTTAGCTATAATGCCTAATGGTATACTCTTTATGGACCATTCTTCCCCTCATCTGTTCCTATGCAGTGTTCATTATCTATATTTTTGTACATATTTATTTTTTAAAGGAACTTTTATTTTATATTGGTTTACTTTCAAAGCTTATAATGTTGATTTTCACACTCAATCTTTCCCATTTCCTTTATCCACCCTTCCCTCCAGTCATCAAGTTGTATGACCCTATGATTCAATCTCCCTAACTCCTCACCCCTCTGCCCCTACCCTCCTCCCTTTGGATCCTCATACTCATTCTACAATAATGGTGTTATACAGTATTTGTCCGTATGGGACTGAGTTAGTTCACCTTGCATTATGCTCTCCAGTCCTCTCAAGTTAAGTAGTAATTTACAAAATCATTGCTACTAGGTGCTGTGTATATTCTAAAGTGTGAATATAACACAATTTCTCAGTCCATTATTGTGGTTGGAATTCTGGCCTGTTTTCATGTTCTTGCGATGGCAAACAATGCTGCTATAAACATTGGTGAACAAGTCTCTGTTTGTGCCTCAATTCTCATTTTCTCAGGCTATATTCCAAGCAGTGCAATGGATGGGTCATTTGGAACATATATGTTCAGCTTTCTGAAGAAATGCCAAATTTCCTTCCAGGGTGCTAGTACCATTTTACAATCCCACCAACAGGTCTTATCTCCCCACTTCCTCTCCAACATTTACTACTTGCTGTCCTGTTAAACTTTGCCACTGCTACTGAGGTGAGATGGTATCTCATTGTGGTTTTGCTTTTTATCTCTCTTATTGCCAGTGATTTGGAGCATTTCTTCATGTGTATGTTGGCCATTGAACATCTTCCTCCAAGAAAATTCTTTCCGTGTCTTTTGCTCATTTTTCAATTGCGTTATCAGTCTTTTTCTTGTGGAGACCCTGTAGGATTCTTTACACTTTCTTTTATAACCCAATTGTGTAGAGAGTTATTCAGTTTCGACATGGATGGTTTTATAAACTTTACCCTCCTGTGGTTAATTTCTAGTTTTATGACATTGTACACATTTTATTGACAACAAATTTAAATATAGTTTTGGAATACATTCTAGAAGTAAAATTTATGGATCAGAGTATATGTGATTTTGACATCTTTTCAGATATACACTGATAAATTTTACTCCTTAACAATTATATCACACTAAACTTAACCAACCACGTGAGTATTTATTCTTTGGCTCCTTACTAAAGCAGTATTTTGTCAAATTTCTTGAACTTTTTCCACCTGATAGGTGAAAATAATCTGATTTTTCTTCAATTTGTAATGTATTTATTCTTAAGGAAATTGAGCATTTTTCCTGGAGAATAATTTTAATTCCTTTCTTGTGGTCTTTGTATAAACTTGTTTACTTCTTAAAATGGAATTATTGTTTTTCTTATTGAATCATAAAAGCTCTTTACATATTGGGGGGAAAAAGAGACCAATGAGTCATATCCTCTACATCCCTTTCTTCCCTTTTTAAAAATGTTTAGTGATTTTTTTTGTTGTTGCTAGTATAGACTTTTCTCACTTTCTCTGGAATGCTCTCTATTCTAAAGCAAAAAAGTTTACCTTTGAATGGCCAGTGAGTATATATCAGGAGAAAAATCAGAAGCCAGAGAGGCCCTTAGCCTGGGATCGGTAGTCTCAGAAGATTATTTATTCTTCCTCTCGGTCAATGGACACTTAGCCATCTTGTGTCTTGATCAGTAAATCTAAATTAATGTCCAAATTCAACAAACTTTTTCAATTTATGTCTATGCTCTTCTAATTTTTGTTTTCTTCTACAATTCATCTTCATTACTTGCAAGTAATTATCTCCAAACTCAACTCTTCATTAAGTACTCCATGTGTGGATAATATGTGTGTATATATTTGTACAAATATATACATATAAAGTATGTTATTTATACATATACACAGTAGATTATCTACTTATATAAAAGTGGGCAAAGATTATTTTTTCATATGTATCTCCACACAACTCCTGTTTTAGATTTCTTAGACCATTCTTTTTTCCTGACTGATTTGAGGCAATAAGGCACTTAGTGAGATGTAGTTTCTTCTTTCAGACTTTCCTGTTGAGAATCTACTTCCACATCAGAAAAAAAAATAACAAAAACAAAAAACCTCAACCAATTCAACGTTAACTAACGTGGTAATGATTTGTGGGGAGCAGCAAAATTTCCTCTATAATTATGTGTGAATTGATGTGTGATTTCCTAATGAGCTTAAGTGAAGAAATCATCATTTGTGATAAATGCTTTATATCTTAAAACACCAGCAACACATATCTAATAAATTTAATCAAACCACTCGCATTTATATAACATTTGCAATTATTATTTAACATGCTGGCTTTCTTTGCTGCTTTACTGCTTTGGGTAATTACAGAGTATAAAAGTTCCCTTTTCATAAACAAGTCCACAGAAACTCATTATGCTGGAGTTTTTCTTAATACAACCATAAATGAGTTCATTTTGAAATGCATTTACATGCTGTGCAGGCCAAGACCCCCTTACCAGAAAGTGTTGTAGCCATTGAAAGAATTTGCTAAATCAGGGACATTTGTCCTCAGAATGAGTCAAGTCACTTTCTGAGACTGCAGCTAACATATCCAGAAAAACAAGTTGGAAAGAAAATTTTGATGATCAAAATACAAATCCTTTTCATTAAAGAAATAATGAGGCCCAGTGGCATGAAATGGTGACATTAGAGGTCACAGGGCACCAAGAATAGAGTTTAGTACAGAAGACAACATGTTCATGAAGGAGACTGACTCTAGATATGCTGCTTGGTAGTTCTGTGACATTAGACAACCTACCTAGGGTCTCTAAGCCTCAGTTTATTTACCTGTCAATTCTCATTCATTGTTGTCAAGTCAGAACTAACTCAAAGCTGACTCTCTAATGGCTTTTTAGAGGCTGCAAATCACGTGGGAGATTTCCCCTCTTATTCTCCTGGAGCAGAGAGTTGAACTGCTTAACTTTGAGGTGATAGTGCAACTCCTTATACACTGGACTACCAGAGCTTCCAAACTATCAAAGAGGGAGCCAAAACACCAAACCCAGTGCCATTGATTCAATTCTAAGTCACAGAGACCCTCCATTAGGTTGTAAATTTTTATGGGTGGAGACTGCCTATCTTTCCTCTATGGAGCAACTGGTATACACAAACCACCCAACTTTCGGTTAGCAGACTGATGTGTTACAAACTAGGCAGTATGCTACCAGGGCTCTTGTCAAATAAAAACTGTATCTAAAATGGAGAAGATTCAAAAGGTTACCTAGATTAAAGCTCTTGGCATGATTTCTGTTGTTGTTGTTGTGTACCATTGAGTCAGAACCAACCCATAGCTGACCCTCCTGCAGATTTTCAGAGGAAGTTAATTGCACTGGAGGAGATTGCTCATCCATCTCCCATAAAGCAGCTGCTGGGATTTGAACCATGTGCCTTTGGGAAGGCAGCACAGCTTCTTGTCACTAGGCCACCACAATGCCTGGCATGTAAGAAATGCTCAATAAACTACACCTAAACAAGCAACTATTGGTAGCTTGAAATATTGATAAATATCAGGGGAAGTGAAACTTGTTCCCTCTCCTCAAAGTATTTTCTCTAGTGAACAAGGTGGTGATGTGTTCCATTCACATATCTTGCTGAAGATTATTATAAAATGGTTAGAATAGGTCCATCAACAAAGAACTCTCAGAAATTCAAGGTAGATTTAGAAAAGGCCACAACAACTGTGTTATCATTGCTGATGTCAGATGATTCTTGGCTGAAAGCAGAGAATACCAGAAAGACGTGTCCTTATGTTCTATTGACCATGCAAAAGCATTCGACTGTGGTTATTACAACAAATTATGATTAAAACTAAGAAGAATGAGAATTTTTAGAATACTTAATTGTGCTTATGTGAAAGCAACCTATACCTAGACCAACAAGCAGTTGTCTGAACAGAGTAACATAGTTTAACACAAAGAAATGTATATATGAGGGCTGTACCCTTTTTCCTTTCCTGTTAAATCTACACACTGAATTAATAATTTGGGAAACTGGACTATATGAAGAAGAATGTGGCATCAGGATCAGTGGAAGACTCATCAACAACTTGTGTTATGCAAATGAACAACTTTGCTTCTGAAAGTGAGGAGAACTTAAAATGCTTACTATAGAAGTTCACAGACTACATTTTTCATATGGACTACATTTTAACATCAATAAAACAAAAATCCTCACTACTGGACCAATAGGCAACATTATGAAAGATGGAGAAAAGATTAATACTGTCAATGATTTCATCTTACTTACATCTATAATCAATACCCTTATTAATCAACAGTCAAGAAATTAAAAAGACATATTGCATTGGGAAAATCTTCTGTCAGGGACCTATCCAAAGGGCTAATGAGCAACAATGTCCTTTTGAAGACTAAAGTACACCTGATCTAGCCCTGGTTTTTTAAAAATACTTGCTATGCATCTAAAAGTTGGACAATGGATACAGACGACAGAACAATCAATGTCTTTGAGTTGTGGTATTGGAGAAGAATCCTGAATATCCCATGGACTATCAAAAGGACAAATAAATATGTCTTGGAGAAAATGTAACCAGAATGCTCCTTAAAGGCAAGAACGGTGAAACTTTTTCTTATATATTTTGGGCACATTGTTTGGAACGGCTAGCTTTTGAAGAAAGACATCATGCTGGGAAAGGAGGGTGATTGAAAAAGAAGACCTTCAATAAGGCAAATTGACACAGTGATTGTGACAATGGGTTGAAGGATATCAGAGATGATGAGAATGGCACAGGATAGGGCAGGGTTCAGATCTGTTGTTCATAGGATTGTTAGGAGTTGTAGTTGACTTGACAGCCCCTAATGAGGAGTTGAAACAATGTAGGATTGCTGACAGTTTTGTTCCTGGGATATCAGGTCACTTTTGATTGTAATGAAAACATGCTTGAGGTGGTGCTGAGTGGTTTTTCAAGCCCTATATGAGTCCTCTTTACTTGAGATGTGTTAGAATTTGGAGTTTGAGACCCATAAATGTTACTCAAGTAAATGAAACTGAACAACAGTGGTGGAAGTGCAAAGGCATGAGACAGGGCCTTCTGATGAGGCAGAAATAGAAACAGAGAAAGTCTTGCTGAATATAACATCTGTACAGGGGAAGCAGAGCCAGTCTTAAAGTCAGAGAGACTGGTCGCTCCTGGAGACTATTTTCCTTTTAGATACTTTACCATCTCAAAGCTAGTCTCTATGTGCTGTTTCTACAGACCCTCTGTTTTTGGAGGCAACTTGACCGTGGAATCCTGACAGACCACCACATGTGCAGAGTGGGCTGCAAAATTCAGAGAGCAGAGGTTGGAATAAACAGGTAAGGTAAAGGTCAGGCGTGATAACTGACAGAAGCATTATGGTGCATTGTTAGTTATTCTGCAAGGGACCTTGTAATTCTTTTACTTTATAGATAACAGCACAGACCTTGTGAATTGTAATAGAATGATTGGTTTCTGAGCATAAATGAATAAAAAGATGTATGTTCCCTAGGTATTTAATTCTAGTGGAATTGAAAGAACTCAAACCTGCATTCAAATAGAGAAGTCTATTATCTTTTCAGACAATTGGCTTGTTCATTGGTCCTCCAAGGCCATAAAAGAAAACACATCTAAATGTTTCTTTGTTGGTGTCTGCATAAATTGCTCAGTGGTTAACATTTCTTTCCAAATAAGCAACTTCCCATAATTCTTTATGTTGCTGTTGTTAGCTGCTCTTGACTTGGCCCCCACTTCATAACGAATTTGGGCTCCCAGACCATGCAAACACTGTGTGGTTCTGTGCCATGATAAGTTGCAAACTGAACCATTGTGATAAGGTTTTCACTAGTTGTTATTTTAAAAGTCTACCATCAGATTTTTCTCCCAATATCTGTCTTAGTTTGGAAGCTCAGCTTAAAATTCTTCAGCATCTTAACAAAGTGCAAACTCCACTGACTGAAGGGTGGCAGCTGTGTTCAAGGTGGACTGGAACCACCTCCCTACTCACACTGCCACAGCAATTATTCCTTTTACCTGAACTACTTCTAATTTTTAATAACCTTCAGCAAGATTTCTCTGCATGTGATAGTAATGATATTATTTAGATATTTCCATGTTCTGTTGGATCTTCTTTTTATATTTGGAATGGAAACAAATATGGATCTTTTTTAGTTGGTTGGCCAGGTAACTGATTTCCAAATTTCTTGGCATAGACTAGTGAGCACGTCCAGGGCTACCTCTGTTTCTGAAACACTTCAGTTGGTATTTCATCAATTACTGGAACCTTATTTTATTTATTGATTTTTTTTTCTTTTTGCCAGTGCTGTAAGTACAGTTTGGGCTTCTTCTTTTGTTACTATTGGTTCTAAATCATATGCTACTTCTTGAATTGGTTCAATGTCAACCTGTTCTTTTCCATACAGTGACTTTGTATATCCCCTTTCATATTTTGATGATTTCTATGTCATTCAATATTTTGCAATATTATTCTTCAGTATTGCATCTTGAGGCTTGAATGTGTTTCTTCAAATCTTTCAGCTTGAGGAATGCTGAACATGATCTTCCCTTTGTTTTTTTAAGTCTAGGTTTTTGTATCATTATAATACATTCCTTTGTCTTCTCAAGCTGCCCTTTGAAATTTTCTGGTTAGCTTTCTTATCTCAGCATTCTTTTCCTTCCTTTTGACTTCTCTATCTTGATAAGCATGTTTCAGAATCTCTTCTGACATCCATTTTGGGTATATATATATATATATATATCTATCTGTTGCTTTACTCATGAATGATATCCTTGATGTCATCCACACTCATATAGTCTTCTATAATTAATATTCAAGGCATCAAATCTGTTCTTGAAATAATTTTTAAATTTAGGTGGCATAAACTCAAGGTCATAATTTGAGTCTTGTGGACTTTCTTTAATTGCCTTCAGTTTCTATTTGAAGTTTCATATGAGTAATTGATGGTGTTCTACAGTCATCCCTGGCCCTCTTTGAATGCTAATATTGAACTTCTGCACCATTTCTTTCCACAGATGTAGTCAATGAGATTTCTGAGTATTCCATCAGATGAAGTCCATATGTAAAGCTGTCACTTAATGTTTATTAAGAAAGGTATTTGTAATAACTAAACCATTGATTGTAAAAAGCTCTATCATGTTATCTCTGACCTCGTTTCTATCCTCAAGACCATATTTTCCAAGTACCATTTCTACTTTGTTCCCAACTTTTTCATTCCAGTCACCAGTATTTATTAATGCATCTTGGTTGCACATTTGATAAGTTTCAGATTATAAATGTCAATAGATATTCTCAACCTTTTGCTTTCATGGTCAGTGCTTTTTATCTGAATGATAGTTGTATCAACAAATCTTTCTTATATGTATATGGATATCTTATATGGTGTCCTATCACTCACAGCATTGTAGTTCAGAATAGATCTTGAAATATTTTTTCTCTAATGAATCAGATATTATTCTTCTTCAATTTCTCATTCCCACTCTAGGAAATAATATTATTGTTTGATTCAAAATGGCCAATACCAGTCCATCTCAGCTTACTAATGCCTAGGATATTGATTTTTATGTGTTTCACTTCATTTTTGATCAATTCCAGTTTTCCTAGATTCATATTTTGTACATTCCACTCTCCAGTGTTAATAGATGTTTGCAACATTTTCCGCTTATTCTGAGTCCTGCCATATCAGCAAATGAAAGTCCTCCACTGGTTGAAAACTTTACAGTCCTATTTCATAGTCTGTCACTCTTAAGGAGATAAATTAGCACAATTATTGCAACAATGGGCTTGACCATGGAAAAGATCAAGATGTTGACACAGTACAAAGTTTCAAGCTGTTGTTCATAGCATCACTGTGAGTTAGAGACAATTGGAAGACACTTAACAATAACAACACTCTTAATTGGTTTTACTATTATATGTATGTTGTAGTTCTGGAAATTTTTCAGTGTTGATAAATTCTTTTTGGTATAGATGACTCTGTGTATTCCTTCTGTCTTTGTTTGATGTTTCCCTGATCATTCAAGTTTTTG
>NW_006399784.1:19674822-19686584 GCF_000299155.1 Elephantulus edwardii
CTTAGTCTCCAAAGAGACACCATTGCTCTTCAGTACTTAGCATCTCAATATTGTAACTTGAGTCTTGAATTTGTTTTTCAGTTCTTTCAGCTTGAGCAATGCCAGTGGGTTCTTCTCTTTTTATTCTCCAGGTCTTTATACATTTTTTTTTTATAATATTTTGCTTTATCTTTTTGAGCAGCCATTTTGATTCATCCTTTCTGTTATGACTTTGTAAAGATCTTTTGCTCTCTTCATCGGTGATATCCTTGATGTTATCCCACAGCTCCCCTGGTCTGCAATCATCGGTGTTCAATGCCTCAAACCTGTTCTTGAGATGGGTTTTAAATTCAGGTGGGATAGACTCAAGGCCATATTTTGGTATTTTTTAATTTATTTTAATTTTCTTTAGCTTCAATTTGAGCTTACATATGCATAATTTATTGACACTGAAAAATTTCAGGACTAAGTGAACAAAAGGAGCTAATAATATAAAAAAAGCTCAAGTTGTATTGAAGATATTGGAAAAAAAATAAGACTCCAGGAATTTATGGGTTACTAACAGACATGTTTCAACTCACAGATACAAAACTGGACGAGCTCATCAGTCTCTGCCAGAAAATTAGGAGTATGGCTGTCTGGCTGACTGGAAGGGAGCTATATTTGTTCCCATTCCCAAGAAAGATGATCCAACAGAATGTGTAAATTACTGAACAATATAATTAATATTATATGTAAGCAAATATTGCTGAAGATCATACAAAAGTGGCCATAATAGTACATTGACAGGGGACTGCCAGAAGTCCAAGTAGGGTTTAGAAGAGGTTGTGGAACCAGGGCTACCATTGTAGATCTTGGAAAAATCCTTCATGAAAAGAGAGAATACCAGAAAAATGTCTATCTGTTTTTTATTGACTATCCAAAGGCATTTGAATGTGTGGCTCTGTCTTGAGGGCAGAATATGGGACATGGGAACACACAGCCCTGAGTATCTCTCTGAAAGGGTGGCGAGGAGTGAAAATTGCACAGCCTCGCCCTAAACCAGAGCAGAAATCAGGCAAAAAGCCTGTAGCCCAGCCTCATGGTGCCTCTAGAGCCACACCAGCAGCAAGAGATTCATTTGTTTGTTGTTGACTTACAAATTCACAGCTATGGTACTAAGAATGGGGTTTATTAAAAAAGTAATTTAGAGAGTAGGAGAGGCAAAGAATATCTCACAATACAAATCCAGGGCTAGTCCAGCAGTCCCAAGCCACAAATCCTCCATTAGTCCAGGATCCAGTTTTCAGATCAGTAAAATAAATTCAAGAAGCTTCTGGTTCCTCAGTCTCAGTCATCCAGCAAGGTTTGCTTCAGAACAATCATAAGTCAGCTTCTCCTTAATTATCTGGCAAGCTTAGTAAAACCTTTAGCTGTAGCCTTTATCTCAGAGCTCCTCTTGTTACAACTTGCCACAGTTTTTCCACAGCAATGTCAGACAATCTTCCCATTGCCATCACCAGGATCTTGCTACAGTCTCCCTCATGTCTTGCTGCTCAGTGTGAGAAGTACTCTCTTGTATCCTAGTTCTACAGCTGTTGATGATTTGCAAGATCATATGTCTGCAGTTAAGATAACTGGAGACCAAAGAGAGCTAAAATAATGGCTAACCCCCCCCCCAACTTTAGGTTAACACTGCAGGATCATCACAAACTATGGCTAGCCCTGAAAAGAATGCAAATCCCAAAATACTTAATTTTGCTCGTATTACATCTATACCTAGAATAAGAAGCTTTTACCTGAATGGAACAAGGGAACAATGCATGATTTAAAATCAGAAGAGTGTGTGTCAGAATTGTATTCTTTCCCCATACTTATTCAATCTGTATACTGAGAAAATAATTCCTGAAGGTGAATTGTTGAAGATGTCTACAACATCAGAATTGGAAGAAAACTCATCAACAATCTATGTTAGGCAAATTATACAACCTTGTTCAATGAAAGTATGGAGGACTTGAAATGCTTACTGTACAATATCAAGGACAACAGCTTTGATTATTTAATACTGCTCAGCAAGTCTCAGGAGGCAGTTATCAGAACAGAACAAGGGAACGCTGCATAGTTCAAAATTGGGAAGGGCGTACACCAGGGATGCATCCTATCTCCATACCTTTTCAACCTATATGAAGAACAGATTATCCGGGCGGCTGGGCTCTATGAGGAGAAATGTGGGGCCAAGATTGGTGGACAATTTATCAACAATCTGCATTATGCAGATGACACAACCCTGCTTGCTGAAACTGAGGAGAACCTGAAGCACCTGCTGCAGAGGGTCAAGGGCTGCAACCTCCAATATGGATTGAGGCTCAGTATCAAGAAGACAAAGATTCTCACCACTGGACCAATTGGCAGCATCAGGAAGAATGGTGAAGAGATTGAGATTGTACACAGCTTTAGTTTACTTGGCTCCACAGTCAACACTTTCGGCACCAGTAGCCAGGAAATTAAAAGGCGCATTGCCATGGGAAAGCCTGCTGTTAGGGACCTCTCCAAAGTACTCAAGAGCAATGGTGTCTCTCTGGAGACTAAGGTGTGTTTGATACAGGCCATGGTCTTCACAATCACTTGTTATGCAACAGAGAGTTGGACAATGACCAAGGAGGATAGAAGAAGAATTGATGCATTTGAGATGTGGTGCTGGAGAAGAGTATTGAGAATACCATGGACTGCTAGGAAAACAAACAGATTTTTCCTGGAAAGGGTTAAACCGGGTGGCTCCTTTGAGGCAAGGATTCTGAGGCTCCGTCTAACATACTTTGAACATGTTGTGAGGAGAGACCGGTCCTTGGAGAAGAACATCATGCTTGGGAGGGTGGAGGGATGGCACAAGAGTGGAAGGCCCTCTATGAGGTGGATTGATTCAGTGACTGGGATAATTGGGATGGGAGTGTCAGAGACAGTGCGATTGGCACAGAACAGAGCGGAGTTTAGGGCTGTTGTACATAGGGTCGCTATGAGTCACAAGCTACTTGACGGCACATAACAACAGCAAGTCCTCGCCACTGGGCCAATAGGCACCATCATGCTAGATGAAGAAAGGATTGAAATTATTAATACTTTAATTTTGGTTGGATCCACAATCAACACTCTCTGTACCAGAAGCCAGGTACCAGAGATCATGATGTCAGTTTGAAGACTAATGGGCATCTGATCTAGGTCATGATCTTTTCAATTGCTTGGTATGCAACTGAGAACTTGACAATGACTAGAGACGACGGAAGAATCGATAGTTTTGGGTTGTAGTATTGTAGTAGAGTGCTGAATATCCCATAGATGATAAAACAAAACAAAAGATTTGTCCTAAAATATGTGCAACCAGAGTACTTTTTGAAGGAAAAGATGGTGAAGCTTTGTCTCATAATGTTGATAGGAGATGCTATTCTTTTAGAAGAGTTTGTGGGCTCAAGGATATCACTGATGATGTCAGACAGATCCTTGTGGAAAGCAAAGAATACTTTCCAAGGGATGTTATGCTTGGAAAGATTGAAAATCAGTGGAAGAGAAGAAGATTCCCAAGGATATAGATTGACATAGTGACTGTAGTGATGGGCTTAAGAGTGTCAGAGATGACGAGGATGGCACAGAATAGGACAAGGTCTATGTTGTTCACAGAGTTGCTATGAGTCATATTCAACGTGATGACATCTAACAACAATAGCAACAATGACCTGTATGCTGTGGAAACCAAAAAGTCAAACTCACTACCGTAGAGTTAATTCTGAGTCATAGTGCCCTTCCATTGTGTTTCCAGGAGACTGCTCAACTTTCTCTAGAGCAATAGCTGTTAGAGTTGAATCACTAAACTTTTGGTAAGCAGCACAAAATGGAATGCATTGCACCACCAGAGTTACTGATTGATTAAACAATCCTGTTGCAGTTGAACTTATACTAGAACTCCCCAATGATAAATCCTTATGCAGAAAAAATGTAAAGAATAATAAACTCTCATATAGCCAACACTCAAATTCAACAATGCTCAACTAAAGATTAATATTTACATATTTTTTATAATTCCAGTTCTATCCAATCAAATTTTGAAGGAAATTTAAAGTATTACAGTTTTACTGATAAACATATTATTATCATTATTTCTAAGAGAATAACTCTTTTTAAACTCAGCCAAAACACTATAACCACCAATATTCTCTCTCCATACCTAATCAATCTGTATGCTGAGCAAATTATTCAAGAAACTGGACTCTATGAAGAGGAGTGTGATATCAGAATTGGAGAGAGATTCATCAATAATCTGCATTATACAGATGGCACAACCTTACTTGCTGAAAGTGAAGAGGACTTCAAGCACTTGTTGCAGAAGATCAAGGAACGCAGCCTTCAGTATGGATTGTGTCTCAATATCAAGACAAGAAAGATTCTTACCACTGGACCAATAGGCAGTGTCATGATGGATGGAGAGGAGATTGAAACTGTCAACAGCTTCATCTTGCTTGGATCCACAGTTAACACCCTTGGGATGAGCAGTCAGGATATAAGGAGACAATGCACTGGGAAAATCTGTAGTTTAGGACCTTTCCAAATTATTGAGGAGTAGTGATGCCAGTTTGAGGTGCATTTGATTCAGGCCATGGTCTTTCCAATTACTTGCTATGCATCTGAGGGCTAGACAATGAATAAAGATGACAGAAAAAGAATTGATGCCTTTGAACTGTGATGTTGGAGAAGAGCACTGAACATCCCATGGACGACCAAGAGAATGAACATCTATGTCTTGGAGAAAGTGCAGCCAGAGTGTTCTTTGGAGGCAGGAATGATGAGGATTCGACTCACATACTTAGGGCATTTTGCTAGGAGGTGCTATTCCTTGGAGAAGGACATGATGCTGGGAAGGATGGAGGGTTGGTGAAGGAGAGGAAGACATGGTGACCTGCTGCAATGGGCTTCTGTGGGTCAGGAAGTGTGAGGATGGTGCAGGATGAAACAGGGTTGAGATCTTTTGTTTAAAAGGTCTCTATGAATCGTACTTGATTTGATGACACTTAACAATAATATTAACAAATATCTAGTCAGGCTTCAAATATCTCTAGTTGTCTTATCAATGTTTCTGTTTTGCAGTTTCTTTGCTAGAATTCTATTTAAATGAAGTCCAGTACTTGGTGTTGTTTTTGTAATTGTGAATGTCTTTTAATTCATTTCTGTGTCCCCTCTTCTTACTCTTCCTTTGCTTTCTCCTCCAGTCCCTGTATCATTTCCTTCTTCTCTCTTTTCCTTGCACATTATTGAAGAGGAAGAATCATTATCCTGTAGATTTCCATAGTCTGATTTTAGCTGACTACATCACTATGGTTCCATTTTAAATATTCTTTTATCTACTGTATTTCCCTTAAATTGATTTTAAACCTGTGCCAACATCTTGATCAGATTCAGCATTTTGGCAAGATTTGAAAGGTAATATTGTATCCCGCCATCAAGTGGCAAGTAATGCCTTTTTGTTTTTCTTTTTGTGATATCAGCAGTTGTTGATGATCTTGGCTTGTTGTTGCTGTTAGGTGTCACCCAATTGACTATAACTCACAGCAAATTTATAAAAAGCAGATAGAAACATTGAATTGTTCTATGCAGAGATCCTCATGGGAGTTCTGGTGGCCTAGTGGTAAGAATCTGTACTGCAATCCTGAAGGCACACAGTTAGTATCCACTATAGGATAAAGATGGGCAATCTCCTCCCATACGATTATTGCCTGTGAAAACCTACTGGAAGGCCACCTATGAGTCATTTGTTACTTGATGATATATAACACCAACAAGAACAACATGCAGAGATCCTTGTGTTCAAGCTCCTTGTTGCAATTGTGTCAGCCCACCTAATAAGGATCTTCCTCTTTTTCACTGACCTGCTTTTCCCAATATGATGTCTTTTTCTAAGGACTGGGTCCTTAGAAAAGATATGCCCAATGTATGTGAGATGAAGTTTCACCATCCTTACTTCCATGAAGTACTCATGTTGCACTTCCTCCAAGAGAGACATCTTTGTTCTTTTGACAGTCAATAGGATTTTCAATACTCTCCACTAATATCACAATTCAAATGAATCAGTTCTTTTTCAGCCCATACTTACTGTCCAACTTTTGCATAAAACATTTGGTTACTCTGAGGTACAGGTCAAAACATAAAGACAAGGTAAAAACTTGATTCAGAATTATTATCTGGTTTTCTGGCATCAACTAGATAAGTTTCTTTGTCTAATATTCCTCTGAATTAATGGTTTTAATAATTTTTTGTTTTAATATTTAATGTATTTTGATCCATTGAGTGATCATTCTTAGTAATCGTCATATTGTTCCATCTTTAACCGCAGAACATTTCAAGTCGGTATCTGAATTCCTTTGACACAACTCCAGTCATCTTCGATGTCTTCCTTGCTGTGTGACATAACAGATGTTCTAGGCTGGTCTTGTGTATTTCCATACTTGAAATCAGCTTTTTTTCCAGGAGACCTAATATTTTCTGTTGAAATAGAGTTTATAGATTGTAGCCTGTGCACCAGGGGTATTCACTGGTCCAGGGCTGATTTTCACATCTAGAATTTGGTTTATTGTTTGTTTTTCAGTATAAGTATATATTGTTTTCAGGCAAAAAAGCATCTTGTGTTTTTCCTGATACTTGCAAATCAAATTTTGAACTACTGGATTTTAATATGATTACATGTTGATCTGAAATTAGTTACATTCCCCACCCCCCCAGTTTGTCATTCTGTTCTCTTTCTTTTTAATTTCTTCTTTCTACTTTGCTTATGATGCTATTTTCTCCCAATACAAAAGTGTTTTGCTTTGGTTTCATTTTATATAGTTTAACTAATCTATCTTTTCATTATTTCATCTATTTTTAGTCATAGCAAGGAAAGTGTTCCTCACATATCCTAAGAAAATTCATCCTTATTTTAGTCTATGGCTTGGATGACTTTTTAATTTATATTTAAATCTCTGATACTTTTGAAATTTGTCTTACTGTATCTATATTAGGAAAAGATGTAATTTTATATTTTTCCATATGGCTTTTCAGATATCCCAGCATCACTCATTAGAAAACACATATTTTTTTCTCATGACCTGAGATGCTACGTTTGTCATATATTAGACTTGTTAGTATGAGCTTCTCTTTCGTACTAGGATAATACATAATATTTTTATATATTAGGCTTCCTTTTGGCACAGTCTATAGGCAGCAGTGCTGTTAGCTCAGAGGCTTTCTCTCTCTAGAGGTTCAAATCCACCAGACTCAGCTCACCAGAAGGAAGATGGGCAATCTTATCCCATTTGGTTTATAAGCTCTGAAAACCTGTTCAAGAGTAAGCTATGAGTTGGTTCTGTCTTCATGGCAATGAGGTATTTATGTACCACGGATCTTTCTATTTGCATGTCAGTACCATGGTTTTAGTCAGAGAGTATATCTTTGTTTGTGCTACACTTAATATTTTCCTCTTCCTGTTAAGATCCTAAGGAGCCAGGTGGTATAGAGTGTTATATATTGTGCTGCTAACCTAAAGGTAGCTGGTTCGAATCCACCAGCTGCTCTGTGGCAGAAAGTCTTACAATCCTCTCCTATAAAGATTCACAGCCTCAGAAATCCAAGGGAGGGTTGCTGTGAGTCAGAATTCACTCAGCAGCAATGGATTTTGGTTTTGGGATGTCAAGATCCCAAATAAAGCTTTGTGGTTTTTCACCACAGTGGTTGAAAATGCTTGGCTATTAAGCAGAACATCGGGGTGATTTCTCTACAGGAGAAAGATAAGGCAGTCTGCTTCTATAAAAATGTACAGCCTTTGAGAAAGGTTAGGGTAGCTCTTCTCTGTCCTATCGGATCTCTTTGAGCTGAAATTGACTTGAGGACAATGGGTTTGGTTTATTATGGTCCTATTTCTGCTTGACCTAATGAGTAGGGACCTGCTCTGCCAACCCGAAGACCATTGGTTCAAATCCCTCAGCGGCTTCACAACAGAAAGATGGGCAGTCTCCTCCCATGCAATTCTGAGTCTCTGAAAGCCTGCTGGAGGGTCAACTATGAGTGAATTCTGACTTGATGGCAGTGAAGAATGAGGAGATTTTGTTCCTGAGATGGTGCATGCTGACTTGGTGGTGTACAGAGTGACGGACAGGACTTTCTTCCCCTAAAACAAAAGTCTGTAGACTAAGGCCCACAAACCCTATTTATTTTGTCAATAATATTTTATTGAAACACAGTTTTGCTTACTCATTTATATATTATTTGTGGCTGCTTTCACATGATGACAGGAGAATTGAGCAGTGATAAAGACCAGGTAATGCAGAAAACATAAACTTTTAAAACACTAGTTCTTTATTGAATATGTTCACTGACCTCTGCCTTTAGATAACACACAGGTATTCTCATAGGTATTCATTCCAGAGATAGTGTTAAACCTTACCCAGGACCAACTACATAATTGGCATAGCCTCATAAAAGGAAAACTCAGCTATCCTGGTTAACATATTAATAAATATAATAATGTGTTGTTTGTTGTTAATTGTTATCGAGTCATAGGTGACTCATAGCAACCATATGAATGAAAGACCTGAACAATTATATAACTTTCCTGATTTCTCCAAGTTCATAGGGTTTCTGGAGGCAAGCTATTTTGGAAGTGGATGCCACTCCTGCTGTAATATATTATATATAATATTTGTAAAAGTAAAAATTAGATTTCCAAAAAAAGACATTTCTTATTTTTATTATAGTTTCTTTATTCACTAAAATGTTGCTTTTATTTGCTATTTGATGTAAGCAAAGAAAATGAAAATTTTAATTATAGCATGAATTTTACTGTTCATCTTTGCATTCTGCAGTGTCCATTTGAAATATAAGAGCATTTGACTTGTGTCCAGGGTTATTAAAATTGCATAGTGTGCATTTTTAAATCAAATGATTAACAAGCTCAACTGATAACCTAAAGACTGAAACGTTTGAATCCACCCAGAGGGATTTTGGAAGCAGGGCCTGGCAATCTGCTTCTGAAATATCAGCCAGTGAAAACACTATGGATCACAGTTCTCTAATACAAATAAAGTCTTCATAAGTCTGAATTGATGCAGTGGCAACTATTTTCTTATTTTATAGCTTGTCTGCAGAAGATACCTCATGCTGTCCAAAAGAGATACAAAATCTAGACTCAGAAGCATTGGAAGGAGAAAGATAGATCCTCAGAGCCTAGGAACCATTCTCCTCCTCAACCACAATGCCTGGTACAGGGTAGACCCTCACAGAAGACCTAGGACTCATGCCCTGGGCTTGATGGATTGATTTCCTGTGTCTCTTCTTACCATCTACTTGATCTCAGTGCCATATTCATGTCAGCACTTGGGGGGTTGGACCAGGTAACTGCCACCCCACCCATGGAAGAAAGGTAATCCCAGAAGTATTGTAGGCTCCGTGTCTGGCAGCTCTTCCAAGAGTCTCATTTAGTGCCATGTAGAGCTGACCATTCACTGGGAGTGGTAAGAGACTTTGGGGATGAGGGATTGGGTGCCAACAACTTGTCCTAGGGAGGGGGTGTGAGGAGGCAGCAGGAGACAGGACTGAGTCCTTGATGCATGCTTTAATGTCCCATTAGTTTCACTAGCAAAATCAAAGAGAAATTATTAAGGATTTGGAGATGGTGACCACAGATTGCAGATGTGGGGACCTTGTGAGCACAAGACTCAATGTGACTATATGGCTTGCATGTCACAAAACTGGCCCTGATCTCAAGTAATGCTCATGATGGTGGAAATTTCTGTTAGCACCACAGCTTGAAGGGAATGAATAGGGAATTTTGGGAAGCCCGGTAGACACATGGTACCTCTTCAAGGACATCTTCGAAGGGTATATCAATCTCCTTAAATCTGGTTATCTCTGTGTTTTTTTTTTAACTTGACCTACACACCAGGTGAACCTTTACATAACACTGAGATGCTGCTGCAGTTCTCCGTTGGGAGACTGCAGCCTGGGGACCTGTCACTCTCTGGCCCCTATGATGGATCTGGATTCTAGCCTGCCGTGTCTGCATTCACAGGAAGATGCTTCAGAGAGGAAAACCATTGAAGCATTATTTTTCTTTGTTTCTGCAAAACAACTTTGGTTTATTTTCTCCCATTTGAGGCTTTGTTTTCACCTATGTAAATGTGATTCATCTTTCAGCTCTGGAGAAAGGCCTTAAATAACATAATTACTTCACCAATCATCTACTTGAGGACTGGAAATCATCTTTTTAGTGACGTTGACGCCAGTTGCTTAGGCTCTGCACAGACCCCCCCAATAATGAGTGAGCTCCTTTTCTTAACATGTTAATTATTCTCTGAAGAGATTGTGTTTTTTTTAAAGGAAGATTTAATTGGATATTAAATCTGCAATTGTAAGATTAAATTATGAAATAAACAAACATATCTGTCTAATAGGTCTTTGAAAACATGAGCATGCCACTCTGGTTTTTTGTTAAGTGCAAATGCGTGCAGATCTCCTCTGCCCAGTTTACTTTGTGACTTTCAACCTGAATTCTTTCTTGGGCTGCTTCCAAATAAAAGCATCTCAAGAGGCTGTGTAATCTGGGGATTCTCTGTGCTCTGGCCCCAAAATAACCTTTTGCTTAAAGACTTTACCTGTATAAATGAAATTCAAGAAATGTTGAGAAACCATTTTGAAATGAATAATACTGAAGCAATTCCAAGGGGTATAATTTGGGATGCATCAAAGGTGGTGGTTAGAGAATACATTGCCTCACTGTAAGTTTAAAGGAAATCAAAGATCAAAACAGGTACATGCTCCAGAAGGAAATTAAGAAATGAGAAGTACATCACAGCTATACAAAAATCCCAAATGATTTTTCAGAAAATTATTTCAAGGCAAAGTAATACTCTTTTTAATAGAAAAGAGCATGAAACACCTCCTCCCCCCCCAGTTTGTATAGACGGCTTACTGGGAATAGCAAGTAAAGATGAGTAAACTCTTCATCTTTACATGTTAAAAAGGTACAAGAAAGCAAAGATTTATTCCTCCCCCAAAATAAGTACCCGTTTGGGAGAATGGTAATACAACCATTAAATGAGGGTCTTTTTAAACACAGATGCCTGGAGCTGGGAGACATGAAAGCAGTATGCATCACCACCAACCATAGCATTTCAATCAACCAGTGCAGGAGCTTTTCTGAGAGGAACTGAGGCAGGGAGTCAGCGGGGAGAGGGAGTGATGGTTCACTGCTGCTGTCTCTTATAAAATCTCAGAAAACATATTACATGGATACCTTCAGGGGGAAATTTTAATGTTGTTTGGCGAGAAATACTTTTTTTTAATTGACAGTTCATGAAATAGCCGTTGTTACTCCAAAATCAGATAAAATTTTAACACAATATTTTTCAGGCTTTAAAACTTAGTAGTGAGATTTCTCAAGGGCTTACTCCAGGAGTATAAATTCACTGAGGTAATACATGTGTGTGTGTATATATATGTATATGTGTATGTGTGTGTGTGTGTGTGTGTGTGTGAGTTGCAATACCAACCTTAGGCAGGTTGTTTGAATTCACCGGCTGCTCTTCTAGAGAAAGATGGGCAATCTCCTTCCTTGTGATTTACAGCCTCTGGTAACCTTTTGGGGAGTCAGAGATGAGTTGGTGTGAGTTGATCTCTCTCTCTCTGTCTCTCTATCAGGATTGGTGGAAGATCTATTAACAATCTGCGTTATGCAGATGACACAACCCTGCTTGCTGAAACTGAGGAGGACCTCATGCACTTGCGAAGGG
>NW_006399784.1:19687339-19690613 GCF_000299155.1 Elephantulus edwardii
CTTATATGACCTTGAGTCAGAACCAACTCTCCAGTGGGTTTTCAGAGGCAGTAAATTTCATAGGAGGAGATTGCCCACCTTTCTCCTGTGGAGAATCTGATGAATTTGAACCTCATACCACCATTGGAATTGACTGTAGCACAGCTTCTTATTACTAAGTCACCAAAACTTTTATATACCTCTCTATCCTCTCTCTCTCTCTCATCTCTATCTATCTCTATCTCTGTCTCTATCTCTACCATCTCTATCTCTCTCTATCTCTGTCTCTCTATCTCTTTCCACCTCCACCTCCACCTCCATCTGCATCTCCATCTCTATCTCTACACACAAACACATGCACACACATATGGAGGGAGAGATGTTGTTGTTGTTGTATAACGTCAAATCAGAATGGACCTATAGCTGACCCTTCAGTAGATTTTTGAGGGAGTAAATCATAGGGGAGGAAATTGCTCATTCTTCCACCACAGAGCAGCTGGTGGATTTAAACTGCGGTTTTTTGAGATTGTGAGGCAGCATCTTAACACTAAGCCGTTAGAGCTCCCTAGAGATAGAAGAGATATGTTACTATTTTTGTTATATGCCATTGAGTTGGAATTAACTCTTAGCTGAAATGCCAGCCAGTTTTCCAAGATTGCAAATCTCATAGGAGGAGATTCTCCCACAGAGTGGCTGATGGATTTGAATTATGTGCTTTTTGTTTGCAGCACAACTCTTTCCCACTAGGCTACCAGTGTTATAAATTATATAGATATAGAAATAGATATATAGTTAGGTACTGTTGAATTAGCTATAACTCATAGAGACTCTTGAATAAGGGATCTGAACTTTGACTATACTCTTCCCATCTCCTAATCTCTAATACACTAAAGCCCATTGATACAGTCATTACATTGATCTATCTTGTCGCGAGTCTTCTTCTGTTTCTATGGCTTTCCACCTTTCGAAGTATGACTTTTCTCAAAGACTGACTTCATCCAAGAACATGTCCAAAGTATGTGTGACGTTTCACCATCTTTGTCTCTAAGGAGGACTCTAGTTTCACGTTCTCCAAAACATATTTGTTTGTTCTTTTGGCAGTCCATGGGATTTTCAGTTTTCCTCTTCAATATCACAACTCAAAGGCATTGATGCTTCTTTTCTCATCCTTATTCATTGTGTAACTCTCAGGTGCATTCAAAATATCACAGCGCACCTTTGTCTTTAAATTGACATCATTGCTTTTTAGATCTTTGGAAAGGTTCTTGACAGCAAATTTTCCCAATACTACACACCTTTGGATTTCTCAACCACTGGCACCAAGAATATTGGCTATGAATCCAAGTAAGAGGAAATAATTGAGAAGTTCAGTCTTTTATCTATTTACCATGATATCACCTACTGGCCTGTTGGTGAGATGTCTTCTTAATTTTGAGACATAATCTGTATTGAAGGCTTCTGCAGTAAGTGTTTCAAATCCTCTTAACTTTCAGCAAGCAAGGTTGTGTCATCTGCATAATATGGGCTCTTGTTAAGAATTTTTCCAATCTTGATGACACATTTTCCTTTACAGAGTCCAATTGCTCTAATGATTTTTCCAGCATACAGATTGAATAAGTATGGAGAAAGGACATATACCTTGACATACACCTTTCCTGATTTTAAACCATGTAGTGCTCTCTTGTTCTGTTCTGACAACAGCTTCTTGGGCATAGGTTTCACATGAATGCAATTAAGTGTTATGGGATGTCCATTAGTCTTAATGTTAGCTATAATTTATTATGATTCACACAATTAAATCCCTTTGCAATAAAACACAAATAGATGTTCTTCTGGTATTTTCTGCTTTCAGTCAAGATCCATCTGACATTAACAATGATATCCCTGGTGCCATGGCCTCTTCTAAGTCTCACAGGAACTTCTGGCATTCTCTGTGGATGTATGGTACTAACCATTTTTTAAATAATATTCAACAATATTTTCTTCCATGTGTTGTTAATGATACTGTTTGATAATTTCCACCTTCCTTGAGAATGAATACAAATTTAGATCTCTTCCAATCAGTGAGCCAGATAGCTGTCTTCCAGATTTCTTCTCACAGACTCACGAACATGTCCAGGGTCATGTCTGGGTATTGAAACATGTCAATTGATATTATATAATTTCCTAGGCCCTTTTAAATTTTTTTCCCAGCAGCCCGAACTTCTTCCTTCATTACCATTGGTTCTTGATCAAATGTGCCTACTTCCTGAAATGGTTGAATGTCAGACAATTCTTTCTGGTACAATGACTCTGTATTCCCTCCATCTTCTTTTGATACTTCCTGGATCATTCAGTATTTTACTCATAGAATCCTTCAGTATTGAAACTTGAGGCTTGAATTTGTTTTTAGTTCTATCAGTTTGAGAAATGCTGAGCAAGTTCTTCCCTTTTTATTTTCTAATTCCAGGTTTTTTTCCACATTTCTTTATAATACTTTGCTTTGTCTTGTATTTGTACAAGGAACTCGAGCTGGAAAATAAAAAGGGAAGAACTCACTCAGCATTTCTAAATGAATAGAGATCTTGTAATCTTGCAAGTAAAATCTTGCTGAAGAACATTAAAAAATGGATAGAATAGTACTCCAACAAAGAACTATAAGAAGTTCAAGAGAGATTTAGAAGAGGTCATGGCACCAGAGATACCATTGTCAATATCAAATAGATCTTGGCTAAAAACAGAGAATACCAGAAGAATGTCTATTTGTCTTTTACTAACTATGCAAATGTATTTGACTGTGTGGATAATAACACATTATGGCTAACATTGAGAAGAATGGGAATCGCAGAATACTTAATTGTACTTCTACAAAACATATGCCTAGACCAAAAAGTTGTTATATGAACAGAGCAAAGAAACACTGCATAGTTTAAAATCAGGAAATCTTTTCCCTTTACCTATTCAGAATAAATCCTGGGCAAATTATTCAAAGAATTGGACTTTATGAGGAGGAATATAGTATTAGAATTGGAGAAGACTTATCAATCAGCTGCATTATGCAGATGACACATCTTTGCCTGATGAAAGAAAAGGGCACTTGAAACACAGCAAAAGACAAAGATTATCACCTTCATCATGGAGTACAGTTAAACATCAAGAAATCCTAAATCCTCACCACTGGGCCAATAGGCAACATCATGATGAGGAAAAGATTCATGGAGGAAAGATTGAAGTTGTCAATTATTTCCTCTTACCTGGATCCATAATCAACATCCTTGGTACCAAGAGTCAAGAAATCAAGAGAGAAAAAAAAAAA
>NW_006399784.1:19691723-19699382 GCF_000299155.1 Elephantulus edwardii
ACACACACACACACACACACACACACACACATAAATATACACACACATACGTATCTTGCCTTTGAGTCAATTCTGACTCACAGAAATCCTATGAACAGATCTGACCTTCACCCTATCCTGTACCATCTTCATGATTTGCCCCACACTTGAGCCCATTGTTATAGTCATTGTGTCATAATAGTTTATGAATCCTTTATCTTCATTTATTGAAACTTCCTTTCAGTCTTTTACTGATAATCTGTTTATTAACTCACTGTCTAAAGTTGATTCTGACTCATGATGAACCTTGAAGGTTGTGAATTTTGACAGAGGAAGACTACTTAACCTTTTTTCCTCATGGATCAGCTGGTGGTTTCAAAGCATTGGCCTTTGGGTTAGCAGCCTAACCCATTATACTACCAGGGCTCCCAAATAGGAACTTTAGTAAATGTCTAAAGTATAGAAAATCCTTAAGGGGGGGGGGAAGAGGAAAAATAAAGTCTAAAAAAATTCTGATAATAAAGCCTTTTTACAGGACAGAGTAACCTTCTCTGGGGGAAAAATATATTTGTCTCAAGTATAAATAAATTTCCTATAGTTTATTATTTTACAGGATTATTGTTACTTATTAGGGATAAGAATTATTGGGAGGATGTCTTTCTTTTTTAAAAATAATTTTTACTGTGATTTTAACAAAAGTTTATAGAAAACTTGGATTTCCATTCATTCATTGTTGCACAGAATCTTGGGCCTGAAATACTCATTAAAAATGAAAGCTGGGGACTGAGCCTCTCTCATTGCTGGTTTCTTCTTCTATCAGAGAAACACCTTCCAAATTCTGAGCCTAATAAGCACTTTTTTTCTGTTTAAGCATCGAGTGTCATATGGCACCTGACCAATATTGCTATTATACCTGTTTGAGGAGCGGGGGAGGTAATGGAATCCTTCAACTGCAACCTAAGAAGGACGTGTGCAGACTGCCAGTCTTGTATAGCTGCATAGAGAGACCTGTTGTCCCTGGGGGACAGGACCCCACTATATGAGCTGGCCTTACTGTGCTTCTCTATGTAAAGGAAATGTTGCTCCATTTAATGCTTTCATGTAAGTCAAATCTTTCAGGCAAACTTTGACCTTGGATTAACAAAAAATGGTGACAAAACAATGAACAAAATAGTTATGTTTATTAGGGAGAGCTGGTGGCCTACAGGTAAGAAGTTATGCTGCCGACTGAAAGGTATACAATTTTAGTCTACCAGCTGCTCCATGGGACAAAGTTAGGCAATCTCTTCCTGTGCTATTTTACAACCTTGGAAAGCCCGCTGGAAGAATAGCTATTAGTTGGTTCTGACTCAACAGTACATAACAACAGTTGTAATTTTTAAAAGCAATGTTGTGTACTGTTGAGTCAGAACTGACTCAGAACTGACCCTCCAGCAGGTTTCCAGAAGCAGTAAATCACATGGTAGGAGATTTCTCCTCTTACACCTTCAGAACAACTGGTGTATTTGACCTAATGCCTTTGTGTTGGCAGCACCACAATTCCTTACCACTAAGCCAACAGAGTGGCCTAATTTTAAACCAGCCTTTGAGATTTAGAAATATAGTACCGAGAATTTCGTATTCATCACCTGAGTAGGTGCCTTTGGCTGCCAAAAGAACAAATGAGTATGTTTCGGAGGAAGTGCACCCTCTAAGGGTACTTCTTAGAGAAAAAAAATGGTTAAACTTCATCAGACATATCTTGGGCATGTTGTTAGGGCATGTTGTTTCCTGGGGAAATAGACATCATTCACAGAAAGTTGGAGGTTCAGAGAAAGAAAGGATGACCTTCAACAAAACAATTTGATGTAATGACTGTAACGAAGGGCTTTATAACATATTGGCAATGGTGAGAAGGGTCCAGGAAAAGTTCTGTTGTTCATAGGATCACTATGAGTAATGGTTGACTCAATTACGCATAACAAAGAAAACAATACAATGAATTGTTGAAGAGGGTCTATTCTAGTCACAGCTTTTTGTTTTGTAATGCATTGTAAATCCTAGCCTCTGGCTTCATTTTAAAGTGAGTTATTTATTATATTAATGAGGTAGGATTAGAGTAGGGTATGTCTTGAGTCTCTGACTTAATTATCTATTCGATCATCCTTGTTTTCTTGCAGATGTGGGCTATTATCTATTTATGGGTGCCTTTTGGGATGATTTGCCCTCTTCTTCTAGATCCTGCATCTGGCTCATTTCAGATTGGCCTCTGAGACTTGAGTGAGTCCACTGTCCCAACTGATTCAGCTGCCTCTATAGCCGTGCCCTACTGAGCCATACTTCCTGTCCTTCACCAACTTCTGCAGTAGTGTGGCTTAGGAGACGGCCCTTCAGACCTCTTCCCTCCACAACCCCAGGAGCCACTTCCCTGATGATCTGTGAGTATTGTAAGACATTGCAGCAAAATACAGAACTCAAAGACAAGCAGGAGGATAGTTGATATTAGAGATGAGAGAATGTTACAGCAGTCTTGAGTCTGGAAAAGTTAAACATTTGGGATATTTTACCTCTCCTTATAGAAACTTACTTTTTTGCTAATCTTTTTAAAAGAAATCATTTGGAAAAGAATTATGGATTTATTTACTAATAAAATAATGTTTGTATTGCTAGGTGCTGTTTGAGTTGAGTTTGTCTCATAGTGACCTTATTATGAACAGTAGACCTGAACCCTGTGAAACCTAGCCTGTGCCATCCACAAAATCTCTGATGTTCTTGAGACCATTGTGCAGTCACTGTGTCAATGCATCTGGTTGAAGGTCTTCCTTTCTTTCGTGGCTCCCCTCCTTTCTATGTATGATGTCCCTTTCTAAGGAATAGCCTCTCCTAGCAAGATAGCCACACTATGTGAGACATAATTTTACCATCTCTGATGTTAAGGAGCACTATGGCTATACCTACCTTCTCCAAGACATATCTGTATGTTCTTTTGATAGTTCATGGAATTTTCAGTACTCTTCTTCAACAGCACAACCAAAAGGCCTCAATTCTTCTGTCATCCTTTTTCATCGTCCAGCTTACAGATGCATACCAAGTTTATAGGTCTTTTCAATAATATTATAATAAGCATTAAATTTGCTTAAAAATAGAACAGGACATGGATAAATATGTAGGGACATAGATAAAACAAGATTGGACTGGTGTTGTAGAAATTGGTAATGAGTCCATGGGAATTTATCACACTAATGTTTACTTCTGTCTGTGTTTGAAATTGGATATGCAATTCAAATTCACTGGGATGCATACCTACAAGAGGGAAATAAAAGGGAAGCCAAGCTGAAGAAGAAAAGAACACCTCTCCTAGATTAGGAAAGTAGCTGGAATAGATCAGTGATGAAGATGTAGCTCAAATTAGGGCCTCTAATGTCCTCAACTCTATGCAGTCCAAAAGGACATAGTGTAAAAGATCATCTAGACTGACCCTACACTCTTCCCAGAGCTGGGTTAGGAGGGAATTGCTATGGGGAGCTCTGGTGGCTTAGGGATAAGGAACTATGCTGTTAATCCAAATGTTCATATTTGGAATCCACCAGCTGCTCCACGAAGAAAGATGAGCAATCTTCTTCCATACAATAAACTGTCTCTGAAAACATGCTGGAAGGTCAGCTGTGAGCCGATTCTAATCTGCTGATAGTCAACAACAAACAACAACAATATATATACACCAGTTCCTTCTGACTTCCCCATCTAACATCCTAACAAGAGAATAATATTTCATAGCTGGACACAGAGATGAGATTACAAGGTGATTGCGGTAGGATGAACTATGTCTTCCCCAGAATATATTTCAACTGGCTAGACAATGATTCTTAGTCTCACATGATTATTCTCCATTTGTGATCTGTTGTAATTATCTTGTATGTTGTAAACCCTGACCTCTACAATGCTGATAAGGCAGGATACAATCTACAAGATTAGATTGTATTTTTAATCAATCTTTTTTGAAATGTGAAAGAGGTTAAACAGGTTAGTAGAGATGGAGTGATCTACTTTTACCAAGAAAGAAGAGCTGAGCAGGGTGGGAGTTTGGGCTTGTGGTTCCTGTGATGAGGACCACTGAGATTCAGAGGAATAGTGATGCCAAGACACGTGGAGATCTCCAAGAACACCTGGCTCACAGATGTTAAAAGGAGACCTTCTAGGTGAGCTCTGGTGGCCTCGTGGCAAGATGCTGCACTGCAATCCCAGAGGTACATGGTTCAAATCCACCAGATGCTCTGCTGGTGAAGGAGAGACAGACAATCTCCTCTGGTATCAGTCAGATCCAGTTTGATGGCACACACACACACACAAGAATAAAAAAAAAAATTTTTTTTTTTAAAGGAGACTTCTTCCCATGCTGACAGAGGGAGAAAGCCACCCTCTGGAGCTGGCTAGCTGAATTTATACTTCTACCACCTAAAAAGGAGCTGTCATGGCCTAGTAATAATGAACTGCATTGTCAACTCAAAGACATGCGGTTCAAATCCGCCAGCTGTTCCAGGGAAGAAAGATCTACCAGGAGATGAACATGACTAAATACCCACTGGAGAGTCAGCTAAGAGTTGGTTACAACTTGATGATATGTAACAATAACCTACATTATGAAGGTATTTGTGCTATAACAACAGTAGGTCACTAAGACAGTGGTGGAAAGAACAAAAGACTGGCAGCCATTGGTCTGGACCTACTATTATCTGGATGTGCAACTTTGATTCACTCACTTCCCTTTCCTGAGCCTGATTTTCTCCTTTATATAATGTAGAGTTAGGAATGGATTCTGGGAGGATTCTCCAAAACACTTTCCATCTAAAATTCTTATCCTTTGTCCAAAAGTAGGAGAGGAGCTTTGGTTTGACAGCGATTAGGTTGGCAGTTTGAATCTATCTAGCAGCTCTATGGTAGAAAAACTTTGTCGTCTTCTCCCTTAAACATTACAGTCAAGAAAATCCTACAGGACAGCACTAGTCCGTCATATAGAGCCCCTGTTGTTTGGCTCCACAATCAACATTCTTGGTACCAGCAGCCAGGAAATCAAAAGATGAATTGCATTGGGAAAGTCTACTGTCAGAGACCTCTCCAGAGTACTAAAGAGCAATGACATCAGTCTGGACACTAAGGTGTGCCTTATCCAGGTCATAGTCTTTGCAATGGCTTGCTATGAGTCAGCAAGCTGGACAATGACTAGGGATTATAGGAAGAGAATAATTGATGCTGTTGAGCTGTGGTGCTGGAGAAGAGTATTGAATATACCATGCACAGTTATTTCAAGGTTCAGGTTTTGTCTTTGTTAGTTTTTAAAAAATTGTGATTTGAGGGAGAGCTTACAAAACATATTATCAATCAACAATATATTTTTGTTCCATATTATTAATTACTCACTATGTAATCATACTTTCCCCATTAACTGTCATCTTTATTAGTCCTTAAATCTAGTGTATCTGTTCCCATGTTCAGAATTTTATCTTTGGGCAAATGTTACTCTTTTGACCACATGCTGATGGTTATTCCAAGAAGGGAATGCCACCGGCCACCTCATAGACTTATCTACTGTTTGGCTGAAAGCTGAGCCATGGAATGAGTTTCATCCCAGGTTTGAAGGGTGACACAGGGCCATAGTCTTGGGGATTCACTGTGTATTTTACACATTTTAATATTGTTTCACATTTTTTGACACTTTGTTCAGGATCTTCTACTGTGACCCCTCTATGGGTGGTCAATGGTGGTAACAGGACACTATATATTAATAGTTCTTCAGATCTCAGGATTGTGGAAGTTGAGGTTCTTGTGGTCAATTGGTCTTTTAAACTAATTGCTTTAGTACATCTTTGCTTCGGACATTATTAGAGTGTTTTATATCAGTTTGCTTACAACATTTATATACATTGTCTTTCACATTATCCTTCATGCACATTGTGTTTCATACACTTATTCCCATTCATTATGTTTTATAATATTAAGCACCATTAAACTACGCCCACCATTACCTTGTCTTTCCAGATTCCTGATAGGTTTTTCTCATTTCCTCTACCTCCTACCCTGTCTCCCCACCAAGTTGTGTGACCCTATGATTTCCCTCCTGCGCACCCTTAGATCCTCATACAGATTTTACTAGTTATCTTCCTATTTCTACAATAACTGTCTTATGCAGTATTTGTCCTTATGAGACTGAGTTAGTTTACTCAACGAAATGCTCTCCAATCTCCCCCAAGTTATATTGCTCCTAAGTGCTGCATAGGATTCCATAGAATGAATATACCACAATTTCTTAATCCATTCAATTGTAGTCGAACATTTGGGATGTTTCCATGTTCTTGGAACTGTGAATAATGCTGCTATGAACAGTGGTGTCTGAATCTTTGTTTGTCTTTCAGTTCTAATTTCCTTGGAGTATATTCCTAGCAGTGGAATAACTAGGTTGTATGGAATTTCTATGTTCAGCTTTTTGAGGAAATGCCAAACCGCCTTCCTGAGCATTTAAATAATTTTACAATCCCACCAACAGTGTATAGGAGCTCCTATTTTTCTGCATCATCTCTAACATTTATTGCTTACTGTCCTATTCAACTTTGCCACTGCTACTGGGGTGAGATTGTATCTCATTGTGATTTTGATTTGCCCCTCTCTTATTACCAGCGATTTTGAGCATTTCTTCATGTATCTATTGACCATACAAATGTCTTTCTCTGGGAAAAGTCTTTCCATGTCTTTTGTCCATTTTGTTACTGGGTTATCAGTCTTGTTCTTCTGAAGGCCAAGGTGTATAGTATACTTTTGTTATGAGACCCTTGTCTAAGATGGTATTGCCCAATGTTTTTGCCAAGTCAATAGATTTTCTTTTCACTCTGTTGGAAAAAGTTTTTGATGCGCACAGGGGTTTAATCTTTAGAAGGTCCCATTCCTCTCCTGGTTTTATATTTCTTGCTGTATTTGTCAGCCTCTTTTTACATACCATATGTGAGGCCTTTTAAGCTTGGTTACATTTTGTCTCTTATGATCTTTATCCTTTGGGGCTTTACCTGTAGGTCTCTGATTCATCTTGAGTTGATTTGCTTCTAGAGCTCTTGAAAATCTCTTCTGTGTTTGACAACTTCTTTTTCCAAATAAGAAGCAATCACTTTTTTCTGGCGATGCAGCTGTTAAAGCACTCAGCTACTAACTGAAAGGTCAGTGTTTGAACTCACCAGCTGTTTCCACTGTAGACTGATGTGGTCATCTGCTTCCGTAAAAGATTTATAGCCTTGGAAAGTCTCTTGAGGTACTTGTCCTCTGTCCTATATGATTACATGGAATCGAATGCATGGCAATGAGCTTCTACTTTCCCAAGTCACTTATTTTATTTTTATAATGTAAGAAGGAACTATTTGTGACTTTGCATAAGTAACAGAAATCAGGGTAAATGGTTTCTTGAATAAAATGAAATAAAATAATAAAATTATTATTTGTGAAACATTAATAAAGTACCTGTTACAAGACATGAGCACTGAGAAAAACGTTTGTGGGTGTGGGCAATATTCTGGGTCTTGATTGGGGTATTGATTATAGAAGTATGTTTAGCTTAGGGAAGTTCATCAGCTTGTACACTTTGTTGTTGTTGTTGTTATGTGCCATCGAGTCGTTTGCGACTCATAGCAACCCTATGTACAACAGCCCTAAACCCTGCTC
>NW_006399784.1:19699482-19705992 GCF_000299155.1 Elephantulus edwardii
CTCTACCCAGCATGATGTCCACTTTACTGTACATATATTTCAATAAAATATTTTATTTCTTAAATAAAAGCACTTGAAGTCACTAATGGCTGAGATTCCTGTGGGGATGTCTAGGGTTAATTATTCTTGACGGGCTAATACTAGTAGTCAAGTTGAATCCCAGATTTATAGAATTTTAAATTTGAAAGAGACCATAGAAATAATTAAGTTCCATTTTTAATTTACAGCCTAGGAAACGCAGGCCCCGAGGGAAAATGCCAGGCCCAAGGGTACACGGTCAGCCCCAAGTCAGTCAGCCCAGCTCCTGCTGCCTCAGAGATGACACAGGGATGGGTAATACCATGCTGCCCAAATGATCTAAGCTGTTAGAGACAAATAATATATTTACTCACATAATTCTCTAGTAGTTTAAGTCTAATCTAAAGGAACTATAAATCATGAAGTCACACCTCACAGCAGTTTGTTGCAAAATTAATTAGAATCTACATCTAAAGTTTCTTCTGATTCTTTTTTCATAAGTCAAATAACCATTTGAAATAAGGTGAGGTGTTAGAACTCTCATTTTTCCTACTTGCGGACTGAGCTTGATTTCACCCAATGTGATTCATGTGGAGCCAACATTTATTTATTTGCCACTGGAGGCTGAATGTGTTTTAGCAGAATTTCCAGACCAAGATGGAGTAGAGGAAAAGGGCTGGCTGTCTACCAATAAACTTCTGTGGACCACAAAAGTCTGATCAATCCTCAGAGGACACACGTCTGGGCAGAGTTTCAATTGGCTATGAATAGGGTTGTCATAAATTGAGTTGACCCAGGCCCCCCCTAACAATGGCAGTGTTGATGTTACGTGATGCTAAGTTGGAGCTGGCTCCTAGCTGACCCTACAAGTGGGTTTTCAGAGAATGCAAAGTGCATCACAGGAGACTGCCCATCTTTCTCCTGTGGAGCAGCTTGGGAATGAAACTGCCTGTTTTGGTTTCACTTTGTAATTCGTTAAGCTAGGCCACCAGAGCACTCATATGTATGTGTGATGTATATGGTTTGAGAATCCACCAGTTGCTCCACAGGAGATGGATGGACAATCTCTTCCCATGTGAATAACTGCCTCTGAAAACCTACTGGAAGGTTAGCTATAGATTGGTTCCAACACACACACACACACACACACACACACACACACACACACACACACACACACACTTAGAACGAAGGAGATTTTTTTCTTCTATAGAACCCAAAGGAGGCAATAGCTGGGACTGTTCTGGTCCCTATTTCATTTCTTTGGGTGCTCAAGATACTCAGGGGCGTGGGACCAGGTTCATGACTCCTAGGAGGAGGTGGGCATCAAGGATCCCAGGGTAGAAGGGCTAGAAGAGTGTAGAGACTTGGAAACCCACTCTCCTTTCATATTAGCTGCCAGCTTGATCCCCAAACCAGAACCAATGCCTCCAATTAGGAAACATCTCTCTGCATTTGATATTGTGGACTTATTGACTCAATTTCAAAGCAATTAGAATTATGAACTTATTCTGGGCAAATTTACATTTTACTTACAATCTCATACTACCTGTTCTGCCTGGAAAAGGCACACACAGAATACATAATGGGAGTTATGTGACCAGTGGACTGGAATTTCTGAACTCTGGTGTGGGAAAGGCTGTATTGGTGATTCCAAGCAAACAAAATGGGATGAGGACAAGGCAGAGACAGGCAAAGCAGGACAAGGGAGGTGGGGAGGTGGGGTGGGGGAGATAGGATAATATAAGAAAGAATGCCTTAAATAAGGAGTGCTGTTGAAATCAGTGCTTGTGGCTTGAACAACAGGAAGAAGGAGTTTAGTGAATCAAGAGCTGGTGAGAAAGAAAAAAAGACTTTAAGCAAGAATTAAAATAGGGAGAAAAACTCATATCCTATATTTGTTGTACCAGAAAGAAAAGCTTATACATAGACTTATTAGTTTTTCACCATTGGAATTGCCTCCAGCAGCATGTACAGTAGGAAATACCAAAAGGGAGGGGAAAACCTGTCCCTGCAGATCCTCCCGATAACTCCTCCTCCAGCCAGGCGAGATAAGGCGCACAATCCACCTTGTTTCCTCCTGAAGGTCAGGCTATCAGATAAGGTGGCCAAGGAACACAGAGAAAAACAGCCTAAACAGTGTTGCTGTCTCCAGTCAGTTTTTACAGAGTTCTCAGTCAGGCTTTGGAATTCCACAATGGACATTGTTTTGGAACCCCACCCTGCTCTCATCCCACATTTCAACCCATTGGAAACGGCTCTTTGGACACATTATATCCGATATACAGCAGACTTTAGGCCCTCCCCAGCCTCTCTGTCAGACTCCAGTTTGTTCGCTGACTCACTTCATTTCCAGATGTCTTTATATCTCTCCTCCTCACGTCTTCTAGAACATAATTTTTAGTTTCTTTTCTTCCCCTTTTCTAACCTACTAGGTGAAGCTGGAAAACTGCTGAAAGTTTTGAGTTTAAATGAGAGGTGAGACCAGGGAACAGAAGTGAAGAACGAGGATTTGTCTGTTGGGGTCACCCACTCTGGACCTTGTGCCTCAGGGTAGGTGGGAACACAGGATTCCTGAAAGAAGGATCCACTTCTGATCACTTCAACTTACTTCTGAGGCTTAAGACAGAACCAGAACAAGAGGTCACTGTTGTTATGTGTCATCGAGTCACCTGCAACTCCTAGCCACCCTATCTACAACAGCCTTAAACCCTGCTGTGTCCTGTGCTAATCTCATTGTCTCCAACACATACCTCCCTATTACCCCACTCTCTGGATCAATTCATCTCATTGAGGGTTTTCCTCTCCTGCACTGTCCCTTCACCCTCCCAAGCATGATGTCCCTCCTTGCAACATGTTTAAAGTATGTCAGACGAAGCTTCAGAATCCTTGCCTCCAAGGAGCAACCTGCTTTCACCCTCTCCAGGATGAACCTGTTCTCTTAGCAATCTGTGGTATATTCAATACTCTTTTCTAACATCACAGCTCAAAGGCATCAATTTCTTCGATCATCCATAGTCATTGTCAAGCTCTCAGATGCATAACAAGTGATTACAAAGACCATGGCCTGTGTAGGCACGCCTTAGTCTCCAGACAGACATTGTTGCTCTTCAGTACTCTGGAGAGGTCTCTGACAGCACTTTCCCAATGCAATTAGTCTTTTAGTTTACTGGCTGCTCATGTCAAGAGTGTTGTCTGTAGAGCTGAAGCTGTTTACAGTCTCAATCTCTTCACCATCTATCATGATGCTGCCAATCAGCCCAGTGGTGAGAATCTTTGTTTTCTCGATGTTGAGCTTCACTTCATATTGAAGGCTGCAGTCCTTGAATTTCTGCAGCAAGTGGCTTCAGGTCTTCCTCAAGTTGTTGTTGTTGTGTTGTTATGTACCGTCCAGTCATTTGCTACTCATAGCAACCCTATGTACAACCCTGCTCTATCCTGTGCCAATCGCATTGCCTCTGACACACCCATCCTGATTACCCCAGTCACTGAATCAATCCACCTCATAGAGGGTCTTCCCCTCCTGCACTGTCCCTCTACTCTACCCAGCATGATGTCCCTCTCTAAAGACCTGTCTCTCCTTGCAACATGTCCAAAGTATGTCAGACGAAGCCCCAGAATCTTTGCCTCCAAGGAGTAGTCTGGTTTAACCCTCTCTAGGATGAATCTGTTTGTTTTCTTGGCAGTCCATGGTATATTCAACACTCTTCTCCAGCACCTCAGTTCAAAGGCGTCAATTCTCCCTCTGTCCTCCCTAGTCATTGTCCAGCTCTCTGATGCATAACAAATGATTAAAAAGACCATGGCCTGTATCAGGCGCACCTTCGTCTCCAAAGAGATGCCGTTGCTCTTGAGTACTTTAGAGAGGTCCCTAATAGCAGACTTTCCCATCGCAATACGTTTTTTGATTTCCTGGCTGCTGGTGCCAAGAGTGTTGACAGTGGAGCCGAGCAAACTGAAGCTGTTGAACAATCTCAATCTCTTCGCCATCCGTCCTGATGCTACCAATTGGTCCAGTGGTGAGAATCTTTGTCTTCTTGACATTGAGCCTCAGTCCATACTGAAGGCTGCAGTCCTTGACCCTCCACAGCAAGTGCATCAGGTCCTCCTCAGTTTACACAAGTTAAAAACAGAAAAGTATTCATCAGGGTTGTCATATCTATTCAATATGTATTTTGAGAAAATCATTCAAGTAAATGAAGTATATGAAGAAGTTATAACATAACTTATAAGGTTGAAGGAAGATCATCAACAACCTGAGTTATACAGGTGACACAACCTTGCTTGCAGCAAAATGAAGAAGATGAGAAGCACTTACTATAGAACATCAAACTCCCTGAAATCCTCTTCACTAGATGAATAGGCAACATCATAGTGTTATTGTTATATGTCATTGAGTCCACTACAACTCATAGCACAATAGCACTGAACCGTGCCCTATCTTGAGCCAATCTCACTTTCTTTTACACATCTACCCCCATTACCCCATTTACTTTGTCAATCTTTTCTCGCCCAGGGTCTTCCTCTCCTGCGCTCTCCCTCTACCTTCCAAGAATTATGTCCTTCTCCAAGGACTGGTCCTTCTGGCAACATGCCAAGAAGGGCATGAGGCAGAGCTTCAGAATCCTTGATTCCAAGGTTTCACCCTCTCCAGGACAAACTTTTTTGTTCTCTTGGAGGTGCATGTTATTATGTTCAATACTCTTTCCCAGCACTAATACTAAAAGGCACTGATTCTTCTTCTGTCACCCTTAGTCATTGTCCAGCTCTCTGATGTATATGAAGTAATTGTGAAAAGCATTGCCTGAGTCAGGTGAACCTCAGATTCTAGACTGACATCACAATTCAGCAATCTGGAGAGGTCCCTGACAGCAGACTTTCCTAATGCAATTAATCTTTTGATTTCCTGACTGCTGGTGCCAAGAGTGTTGATTGTGGATCTAAGTAAGCTAAAATTTTTAAATACTTGAATCTCTTCTCCATCTATCATGGTGCTGCCAATTGGCCCAGTGGTGAGAATCTTTTTCTTCTTAATCTTGAGCTTCAATGCATATTGAAGACTACAGTCCTTGACCTCCTACACCAAATGCTTCCGGTCCTTCTCAGTTTTGGCAAACAAGGTTGTGTCATTTATATAACACCAGCTGTTGATGAGTCTTCCTCCAATTCTGATGCCATGCCACATTCCTCTTCATAAAGTCCAGGCTTTTGAGAGATCTGTTCCACACATAGATTGAAAATGCATGGAGACAGGATGCATCCTCAATGCACTCCTTTCCTAATTGAACCATGCAGTTTTTTCCTGCACTATTCTGATAACTGCTTCATGGGTCTAAGCATAGGTTTCACATAAGCACTTTCAAGTGTTCTGGGATTCCCATTCTTCTCAGAGCCAGCTACAGTTTGTTGTGATCCACACAGTCAAATGCCTTTGAATAGTCAATGAAACACAGATAGACATTCCTCTGGTACTCTCTGCTTTTAGCCAAGATCCATCTGACACTGGCAATCCATTTGACTTTGGCAATTTGACATTGGCTTAGTGCCATGGAGTCTTCTAAACCAAGCTTGTATTTTTTTTTCATAGTTCTCTGTCAATCCACTATTTCAGTCATTTTTGAATAATCTTTGGCAGGATTTTTTCATGGAGAAAAGATTGAAATTGTCAGTTATTTTATTTTACCTGGATCTACAACCAGCTAACATGGCAGCCATAGTCAAGAAATCAAAAGATGTGTTGCATGGGAGAAATATGCTGTGAAGGATGTCTTTAAAGATTTCTATGTGGTTTTATAAGCTTACTATGAGTTATGGTTGACTTCACAATGATAGTAACAGTCCACAAGAAAGGAGTATGTGTGGTATCTGAGAGCATTTCATTTACCATATGTATTTTCAACTCCTAGTATGTGCCATTAAGGTGTGCCTGATCCAGGCTATAGTCTTCACAATTACGTGCTATGCATCAGAAAGTTGGACAGTGAATAGGGATGATAGAAAGAGAATTGATGCCTTTGAGTTGTGGTGCCAGAGAAGAGTGTTGAATATACCATGGACTGCTAGGAGAACAAACTGGTTTGTCCTGGAGAGGGTGAAGCCAGAATGCTTCTTGGAGTCAAGGATTCTAAAGCTTTGTATGACATACTTCGGGCATATTGCAAGGAGGGACTGGTCCTTGGAGAGAGACATTATGTTTGGGAGAGTGGAGGGCGGCGCAGGAGAGGAAGACCCTCGATGAGATGGATCGATTCTGTGAGTGGAGTGGTGGGAATGACTGTGTTTGAGATGGCGAGGCTGGCACAGGATAGAACGCGTTTAGGGCTCTTGTATATAGTGTCGCTATGAGTCGCAAGTGACTTGATGGCACATAACAACAACAGCAACAACAGTATGTGCCAAGCACTTCTGTAAACATTAAGAACTAGCAATGAACAGATCTCTAAAAATTTCTGACTTCTTAGTTTGTATTCTAATGAGAAAGACAGAAAAAAA
>NW_006399784.1:19706093-19713901 GCF_000299155.1 Elephantulus edwardii
ATGTTTGAGGGCGCTAGGCTGGAGGGATAGAATTCATACAACTAAATCTAGACTGACTACCCAGTAGGTTGGGGATTAGCTACTGTTTTAAAATAGTTTTACATCTGCTTTCCCTTTCCTGAAGGTATAGATGCTGGGGATAAAGTCAGTAACTTTAATGGCCTGCCTTCATCAGTCTTTTATCTTGAAAATAAGTTGTTCATTCCTCTCTAATATCTAACTCATGAAGGCACAGGTTTCACCTGTCAGCAGGAAGCTTGGGCTGATTTTGAGTTTCCTTACCCAATATTCCTGAGATGCACAGATGAATCAGACACTCACACTTGTACTTCACCTGCCTGTTACCATTTGCCCAGAGACAGAACCAGTACAGGTGACTGGAAGTGAGAGGCCTGAGGTTGTTGACTCTCACCCTGGTTTGAGTGGGTGGGTCCAAGGGCCTGGCCCCTGACTAGCGATAACCCTCGTGGACCCAGAGCTGTGTTCTTGTCCACCTTGCCTCCTCCCTGTTCCTGTTGATCTCTCTCAAGCTGCCTCTGAGTCCTCTAGCACATGCTTTTGACTGCCAAGTTTTGACTCCTTCTTTTTTGAGGTTAATTTCCTCCTAGGACTGCATTTTAAAATTGCAGTTTCATCTCATCCAGGGGCTTAAAGTTGCCAGACATAGCTACATGTCTTTGAATCTCTTTTCTAGGTAAATGTAAATTTGTAAGAAAGATAGAGTAGTGGGAGAGGGGTGCACAGAGCTCAACTCTTCTTTGCAGCATCTACTTAACTCACTGCTGTTGAGAGGGAACCGACTCACAGCTAACCCTCCAGTGGGCTCCTGAGGCTGTAAATTGAATGAGAGGCAATGGCTCATCTTTCTACAGCAGAGTTGCTGGTAGATTCCAACAATCAGGGAGGTATGGACATTGGAATGGCAGCGTAACTCCGTAGGGGCTACGACACCGGAGCTTCCCATATGGCAGCATCAGAGACCTCCAAAGCAGACAAATAGGTTGAGGACGTGGTGACATCCAACAGAGCCAGACTGAACACCTTGCTGTAACTAACACAGACACCTGCAGGTTACAATTATAGAAGAAAGCGTTGAAATTGATTTCTGGTAGAGAGAAACAAGCTTTGCTAATTTTGTTTGCTAATTTTGAAATATTAAAATAAGCCCAGTAGCATTTTACTATTTTGCTCACAGAGTTTACAATCTATTGAAAGAGAGACATAAGAAGTAAACAAACAAAAAGATTAATGGGGAAAAAAGTTTTAGGAAGAGAAAACACCATGATGAAAACAGGGTGCATCTGTGTGGAAGAAAGGCGCTCACGTTAGCCACAGAAGATCTTGCGGGGTGAGTGGCATTCGAGATGATTCTTAAATGCCACCAAATAGGCCACCATTTTGAGAGGCATAGCTGGGTGGAGCCTTTCAGGGAATGTGAGCTTAGTGTGACTTCAGAACAGAATAAAGAATAGTGTAAGAGAAGAGGTGAGAGGAGGTTACACTGAAAGTCAGTTACACTGTTGTATGTTGTTGTTGTTGTTGTTGTTAGGTGCTGTTGCATCTACTTTGACTCATAGAGACTTTATGAACAACACATCTTGAACCTTGCCCTCTCTGTGTCAATGTCATAATCTCTGTCATGCTCAAGTCCGTCATTGGAGTCACTATGTCAGCTCATCTTGTTGAAAATCTTCCTCTGTTTTGCTGAACTTCTACCTTTTCCAGTATGATGTCTTACAATGTTGTATGTTGTTGTTAGGTGCAGTTGAATCAACTACAACTCATAGCAACTCTATCAACAACAGAGCTGTACCTTGCCTTATCCTGTGGCATCCTCATCAAAGTACATCTCTGATATACTTGAGGCTGTTGTTACACTTACTGTGTCAGTCCATCTTGTTGATAGTCTTCCTCTCCTTGGCATTTCCCAAAGATTGGCCTCTCCTAACAATATCCACATAATATGTGAGGTGAAGCTTCACCATCCTTGCCTCCGAGGAACACCCTGGTTGTACTTCCTCTGTGATATATTTGTTCTTTTGGCAGCTCATGGAATATTAAATATTCTTCTACAACACCACAACTCAAAGGCATAGTCTCTTTTTATGTCATCTGTAGTCATTGCTGCTCAACTTTCAGATGTACAACAGGTAAGTGAAAAGATTAGGGTTTGGATCAATTTCACCTTAGTCTTTAAACTGACTTAATTAGTCTTTAGCATATTGGAAAGGTCCTCAGCAGCAGATTTACCCAACACAGTACTTATTTTGATTTCTTGACGGCTGGAGCTAAGGATGTTGACTGTGAATCCGAGTGAATCTTCAATATTCTCTCCATTTATCACGATATTGCCTAGTGGCCCAGTGGTGAGGATTTTAAAATTCTTGATGCTGAGATGTATTCCATATTTTACATTTTATAGCAAGTAGAAAATTGATCTCAGTGTAATGTTTTGTATGTATAAGCAGGATGTAACTATAGGGGAGCCATGATTGCAACCACAAAATTTATGTAGTAATGCTCAGAAAGACGAATGATTAGATTCGTGTATGAATAACATGGTTGCTTTTATTTCTAGTTTCTTTTTCCCTTTTTCTAAGATGTTCTGTGAAGAGAAGTGTGGCATAAGGATCAGACGGAGACTCATCGATAACCTGCGCTATGCAGATGACACAATATTGCTTACTGAAAGTGTGGAGGACTTGAAACACTTATTGCAGAAGATCAAGGAATGCAGGCTTCAGTATGGATTGCATCTCAATGTCAAGAAAACAAAGATTCTTACCACTGGACCAATAGGCAGTGTCATGATGGATGGAGAGGAGATGGAAACAGTCAAGAGTTTCATCTTGCTTGGATCCACAATTAATACCCTTGGTACAAGCAGTCAGAAAATAAGGAGACAATTGCACTGGGAAAATCTGTAGTTAGGGACCTCTGCAACTTATTGAGTGGTAATGGTGTCAGTTTGAGGACTAAGGTGCATCTGATTCAGGCCAGGCTCTTTTTGATTACTTTCTATGCATCTGATAGCTGGACAATGAATAAGGATGACTGAAAAAGAATCTATTCCTTTGAGTTGTAGTGTTGGAGAAGAGCACATCCTATGGATGGCCAAGAGAATGAACAGCTTGTCTTGGAATGTCTTGGAGAGGGTGCAGCAGAGTGCTCTTTGGAGGCAGAAATGATGAGACTTCACCTCACATACTTTGGACATGTTGCTAGGAGGGGCTATTCCTTGGAGAAGGACATTATGTTGGGAAAGGTGGAGGGTTGGCAAAGGAGAGGAAGACCCTCAACTAGGTGGATTGACACAGGGACTGCCACAATAGGCTGTTGTGTGTCAGGAAGTGTGAGGATGGTGCAGGATGGAACAGGGTTCAGATCTTTTGTACATAAGGTTCCTATGAGTCATACTTGATTCAATGGCACCTACCAACAACAGTAACAGCGACAAGATATTTTATTATTTAAACTGAAAACTGACTTATAAAAATATAGCTGATGTTTAAAAAAAAATTAAAAGGAACCAGTCTCCTCAGTGTTCTAGGTTAACTTTGAGATAGAAACTTTTTAAAATTTGAAATTTAAAATTTTTTTGAAATAATATTACATGTTGTTGTTGTTATGTGTCGTCGAGTCATTTGCGACTCATAGCGACCCTATGTACAACAGTCCTAAACCCTGCTCTGTCCTGTACCAATAGCATTGCCTCTGACACACCCATCCCGATTACCCCAGTCACAGAATCAATCCACCTCATAGAGGGTCTTCCTCTCCTGAGCTTTCCCTCCACCCTACCAAACTTGTTGTCCCTCTCCAAGGACCTGTCTCTCCTTACAACATGTCCAAAGTATGTCAGACGAAGCCCAAGAATCCTTGACAAGCAGTAGCCTCTCCAGGATGAATCTGTTTATTTTCTTGGCAGTCCATGGTACATTCAATACTCTTCTCCATCACCACAGCTCAAAGGCATCAATTCTTCTTCTATCCTCCCTAGTCACTGTCCAACTCTCTGTTGCATAACAAGTGATTGCAAAGACCACGGCCTGTATCAGGTGCACCTTAGTCTCCAGAGAGACACCATCGCTCTTGAGTACTTTAGAGAGGTCCTTAACAGCAGACTTTCCCATCACAATACATTTTTTTAATTTCCTGGCTGCTGGTGCCAAGAGTGTTGACCGTGGAGCCGAGCAAACTGAAGCTATGAACAATCTCAATCTCGTCGCCATCCATCCTGATGCTACCAACTGGTCCAGTGATGAGAATCTTTGTATGCAGTTTTTAAATCAAGTAATACTATAATATATACTAAACCTTCTATCTCTTGCCCACTCCTAGTTAGGCCTGGTTCCAGTCACCTGAACCAATCTCATTCAAGTCTTCAACGGTGGTCCTGATCACCTTTTTGATATTGTCAAATCTTTAAAATAATATTCCCTGACTTTTTCATCATCTCAGAAGATTGATTTATTTAATTTCCTTCCTATGAAGAAGGCATGGAGTAAAGGTTATCATTGCTAATGTCAGATGGATTTTAACTGAACACAGAGTGTACCAGAAAGATATTTACCTGTATTTTATTGGCTATCCAAGGGCATTTGAGTCTGTGACTCATTTGACCTGTTAATGAATAGTATTGGAAAGAAGTGCAATTAATTGTTCCTGTATAAGACTTGCATATAATGCAAAAGGCAGTTTGACTAGAATAGAGAATACTGCATAGTTTAAAATTAGGAAAGATTTTAATTAGGGTTGTATTCTTTCACTGAACTTTTTAAATTCGTATGAAGAGCAAATAATCTGAGAAGATGGACTATATGAAGAAGAATATGGCATGAGGATTGGAGGAAGACTCTCTAACAACCTGTATTATGCAGATTACATAACCTTGCTTGCTGATAGAGAAAATAATTAGAGGCATTTATTGATAAATTTCAAACACGGTAGCTTTCAGAATGGATTATACTTCAACAAAGAGAAAATAAAATTCCACAACTGGAACAAGAAGCAGTTTCATGCTAAATGTAGAAAAGGTTAAGGTTGTCAAGGGTTTAATTTTGCTTCAATTCACAGTCAATACTCACAGAAACAACAGTCAAGAAATTAAATGGCATATTACAATGGGAAAATTTACTGCAAAATACCTGTTTGATGTGTCGAAGAGAAAAGAGGTCAACTTGAGGACAAAGGTGAGCCCGAGCCATGGTATTTACAATCACATGTGTTTGTGAAAGATGGACAATGAAAGAGAAAGACCAAATAATTGATGCCTTTGAATTGTGGTGTTGGTGAAGAATACTGAAAATTCCACAGGTTGTTAAAAGAACTCCTGCACTGCAGTCTGAGCAGGGGCTTCTCTGGACAGAGATGGACAGTCTCCTCACTTAAAATTTACAGTCTCAAAAACCTAATGGAGGGCAACTAAGAGTGAGAAAATACTTGATGGCAGCTTGGTTATAGTAAGCGACAAGAACAAACAAATTGATGCTGGAGTAAGTGGAGCCAGGATGTTTGCAGGAATTGAGGATGGTAAGGCTTTGTCTCAGATGCTTTGAGCATGTTATCAGGAGGGACCAGCCCTGGGGGAAAGACACCAGGCAGCCAAAGTTGTTGTTGTTATGTGCTGTTGAGTCACCTGTGACCAATAGCAACCCTATGTACAGCAGCTCTGAACCCTGCCCTGTCTTGGGCCAGTCTCACATTGCCCCAGTCACTGTATCAATCTCATTAAGGATCTTCCTTTCCTGCACTGCCCCTTCACCCTTCCAAGCATGATGTCTTTCTCTTAGGAACAGTCAGTCCTTCCTGGCCATGTGCCCAAAGTATGTGAGGCGGAGCTTAAAAATCCTAGCCTCCAAGGAGAGATTTCGTTTCACCCTCTCCAAGAAAGACCTATTTGTTTTCTTGGTGGTCTGTGATATTCTCCAGCATCACAACTCAAAGGCCTCAATTCTTCTTCTGTCAACCTTAGTCATTGATCTGCTCTCTGAAGCCTCACAAATAATTGCAAAGACCATAGCCTGGATTAGGCACACTTTAGTCTCTAGACTCATTGCTTTTCAGCACTCTGGAGAGTCCTTGGCAGCAGATTTTCCCAGTGCAATTTGTCTTTTGATTTCCTGACTGCTGGTGCTAAGAGTGTTGATTGTGGAGCCGAGCAAGGCTGGGTTTTCAACTTTGGCCTCATAACTCAGCATTGGGAGCCTCAGATATTCAACAGACAGGATGTGAGGCTGCCTTATAATCTTCTTAATCAGGTAACACCCATTCTCCCAGAAGTCCATTGGTTTCCTTAGTACCAGGCCAAAGTAGAGGGTCCGAAAAGAAAGATGATTCTCAATGAGGTGCATTGAAACTGTGGCTGTAATGATAGGCTCAATCATAGCAAAGATTGTGAGGACAGTTCAGGAACAGGTTAGTGGGTGTTTTTTGTTGTAAATAGTGCCACAGTGAGGTTAGACTTACATGACACTACCTAACAAATAGCAATAACAAAGTTAGAGACCACTGTTTCTTAACTCCCATAGGGTTTACTTTTTCTGTTACCTTCTTTGTTTTTCTGGAGTATAACCTTGGACGTTGCTATTGTTAATTGCTTCAAATTTCCAATTTAGAGTGACCCTCGCATGTTAGAATAGAACTATACTTTGTGGGCTTATTAAAAGTGGTAATTTTTCAAAAGAAGATAGTCAGGTCTGTTCATCAAAGCCTCGATGTATTTGAACTTCCCATATTCTGGTTAATAATCTAGTACATAACTGTTTGATCCACCCAGGGACCCGACAAACTCTAATAGCTTCTCATTGCATGAAAAATAAATCTGCATGTTTGAACAAGCCTGTATTGAATATCCCATGGACTGTCTAAAGAACAGAGTGCTGCTTGGAATCAAGGTGGTGAAGTTTCGTCTCACATACTTTGGGTTTGTTGATAGGACAGGCTATTCCTTGGAAACAGACACCATGCCTGGAAAAGCAGAGGGTTGGTGAAAGAGAGGAAAGTCTTCAACAAGATAGATTGACACAGTAATTACAGAAATGGGCTCAAGCGTGTTAGACATGATGAGTACGTCAATGTAGAACAGGGTTCAGGTCTGTTATTCATAGGGTCACTATGAGTTGTCGTGGACTGGATGACTTGTAAATTCAAGACAGGGAATTCTTTTGCTTTAGTGTTTTGAAAACATTGCTCCATACCTTGATTGTGGCATTTGAAATGCTTGATAACATATGCACTTTTGGGTTCTTACGTGACCTCTCTCACCTATTTCCTGAGCCAAAGCTTTTAACAATCTTCTCTTTATCCTATTATTATGAAATTTCAACCCATGTGCCATAGTGTGGATATTTTTATGATTTGTTTCACTAGGAACTCAAAGGTCCTTTTCACTTGATCTTAGCCAAAAGGCCGAGAAGCGATCAAAGGTCCTTTTCAAACTGGAAATGTGTCTTTCAATTTGGGAATTATTGTTGTTACTTGTTTAAAAGTTATTTCCTGCTGTGTTTTTATCTTCTCTCCATTTGAAAAAAACCTTCTTGCTATTTATATTTTCACATTATTTTAATCTTTCTTCTATAATTTCTTATTATTTTTATTCTGTTTCATGGAAAAGAACCTTAATTTTAGCCCCCAATCATTTCTATTAAATGTTTGAATGTTGCTGTGACATTTTTCATTCTTTAGTTACTTTTTACTTGAACCAATAATCAACACCTATAGAAGCAGCTGTCAAGAAATCTAATTATGAAAAAAAACAAAAAAATTAAAAAAAAGAAATCTAATTATGTCCCATTAAAACCTTCGAT
>NW_006399784.1:19717677-19718924 GCF_000299155.1 Elephantulus edwardii
CAAAGTATGCAAGAGCTAGTTTCACCATCTTTGGCCCTAAGGAGCACCCTGGTTGAACTTCCTCCTAGACAGATTTGTCTTAGTATTCAATAATTTAGTCAACACAACTTGTCAACACCTCAATTCAAAGGCATTGGTTCTCCTTTGATTTTTCTTATTCATTGTTCAACTTTCAGATGCATACAGAACAACTGAAGATACTATGGCTTACGTCTCAGGAACAGGTTTGAGGCCTTGAACACCAATGAGCGAAAACCAGATGAGTTGTGGGAGAATATTAAGACTTATCATCCAAGAAGAGTGCAAAAGTTCATTACAAAGAGAGTTGGAAGACCAAAATGGATGATAGAAGAGACTCTGAATATTTCAGTACAGCTCCAAGAAGCCAAGGCAGAGGGAAGAATTCAAGATATTAAAGAGCTGAACAGAAGATTTCAAAAGGCAGCATGGGAAGACAAAGTAAAACATTACAATGAAATGTACAAGGAGCTGGAGTCAGGAAATCAAAAGGGCTGAACTTGCTCACCATTTCTTAAGCTCAAGGAATTGAAGAACAAATCCAAACCTTGAGTTGCTATACTTAAGGATGCTTTGGACAGAATTTAAATGATCCAGCAAGTATTAAAAGAAGTTGGAAAAAGTATAGAGAGTCACTGTACCGAAAGGAATTGGCAGACACAGAAGAATTTCATCAAACAACATATGAGCAAGAGCCTATGGTGATGAAGCAAGAAGTTCAAGCTGCTTTGAAGGAATTGGAAAAAAAATAAGGACCCAGGAATTGATGGTATACCAATTGACATATTTAAACTTACAGATGCTGCCCTACATGTGCTCACCATGTTGTGTCAAGAAATCTAGAGGACAACCACTTGGCTAACTGACTGGAAGAGATCTATATTTGTTCCCATTCCAAAGAAAGGTGACACAATAAAGTGTATAAATTATTGAACAACATCATTGGTAGTACATGCAAGATTCTGCTGAAGATTATCCAAAAACAACTGAAACAGCACATGAACAGAGAATTGCCAGAAATACAGGCTGCCTTTAGAAGGGGTTGTGGAACTAGGGATGTTGTAGCTAATGTTAGATGGATCTTGGCTGAAAGCAGAGAGTACCAGAGGAATGTCTATGTTTCATTGATTATACAAAGGTGTTTGACGATGTAGATCATAACAAACTGGCTGACTCTGAGAAGAATGAGAATCCCAAAACACTTGATTGTGCTAATGTGAAACCTATAC
>NW_006399784.1:19719799-19753420 GCF_000299155.1 Elephantulus edwardii
AACATCAACAACATGGCTTTTATCAGGCATATCTTAGTCTTTAAACATATCCTTACTCTTCAGCATTTTGGAGAGATCCTTGACAGATTTTCCCAATTCAATGTGTCTTTTGATTTCTTGACTGCTGTTGCTATGGATGCTGAGTGTGTATCCAAGTTAAATGAAATCCTTGACAACTTCGATCTTTGTCAGAAAGTACTTCAAGTCTTCTTCAGCTTCTGCAAGCAAAGTTATGCCATCTGCATGGTGGAGATAGTTTTCTAAAGGAACATATAATCAGTTTAGGATGAAGTGCAGCCAGAATTCTCTTTGGAGGCAAAGATGGAGAGATTTTATTCTTATACACATTGTCATGTTATTATGAGAGGCAATTCCTAGAGGAATATACCTATTTGGTAAATTAGAGAGCCAGTGAAAAAGAAGGTTCTCAGTCAGAGAGATTGACATTGGTTGCAGCAATAGAACAAAGCACAGCAGAGATTATAAGGTTTGCAGGATCTCGCAGGATTTTGTTCTGTCTGTGTGAGTAGGACCTGATTTTATGGTACCTAATAATAAAAGTATAACTTTTACATCTGTTTTCTATCATTTATTTATAAAACTAGCCTGTCCTCTCTCATTACCTTCTAGAAGTCTTAACTTCTGCCTTACATTTCCAATGCCTTGACCCTTTGTATTGGAAATCTGTTTACTCTAAGATCTCAGGGTGTTTTGCTTATCCTGTTAGAACATTTAATTTGTCATATTGCTAGAAAAGGAAATCCCAAATCCTAGTTGTATGTTTCCTATCTTGTAAAATTTCACTGATATCATTAGTCAGTTGACATCTTTTCTGCTGCTTTGCATTTGAAATATTAATCATTTTCAATTGATTCATTGTCATCTTATTAGGATTCCAGGTCAAGTTTGAGATAAACAATTTTGTTCAATGCAAAATATTTAACTGGAAGTTTGTTATATTCCTTTTTATAGTTGTGTGACATTGCACTAGGAGATATAATAGCCTCAAGAACAGAAACTCAGAAAAAGTCTTTTGGAATAGTTTGATTTTATTTCCTTCTAGGTGAAATTATTGAGAAAATTCCTGCATAGCATTTTTTTTTAAAAATATTAAATTTTTTTTAATAGGATTCTGATTTATTTACAAGTTTTGAATACATTGTTTATCACAAAAGATCTTCCCATTTCCTTCACTTGACCCACCCATTGAATTGTGTAACTCTATAATTAACAACCTACCCCCTCCCTCTATTTCCACCCTCCCCTCCAGCTTTGGATCTTCATACTCATTCTGCAATAGTGGTTTTATACAGTATTTGTCCTTATGGGACTGAGTTAGTTCACTCAGCATAATGCTCTCCAGTTTCTCCCAAGTTAGGTAGTAATTTACAAAATGATTGCTCTTGCGTGCTGCGTAGTATTCCATTATATGAATGTACCACAACTTCTTAATCCATTTGCTTGTGGTTGGACATCTGGGCTGTTTCCATGTTCTTGTGATGGTGAATAATGCTGCTATGAACATTGGTGTACAAGTTTTTGTTTGAGCTCCGGTTTTCCATTTCTTGGGGTATATTCCAAGCTTCATTTCTGTCACTGAGTCCATGTTTTCCAACTACTGAATCTTCTTCTTTCTTCCCAACTTTTGCACTCCAGTCACTCATTATTATCAATGCATCTTGATTTTATGTTCGATCGATCTCCGACTGTAAAAGTTGGTAAAAATCTTCTATTTCCTCTTCCTTGACTCTGGTTGTTGGTGCATATATCTGAATGATAGTGGTATTCACTGGCTTTCCTTGTATGCGTATGGATATTATCCTGTGATTCACAATACTGTATTTCAAGATGGATTTAGAAATTACTTTCTTAACTATGAAAGCAACTCCATTTTTCCTCACCTTTTTTTCTCTGGAGTAATATATGATCATCTGAATCAAAATGCCCCATGCTGGTCCATCTCATCTCTCCAATGCCTAGTATGTCAATATTTATGTGTTCCATTTCTTCCTTAACAAGATCTAATTTTCCTACATTCATGGTTGTCACATTCCATGTCCCAATCAATAGTGTCTGCTTACAACTGTTCCTTTTCCTTTGTATTTCTATACTTGAAAGTTTCACCTCAGTTGCAAATCTAGATGCCTTTTATTTCCTTCTCTTGTCATATTGTCCTAGGAATCACTTCCTGTATAATATTGAATAGAAGTGGTGACAGTGGACATCGTTGACTGTTTCCTATTTGCAAGGAAAATGTTCTTAGTCTTTCTCCATTGAGAATGATATTGACTCTTGGTTTTGCATATATACTTTTCACCATGTTGAGGAAGGAGGTGGTGGCCATATTATTCCTGGTTGGTTCCTCCCAGGGTCTCGGGAACTTCTTGCCAGAAGGAGCATGGTGGTGTGAGCGTAGGAATTGTGGAAAGCTTTTGGAGTCGAGTGCTTTTCCTGGCATGTGTTTGACATGCAGGTTTGCTCTGTCCCCAGGAGCAAGGCAAGCCAGGTTGGCCTAGGGTTTGAGGCAGGAGGTGGCCTTAAGCCCAAAGGACTCTCGGGCCTGTGGCCCTCGGCCAGGTTCAAATTGTTTTCCTGTCAAACATTCTTCTAGCTGGTAGAGCACTGGTCTGTGCATTGCTGTACAGAGGTAACTCGTGGTTGCTGTGATGCTGAAGACTGTGATGTAATGGGTAGCCATGGTGGACAGTGTTGGCTGGAGCTTCCTGACTAAAACAAGCCTGGAAGCAGGAGCGGCATCCACTTCCGAAATGGCTTGCCTCCGGAAACTCTATGTACGAACAGTGCTCAGGCCATTCCTTCATAGGGTCGCTATGAGTCGTCTATGATTCGACGCCATCAAACAACAACAACAAACCCCTCTCCTGGCCCTGACTACCTACGGGCAGCCTGGGACCTGGGGTGGATCTGCTCCCGAGTTCTGACAGGCAGTCATCAGTCTTTGAGCATAAGCTCTAATTACCCCTGCCATTAGCCTGCCTGGCAGGACTGCAGATGTTATTAATGGTCATGAAATTATCCAGTGCCTTTCAAAACTCCAGAGCCAGTTGATGTTTGTCCCTGTGACCTCTCACAGCACTTTTTTTCTTTGTCCATTTTGCTGCAGTATGTAACCTTAACTTTAAGCACAAAATTAAAAAAAAAAAATTTAGAGGAGAATACCACTTATCCTATCTTGCTTTACTCACCTGTAATAGCCCCAGTTCTGTGTTCATTAGGAGTAAACTTCTTTGCTAGATTGTTTGTCTGACAGATTTCTTGATTACAAAGATAGACCATTCCCAAGGCCTTTGCCTATCTCAAGGAGCTCTTTTCAAAAATTAAAAATAACATGTTGCTCCTTATTAGAAAATCAATACATTTCCATGGTTGGAGAAATTAGACAAATGCCAATGAGCAAAAAAGAAGAGGGGGAAAAATCCATAATCCCAACTCCCATAAATAAACACTGTAAAATTTTTTGTTGTATCTTTACAGATGTTTCTTTAGCTAGCTAGAGAGGAAGTTATGTGAGGATCCTGTTAAAATAAGCATAGTATTAATAATAACAACCATTTATTGAGTTCTTTTTTTTAGTTGTGTTTTAATAAAATTGTGCTTTATATTGAACATAGATATACAATGAAAAAGAGAAGTATGGAGAGCAGATCTTTCTCAGCCACTTGTTTGAGAAGCACTGAGCAGTGGTTTCAATTCCAGACATGCAGGTGAGGCATCTAACTGCTGAGGAGGCCTGTAAGTATCTTACTTATCTTCTTCTGAAAGAAAAACACTACCAGCTAAGGAACATACAACCTGAGGGAGTCGACAGCTGATTTATTTCTGATTTTTCTATGCAAGGATTATGACCACCATGGGCTTTTAAAAAACAAACAAACAAAAACCTCAAAGGATCTCTTAATTCAGACCTCTCAGCTAATTTTTTTAAAAGGCAACAGTGCATGGTTTATTTATTTTTAAAAAGGGTTTTATGTGCCATTAAGTCACTTGCGACTTAGTGACCCTGAAACCTGCTTTATCCTGTGCCAACTTTACTGTCTCTGACACACCTACCCCTAATACCCTAGTCACGAAATCAATCGATCTCATCAATGATCTCCTTCTCTTTCCCTATCCCTACACCCTTCTAAACATTATGTCCCTCTCCAAGGACCAGTCCCTTCTTGCAACATGTCCAAAGTATGTCAGATGAAGCCTCAGAATCCCTGCCTCCAAGGAGCGTCTTGGTTTCACCCTCACTAGGTTAAACCTGTTTGTTCTCCTAGAAGTCCATGGTATGCAATGTTTATTATGCATTATACCTCAACATGAAGAAAACAAACAATGCTTATAACTGAATAATAATAATAATAATAATAATAAAAGGAGAAAATATTGAATTTGTCAGAGATTACTTTTTTAACAAATGATTTTATTCAAAATAGAAACATCAAGTCAGTGCTTTATAGCAGGGTTCTCCTTGAACCTTGTGTATATGCAGGTTTAAGTATTTTTGTTGTTATTCTTCTAGAGTTTATTTTTCTGTTTTTCTTTCTACTCATGCCTATGAACCTTCCAAGATAGATTTTTTTCTCTTGTAAATGGTTTCTTAGTTTTGACATATCGCTCAACTGGGAGCCCCGGTAGTCCAGTGGTAAGGAGTTGAGCTAACAGTCCAAAGGAGGATGGTTCAAACCCACCATTGTTCCATGGGAAGAAGATGAGCAGTTTCCTTCTGTGAAATATACTGTCCCTGAAAACTCTTTGGAGGATGACCTATGAGATGTTTCCAACTAGACTGCACATAACAACAAATACGTGACTAAAAGAGCTTCACTTTTGTTCTACAGTATTGCACAAATTATTAAGCATATTTCAGTGATACATAATACTCTATTGTGTGTGTGTACCACAACTTCTTTAGCTATTCACTCATTGATGGGTACTTGAGTTGCCTCCAACTATACTGTAATAAATATAGATGAGAATGTGTCAGTTTGCATTGCAGATCTTATTACCTTGGATTATATGATTATATACCTAGTAGTGGGATTGCTAGATCGAATGGTATTTATTTCTAGTCCTAAATTTTTTTAAATGCAGATTTTAATGAAAGTTTATTGAGAACTTTAATTTCCATTCATTGATTGTTGCACATTTTCTTCCCTGCCCTCCTTCCTCCCCACCCCGAGTTCTCTTTTCTCTTTGGAAAAATAAAGATTCTTTCATTGTTATACATTCCCTGCCCCTTCCCCCTCCCCCATCCACTTTACTATGCAGCTCTTATTCTGGACTGTCAGGCCAATAATACCTAATCATATAGTCCTTTTATATAGTTCTCTCTAGATGTTTCAATGCTGTGCACATTATTTACCCCCCTTTTTTTAGTTTCCCCCAACCCCCATATCTGTCCTGTTTGATAACATTGGCATTATGTAATATTTGTCCTTTTGTAACTGAGGTAACTCACTCAGCATACTGTCCTCCATGGTCACCCATTTTGTATAATATTTCATGAGTTCCTTTTTTCTGTGCTGCATAATATTCCATTGTGTGAATATAACTTTTTAAGGAAGCACCAAACTGTTTTCCATGGTGGTTGCACTATTTTATACTCTATGAGCAGTGTATGAGAGGTTTAATCTCTCACACCCTCACCAGCATTTCTAGTTTGGTACTTTATTGAATATTGCTCTTTTCTACTGGATATCTCATTGTCATTTGGATTGGCATCTCTCTAGTAGATTTGCAGAATTTCAGAGCTGAACAATGAATAAAGATGAGAGAAGAAGTATCAATAGTACTGAATGCTGAATATTCCATAGACTGCAGTAAGAATGAACAGAAAGAAAGAGTGCCTTGGAGAAAATTCATCAGAGGCTCCTTAGAGGTAAGGATGGCAAAGCTTCATCTCACATACCATATATTTGGGCATGTTGTTAGAGGGTATATCTTGGAAAGGGACATTATGCCTGAAAAGGTGGAAGGTCAACAACAGAGAGGAAAACCCTCAATGACGTGGATTGACAAAATCACCACAAGGATACATTGTTTGTAGGTCCCCTGTGATCTTGAGCATTTCTTCATGCATTTGTTGCCAATCTGAATATCTTCTTGGATGAAGGCCTACTGATGCCCTCTGCCATTTAAAAAATGTGTTGCTTGTCTTTTTCTTGCTGAAGTGCTAGAGTTATCTACACATTTTAGAGATGAGAACCTTGTCATGGCCAAATATTTTTTTTCTAAATCTGTAGTCCTCTTTTATAGAAATCTTTTGATGAACATAAGGGTTTGAAGTCCTAATCATCTTCTGCCATTCCTAGGACTTTCAAAGTTCTATTATTTCAAAAGTAGATGACCAGTCCTCCTTCTTAGTCTGTCTGAGTCTAGAAGCTCCACTGAAACCTGTCTACCATGGATAACGATTCTGGTATTTGAAATAATGTTAGCTTAGCTTCCAGCATCACAGCAATGCATAAGCCACTACAGTTCATCAAATTGACAGAAAAGTAGTGATCAACTCCATCTCTCATATTTTGAGCATGTTGTTAGGAGTCAGTCCTTGGAAAAAGATATGATGATAGGTAAAGTAAGAGGGTCAGTAAGAGAGAGGAAGACTCTCAATGAGATAGATTGACACAATGACTGACTGCAAACCTGGGCTTAGACATGGAAGCAATCAACATGATGATGAAGGGCAGAGAAATATTCACATCTGTTGTTCATAGGGTCACTATGAGTCATCATCAACTCAATGGCATCTAACAAAAGCAATCATCTTGCTTATCCTCTAGTAATCATCTGCTTTTAGTTATATGTGATAATCTACTTATGCCATACTTGGACCAGAAGACAGTCATCAGAACAGAGCAAGGAAACACTGCATGGTTCAAAAATCAGGAAAGGTATGTATCAGGAATGCATCCTACCTCCATACCTTTTCAATCTATATTTGGAACAGATCATCCGGGAGGCTGGGCTCTATGAGGAGAAATGTGGCATCAGGATTGAAGGAAGATTCATCAACAGCCTGTGCTATGCAGATGGCACAACTTTGCTACCTGTTACTGAAGGGGACCTGAGACATTTGATGTAGATGGTCAAGGACTTCAGCCTTCAACATGGATTGAAGTTAAACATCAATAACATAAAGGTTCTCGCCACTGGGCCAATTGGTAGCATCATGATAGACAGGGAAGAGATTGAGATTGAGATTGTTAACAGTTTAAGCCTACTTGGCTCTACAATCAACACTCTCGGTACAGTAGAATCAAAAGATGAATTGCACTGGGAAAATCTACTGTCAAGTGCCTCTTCAGAATACTGAAGAACAATGATGTCAATCTAGAAACTAAGGTGTGCCTGATCCAGGCCATGGTCTTTGCACTTACTTGCTGTGCATCAGAAAGCAGAACAATGACTAAGAATGATAGAAAGAGAATTCATGCCTTTGAATTGTGGTTCTGGAGAAGAGTATTGAATATACTATAGACTGCTAAGAGAACAAAGAAGTCTGTCCTGGAGAGTGTGAAACCAGGCTGGTCCTTGGAGGTAAGGATACTGAAGTTCTGTCTGACATACTTTGGGTATGTTGCAAGGAGGGACAGGTCCTTGGAGAGCCACATCATCCTTGAAAGTATGCAAAGACAGCGCAAGAGAAGAAGACCCAGGATGAGATGTATTGATTCAGTGACTGGAGTATGGGTCGGTATGTCAAAGACAATGAAATCGGCTCAAGATAGAGCAGGGTTCAGAGCTGTGTACGTAGGGTCACTTAACAGCAACATGGCTCCTAAATTTGATTCACTATTTTTCTTTGATAATCTTTATGTTATTGTTGCTGTTACGTGCCATCAAGTTGCCTGTGACTCATAGTGACCCTACGAACATTAGCTCTGAAAGCTACTCTATTCTGCACCAATCTCATAATTTCTGACAGAATTAATCCCATTGCTTCAGTCACTGACTCAATTCATTACATCATGGGTGTTCCTCTCCTGTACTGTCCCTCCACCCTTCCAAGCATGATGTCCGCCTTTAAAGACTGATCCCTTCTGCCCATGTGCCCAAAGTATATGAAACTGAGCCTCAAAATCCTTGGTTCTAAGTATTAAACTGGTTTCACCCTATCCAGGACAGACCTATTTGTTCTCTTGACAGTCCAGACTATGTTCAACATTCTTCTTCAGCATTGCAATTCAAAGGCCCTGATCCTTCTTCTTTCATCTTCAGTTATTGTACAGCTCTCTAATGCATAACAAGTAATTATAAAGGCCATGATCTAGGTGCACCTCAGTCTCTATACTGACATTGTTGTTCTTCAGTACCCTAGAGAGGTCCCTAATAACAGACTTTCCCAGTGAAATTTGTCTTTTGATTTCTTGACTGCTGGTGCCAAGAGTGCTGATTGTGGAGCCAAGCAAACTGAAGTTGTTAACAATCTCAATCTCTTCTCCATCCATCATGAAGCTACCAATAGGCCCAGTGGTGAGAATCTTTGTCTTTTTGATGTTGAGCTTTAATCCATATTGAAGGCTGTAGTCCTTGACCTTCTGCAACAAATGCCTTTATGTCCTTTTCAGTTTCAGCAAGCAAGGGTTGTGTCATCTGCATATAATACAGTCTGTTGATGAATATTCCTTCAATCCTGATGCCACATTCCTCCTCGTAAGGTCCAGCTTCCTGAATGATCTGTTTTGCATAGAGATTGAAAAGGTATGGAGACAGGATGTATCCCTGGCTCACAGCTTTGCTGATTTTGAACCATGCAGTGTTTTCCCTGTTCTGTTCTGACTATTGCTTCCTGGTCTAAGTAAAGGTTTTGTATACGCACAATTAAGTGTTCTGGAATTCCAATTATTTTCAAGGTTAGTCACAATTTATTGTGATCCACACATTCAGATACCTTTGCACAGCCAATGAAACACAGATAGATATTCCTCTGGTACTCTCTGCTTTCAGCTATGATCTTGGTGACACAAAAAATTCCAATCTTTATCGTTTTAGATTTTTCCCTGAGGCCTTTGATTAATCTTTAGTTAGCTTATGTATATTATATGAGGTATTGGCCCTGCTTCTTATTGGGTAATAGACATTATTCAGATTGCTTTTCCACATATTAACTCATTAAATCTTATTAAAACCACTATGTATAGGCTTAATTTCTATGACCATTTTGCAAATAAGACAACTGAAAAATGGAGATATTAAAATATTATCCAAAGTTTCTCATCCATTAAATGAAATAGGTGGAATCTAAAACTTTGTCATCTGGGCCTAGCACCTGAACTCTTTTTCTTTTTTAATCCCAGGCCTTCTTTTTTTTCTATTTTTTTTAAAGATGTTATTATTTTATGTTTCATGTACCAGCAAATCAGATCTGACTGATACAGAAGGAGATTGCTCCTCCTTCTCCAGTGCACCTGAACTCTTAATATCACATTCCATCGCTATCCAACTACTTTTACATTTTAATAAACTTGAACGTCATTTTGTATCAATATTAATCTATTACATAATTTTGAAAACTGACTGCTCATCTCAAACTCAAAACTCATTGCTGATGAGTGGGAATTAACTCATAGTTGACCTTCCAGCAAATTTTTGAGGATATAAATTTCCCAGGAGGGGGTGGCCCACCTTTCTCCTTTGGAGCCACTGAGGGTTGAAACAACCAGAGAGGCACCATCTTTGGGTTTGCTATACAGTCCCATATGGACTACTCCATAAGAACTCTTTATTTAAAATTTCATAAACTTAACTATTTATTCTTCCATATTACTATCAAACTGCAATATGATTTTGAAAGATTCTAAAGACTTCCTAGAATTCCAAAACCTAGACATGCTTAATGATGCTCTGGTGACAGAGTCCATATTGAGCTGTGCTTCAAATTTAAGATATAAATATACTGAGATATGGTTACCTGAACATCAGAATTGATCATTTCTTTGTAAGATTAGTTAATTTTTTTTCTATAATAACACTTTAATGGACATAAAGGCAATTTTTTAAGTGAGGCATTACCTTTGGGAATATGATCTAAGGAAATAAAAAAAATAAATGGGCAACGTGAATGATGGCTGTGTCATTGCACACTCACATATGACCGTGTGGGGCTCTCTTGATTCCATTCCCTAGTTCCAGAAGCTAGTTGACTATTTGAAAAAAATGATAATATGTAAATTATTGTGCCATTTTCTGCATTCCAGCCACACCTTATTTATGTGCTCCTTAAGTGCTGATATTTATTCATATGCAATTCAGGCTCAAAATGAGATTCTGGTTAAATCAGGCAGGATAAAGAAGACTCTTTTTTAGTGTCTCTTCTTATTATACACCACCTTTTTTCTAGTTTTGTTCAAGTGAGCTTCAGCTTTCCCCCTCCCCCTTTCTCTTTTAATCTGAGCAGGAAATTCTTTAGAACTTCGATGCTTTTCCTCAGCTGGAAATTCTTCAACTATTGAGGATCTGGAAACTTTAATGTGGCTTCAATATAATTCCTGTTCTGAGAGGAAATTTTTGGCATGCCAGTTTGTCTCATTTGAGTTATAGGCTAGATCTATATTTGGCTAGTAAATCCATCATGGCAAGGTCTGTTTAGGATTTTAGCTGATTGTCATCTGGTCTGTGTGAAATGTATTTGAATTGACCTCTGGATGTTTGGATGGCCTGAATAACTATCCAACTTTTTCCTTGCGTGAAGGTGCAAGCCCAGTTCCAGGTAAGTCACTGAAAGAATAATACTTGCCCAGACACCATCTATTTTTTATTTATAATTTTCCCCCCACATAATAGATGGTAGTACACAATGTATACATAGTAGACATCTGAGACCTATTTGTAAAGCTGAAGAAAACCACATTGGCTAACATACATATAAAAATTTGTTTTCCTGATACTGTGACAGGTAAACTGACCAACAGGAGAACAACAGAGTTCAGACACCAAATCACATTTCCCATGGGAAGTTGGTATGTAAGTAGCTAGCTGGCATGCAAGTTTTTTTCACAACCCAGGTATAAGAACATAGGTCATTTAGTAGATGATATTGGGAAAACTAATTCAGTAAGGAAAAAAAGAAGAGAGTTCTGGATTAATGGGTAAGGAGTTGAGCTGTCAACCCAAAGGCAGTTGGTCTCTGGGGGAGAGAGGAACCCTTTCCTCCCCTTTGATTTACAGTCTCTGAACATCCACTGGCGCAGTCAGCTGTGAGATGATTTCAACTAGATGAAACATAACAACAGCAACAACATGGAAAAAATAAAGCCAGATTCCTTTCTCACAGGTTGTTTGAAAATAAACGTCAAATAGATTACAGACATAAATGTGAAAAAGAATTTAAAGAAAATCTTACAGACATATGTTGTTGTTGTTGTTATGTGCCGTTGAGTCGTTTGTGACTCATAGCGACCCTATGTACAACAGCCCTAAACTCTGCTCTGTCCTGTGCCAATCGCACTGTCTTTGACACTCCCATCCCAATTATCCCAGTCACTGACTCAATCCACCTCATAGAGGGCCTTCCTCTCCTGCGCCGTCACTCACCCTCCCAAGCATGATGTCCTTCTCCAAGGACTGGTCTCTCCTCACAACATGTCCAAAGTATGTTACAGACATATATGTAGGAAAATATCTGGAAGCTGAAATGTATTTCTTAACCAAGACTGAAACAACATTAACCATGAAAAGAGTTGATGGGTGTGGTATGATGACACTCAAATTGAAGATTTCAGTTTAAACATTCAACTTACTTGACAGATGATATTGGGATAGGATACTTGAAGTGCCTAAAGTCAATAAGGGATTAATGGCCCTAAGGATACCTGAAGATTGTTGCCTGGAAAAGATAGGAAATCTATGCAAGAAAAATATGAGCAAAAGATATAGGAAGTCGAAGGAGAGAAATCCAAATTACTATTAAGAACAGAAAGAGTTACTCACTTTACTAGCAAAGAAATGCAAAATTAAATTACAATGCAATTAATTTTAAAATCATTAGGTTGTGACTCAGCAGAGAACTGCCAGAAGTCCAGGCTGGGTTTAGAAGGGGTCGTGGTACTAGGAATATTGTTGCTGATGTTAGATGGATCTTAGCTGAAAGCAGAGAATACCAGAAGAATGTCTATCTGTGTTTCATTGATTATGCAAAGGCATTTGACTGCATGGATCATAACAAACTGTGGCTGACTCTGAGAAGAATGGGAATCCCAGAACATTTAATCGTGCTAATGTGAAACTTATACTTGGACCAAGAGGCAGTCGTCAGAACAGAGCAGGGTAACACTGCATGGTTCAAAATTGGGAAGGGTGTACGCCAGGGATGTGTCCTATCTCCATACCTTTTCAACCTGTATGCAGAGCAGATTATCTGAGAAGCTGGGCTCTATGAGGAGAAGCGTGGCGTTAGGATTGGTGGACGATCTATCAACAATCTGCGTTATGCATCTGACACAACCCTGCTCGCTGAAACTGAGCAGGACCTCATGCACTTACTGCAGAGGGTCAAGGACTTCAGCCTTCAATATGGACTGAGGCTCAATGTCAAGAAGATAAAAATTCTCACCACTGGACCAATCAGTAGCATCAGGATGGATGGTGAAGAGATTGAGATTGTTCACAACTTCAGTTTGCTCGGCTCCACGGTCAACACTCTTGGCACCAGTATCCAGGAAATCAAAAAACGTATTGCGATGGGAAAGTCTGCGGTTAGGGACCTCTCTAAAGTACTCAAGAACAACGGTGTCTCTTTGGAGACTAAGGTGCGCCTGATACAGGCCATGGTTTTTGCAATCACGTGTTATGTATCAGAGAGTTGGACATTGACTAGGGAGGATAGAAGGAGAATTGACGCCTTTGAGCTGTGGTGCTGGGGAAGAGTATTGAATGTACCATGGACTGCCAAGAAAACAAATACTAGAGAGGGTTAAACCGGGCTGCTCCTTGGAGGCAAGGATTCTGGGGCTTCGCCTGACAGACTTTGGACATGTTGTAAGAAGAGACAGGTCTTTAGAGAGGGACATCATGCTGGGCAGAGTGGAGGGACAGCACAGGAGGGGAAGACCCTCTATGAGGTCTTGATTCAATCCTCTATGAGGATTGATTCAGTGACTGGTGTAATCCGGATGGGTGTGTCAGAGGCAATGAGATTGGCACAGGATAGAACAGGGTTTAGGGCTGTTGTACATAGGGTCGCTATGAGTCGCAAACGACTCGATGGCACATAACAACAACAACAACAACAACAGGTTGTGAAAAGTTCGTAATCTTATTATTATCAAATGCTGAAAGGAGTGTGGGGAAATAGGAACTCTAGCCTGACTGGGAGACTGGATTTGCAAGCATTCTGGAGAATAATATTAAAGTCCCAAATAAAGTTTCTTCTTGGAGGCAAGGATTTTGAAGCTCCATTTCACATACTTTGGGCATGTGACCAGGAGGGAGCAGCCCTTAGAGAAGACATCATGCTTGGAAGAACGGGAGGACAGCACAAGAGCGGAAGACCATAGAAGAGTTGGATTGATACAGTAAGTGGCATAATGGGGGTAGGTGTGTCAGAGACAGTGTGATTGCTCACGATATAGGATAGAGTTCAGAGCTACTGTGTATAGAGGGGCATGATGAGTCACAGTTGACTTGCTGGCACATAACAACAACAACCCAATAATGTGAAGAACTGTGATAGTCTGTGCTCTAGTAAGCTTACTCCTGGTGTTGGTGGAGAGCCAGAAAGAGGTTTACAAGTATAAAAGGAGTGGATATAACATGAGGATGGTGGTGACTGAACCTGAATTCTACTTGCTTCATAAAGGTGAACTGTCCCCATAAATAATATCTATAGCAGCAAACAAACAGCTGCTTAGTCAGGCACGCCACCTCCCATGCTCCTGCATATTCTTCTACCAATCATTTGGTTCCTATATTCATTGTTGACTCACAGACTTTACTCACAGTTATGGTGAAGAGAATGAAGTTTATTAGTGAAATAGTTTGGAGAGTACGGGAGGCAAAGAATTTAGCCAGTGCAAATCCTGGTTTTATTTCAGGAGGTCTGAGGCACAACTCCTCAATTAGTCCAGGATACAAGTTCAGTTCGGTGGTAAGTTTCCCTTCCATCATCTGGCAAGAACAGCAAAACCTCTAGCTGTAAACTTTATCTCATAGCTTTGCCACAGTTTCTCCACAGCAATGCCATAGTCTTTCTACCACAATCACCAGGGTTTCACCACCATGGTCTTACTTTCACCAGGATCTCGATCTGGTCTCATTCTCACCAGGGTCTTGCTCTAGTCTTGCTTCACAGTATGAAAAGCTCACTTTTTTTCTTATCCTGGTCCCACAGCTGTTGATGATTTACAAGACTATGTGTCTGCATTTAAGGTAACCAGAGACCAGAAGGGGTTAACAGAATGACTAGAAAAGCTAACACTGCAACAGGACTCTGACAGGGGCATACCTGTGACTCTTTGCAGCACTGTGTGTGATGGCAAGAAACTGGAGGCAACCTTGGAGTCCATCACCAGGGCAGTGTGGCAAAGGTAGAAGAGTCAGCAATAGAAACTAGAAATTAATATGACAACCTGGATAGATCTCAAAACATGATTATGTGAATAAAAAAATGAGAACGAAATTTCTAGGACCTTTCAAAGTCTTCGGTGTAGCTCAGATGGTTAACATATTTGCTTGTTAACCAATAGTTTGAGTCCACTTAGAAGTTTATTCATCTCCTTATGAAATAAGTAAAATCTTTGAAAATTTTTGGAGCGCAGTTCTGCTCTGTTATACATGTGGCCACCATGAGTCAGAATCTACTCAATGACATCTTGTTTTGCCTTTTATAACTTACACAGAGCAATATTATCTAGTATTCAGGGATATTGTTTTTACAAAAATTCTTACTAGATAGCATCATGATAGATGGAGAAAAGAATGAAACTGTCAACCACTTCATCTTACTTAGATTCATAATCAACACCCTTGGTAGCAGCAGTCAGGAAATCAGAAGATGTATTGCACTTGGAAAGTCTGCACTTAGGGACCTCTCCAAATTATTGATGAGTAATGATTTGAGATTATGTTTGAGCACTAAGGTACATCTGACTTAAGTCATGGTCTTTCTGATCAGTTAAATGCATCTGAGAGCTGGACAATGAATAAGGACGGCATGTAAAGAATTGATGCCTTTGAGGTGAGGTATTGGAGAAGAGGACTGAATTCCTCATGGACTGCCAAAAGAACAAGAAAATGTCTTGGAGAGGGTGCAGCCAGAGTGCTCTTTGGAGGCAAAGATGACAAAAATCCTTACATACTTTGGACATGTTAGGAGGGGCTATTCCTTGGAAAGGGACATGATGCTTAGAAAGTCAGAGGGTTGTTGAAGGGGAGGAAGATACTCAACTAAGTGGATTGACACTGAGACTGTCTCTGTGTGCTCTAGTATGTCAGGAAGTGTGAGGATAGGACAGGATAGGACAGGGCTCAGAACTGTTGTTCATAAAGTCACTACGAGTTGTACTCATCCCGACGGCACCTAATGACACCTAACAATAATACTATTGTTAGTTGTGGTGACTCCTAGCAGCTCTATGGACAACATATCAAAACCTTACCCTACCCTGTACCATGCTCATGATCTCCACCATACTCAAGACCATGAATCTAAATAAAAATAGTTATGAGAAAGGCCAGGTGATCAAGTAATAGAAAGGAAAACAAAACCAAAGGGGGAAAAAAACCCACCAACAAACAAAAAACCACCATCAAACAAACCTCTTATTGACTGACAAGTATGAACTAATAAGTGGAATTACAACTCTGTGGTCCAAAAGGAAAGAAAGAAAAATAAAATAAAATTGGAATTTGAGTAAGTGAAGTGCTATCTAGTGATAACCTTGACATATTCTAATGCCTCTGTGCTTCATAATAAATCATTGATAAACTTCAATCCTTCATTATTTGTAATAGATTACTGGTGACACACTCCACAGCTGTCAGAACCCCAGGGCTGATAGGCGTAGCGGGAACTGTTTGTGTTCACAATTCTTTGCTTAACATAATCCTTCAGAAGTGAACAAATCCATAAAAATGAAAGAAAATTGGCCTCAATATTCAAGACAAAATGTGGAGAAAGACCTGGAAAAAGTTCTCAATTATTATTCCATAAAGACCTAGTCTGAATACCTCTTGATCCATATTTTATTTCCTCCATTTAATATTTAAAGTCTTCTTTTTATATTTGTAGAATGAAAAGCCGAAATCTAAATAGCTTTCATATCCTTTTCCTAACTCCCACAGCCTGCACTGCTAAGATGTCTGTCTCTAGATTTCTAATACAAACGAACAGAAATATTTCAATGGAACACAAAGAAATAGTTAAATTTTGTAAAACTCTGAAACTGGGAAAAGCACCCTCAAAAACAATCTCTTGAATTGAGAGCAGCAAGACATTGTCTCACATAATTTGGATGTTTTGGGGAAGGGGAAGGATATTATGCTTAGTACTGTAGAGGATCTTTGAAAAAGAGGAGGTACCTCTGTGAAGATAGATTTTTCTTAATAGCTGAAACAATGGATTCACACATAACAATTGAAAGGATGGCCAGGACTGGGAAGTGTTTCTTTTTGTTGTGAATTACGGTCATGACGAGTTGGAACTAACCAAATGGCATCTCACAACAAATGAAACTGGAAAAGGAAGTATCTTCACAATCTACCAACAAGAGTCTTAGGAGAAATTGCTTACTTGAGATTCATTTATCTTTCTAATATTCTCCATTTTCTTTTATTCTATTGGTACCAAACTCACTTGTCTTTCACGAAACAGTTACTTGAATGAATTTTTGAACCCCCTTGCCCTCCAAACTGATCAATTATTTAAGATGATCTCCATAAGATGATTTAAGCATTAGGTTCTTTCTCTTTACTGTTACACAGTTCCAGGTAAATTCCTCTTACTGTGGTGTTCCTATCAGGTGCATACACCTCAAGAAGACAAGTATGTCTTATTAATATCTGCAGATAAATTGATTTTTGAATTGTGAATTTAGATATATTTTTAAAGAACATTCACTGAAAATCCATTTGTGACTTCTACTTTCAGGTCAGAATTTCTGACCTTTCGATGGATTGTCTATTTACTATTTACCATGTTAAAAAAAAAAGTGCAATTCCTGGGCTTATCAAGAATTGTTGCATATTTACTTTGTCCATTTGCTTTAAGGATTAGAATGAAAGAGATAGCTAAATGTAAGCATTTCTTGAGTGTGATGACTATTGGGTAATGTGTGTGGCTTGCTGCTGAGCATCCACAGAAGAGTCATTCTGAGGCTCTGAACATGTGAGCTCTGCTGATGCAAAAATTACTGTAGGAGGAAGTAAGGGTGAGTGCCCTGGGTACTAGCTAACTCCCTCGGAGGGACTGCCAACCACCCGCAGACCATTAGCTCATTAGTTCTTAAAATACCCCAGTGAGGAAGAATGGAAGATGCTAATGGTATAATGAAATGGTATCTAGTGCTTCACTAATGTAACAATCACTTCCTCCTCTCCTGCCTCCAGTTTCTAAGCCCAGATGCAGAAACTGAGGCAAAGGAAGATGACATTGCTGATACAAGATCCCCAGAGAGTCACTAGCTAAAAGAAGACCGGGAAGAGGGTGCTGCTACCTAGCCATCTGATGGAGTAAATCCACCCCCCCCCACACACACAGCCGCCCTGTGCCTACATAGGGGCTACATCACTCAGTTAAGATAGTCGCAAGCTTTTATTTCCAAACCATCACTGAGTGTGGATAACTGGAAAACCAAAAATGTGCTGAGAAGAGAGATGGGCACTGGGCCAAGGTAAAGCCTTAGACAGGCTCTCAGAAGTGGCCACTTTGGGGTGCAGCTGGGCTCTTCTGCCAACTCAGTACTTTGCTGATAAGTGCAATTCAATTTGGTTCACATCTTTATAGGCACACGCAACACATATTACACTGACCTCATTTGGTCTAATTCTGCAGGTTTTAACCAAGGTCTTTGAGGCTGTTTGTTTGTCTAAAGAGCTGCTGTGATAAAGACTTTCCTTTTCACAGAAACGGATTTGTTTTAAATTTCCTCTCTGCTTTAAAATGTTTGTTGTTGTTGTTGATTGCCTTTGAGTCGAGTACAATTCATAGTGATCCTATGAACAAAAGGCTTGAAGCCCCTCTACAACTATCAACATTTGTCAAAGTTCATAGAGTTTCCAGAGACATGTTATTTAGGAAGTGGATGCCATTCCTGCTTCCAAGCTTTAAACTTATGCCTCTGCATTATATTTAAAAGTGTTTTGAGAGTCATCTAGTAGAGGACTTCTGAGTCTTTATTTATATTATTCAGATTAAAAGACTCATCTCTTCCACCACCAGTCCACCAGCCTTATTGGGGCCATTCTTGGAGGTCTCCATGCTCCTTGGTTCAGAGTTCCAAGTTTCAGACTCCATTTCCTAGGAAATCTTTTCTCTTTGGAGTAAGGGGACTAAAAAGGAATGACTGGTTACAACATAAGTTAAAGGAATACATTTTTAATTGTAGATTGCAGGCTTGTTTGATAATTTCTAGGAAGAGAGAGTTTTACTCCACTCCACCTAGAATCCTACTTGGAAGTTTAATCTTACCAAGCAAGGTTAGCATCATTTTTGAAAAAAAAAAAAAAAACAAACCCACAGATGTGATTTCTTCTCCTTAGAGTCAGTTTATTCAACATTTTAAAAGTTGATGATGTGACTGAAGAATCCTTTTGCTCTCTAATTCATTCAAGAAATCTCAAAAGAAAGCAGATAATAGCCCCTTATATCAGGGAGCTCAGACATGCAAATGAACTACTGCAATATATACAGGGTGGTGAGAAGCATAATAGAAGCATATATATAAGGTAGAGATTCACTATAGAGCCGAAGTATCCAAAGAATTTATAGGTAATCAATATCCCAGAAGATATTTATAGGTTCCAAATGTTGGAGGTAAAACTCAAATTAAAAACTCATTGCTCTTGAGTAAGCACTGAATTGCAGCTGACCCTCTAGTGGGTGTTACAAGGCTATAAATTGCACAGGGAGCAGACTTCCCGTCTTTCTTCTGTGGATTTGAACCACTAAGAAAACCTTTGGGTTAGCAGCACAGTTCTTTGACTCAGACTATACCTCCAGATCTCTGGAGGTGAAAGGAGCAGGGATAATATGTTGTAAAGGTAAATATAAGGTCCAGCATTAGTTTGAATAAGAATGACAACGTTATGAGAATAGTGTCAGTATGACATTGTGGACAAGGTCATGAGTTACGGAGTTGGATCAGAAGTGGGTTCTGATGATGGCTTTGCCATTTGCTCCTCTCTGGTTTTCTCAACGGAACATAACTTCATTTCTCTGTGCTTCACTCTCTGTGTCTGTAAAATGCAAGTTATAATAGACCCTGCCTGCAAGATTTGCTGGGAGGATTAAATAAAATGATACTTTCTGAGTGTTAGAACAGGATCTGGAAAAAAAAGAAGTCTGTACTCAGTAAGGATTAACAACCATTATTACTACTCACCAAGAGTTCTTTTAGAAAAGCAGAAAAAGAAAGATTCTGGACTTTCAATTTATAGCTTTCTCAGCAGCAGTCAGCAGTTTCCTAATAAACTCATTGGATTGTACGCTGGTCTCCCAAAGGAATAGGAAGTTCTGTCTAAAAGGACAAAGTAGCTGTGTCATCCTGGGGTTCTTGAGAGTCAAGAAGAGAAAGTATCAATAGAGTTGGATGTATTTTCAAATCATTGGGAAAATAAGTATCAAGAAGGCCTGAAAACGCAGGCTCACTGTTGTATTTGTGTAATATGCGACCCTGCAAGGAGGAACGTGCCATGAGAGTTAGGATCTCTCCAAACTGCTCTGTCTCTGCCATTACAACTGGTTCCCAGGAAGGAGGAAATGAGGCAGTATTTAAAGTATTTATGGCAGTGATGTCCTTAGTGGGCTCAGGTGCAACCATAAATGATTACAAGAGGTGAGTTGGGTACCTAGAAACTGAGACATGCAACAAGGGACAAAAATTTCAAGGGACAACAAAAAGATTAATTCGTGTTGCAGGTAAGATCAGGGAGGGGATATCAGAGCTCAGAACTAGGCAGAACTGATGCCTATTTTTGCCTGTTTTATTTTCTGGTAAAAAGAATAATAAAATAGAAAAAGATGCAAAGAACGAATAATAATAAGCAACAAAGACGGCCTAAGAGATTGTTTCTTACAATCTCTTGATGAATTCAGATCTTTGGGATATGTGAATTATGTTTCAAGGTAACATGCAAATGAGATTCTGTTGGTCTTGTAGGTTGAAATTTCAAGAATCTTGAAAGTTCTTTAAGAATCTTAGAGAAATGAAGATTTTTTGGAATAAACGCTGGTGTGCAGATTTTTTAAAAAATCTAAATCAAGAGATTATTGATCTCACAGACTATAGCTAAGTAAACATATTTTCCAATTTGGAAAATACTTGGATGTATTTTAACTTGTGACTGTCTTGAAGAGAATGTGGTGTTCACTGAAACACGCCCATATTTATAAAGAATGAGCTATAAGTGATCATCTCATTGCTGTTCCTTCTCTTCTTCTTAGAGTTTCTTGAACCCAAAGCCCACTCGGGTTTCATGATGCTGATGGTGATAAGTAAAACTGTCTGGATTCACAAATAATTAAGGAACTTGGAAACTATTTTATGATCATATGTAAATGACTACAATGATAATTGGAAATTTCAGCAAGGAGGGAAGTTTCTAGTGGTAACAAGTAATCGATTGCCTCTTGTTTGTTGAATCATGATTTTTGGTCCATTATTAGAACTAAGATATAAAAGTAGAACAATTAATTTTACTCTAACACTTATTACATGTCTAATAAATGTTATGTGCCATTGAGTAGGAAGCAACTCATAGCTAACTCTCCACTGGGTTTTCAGAGGCAGTACACCACACAGGAGGAGACTGCCCATCTCTTCCCAGGTAGAAGACGGCAGATTTGAACTTCATACAATTGGGTTGACAGCACAGCACAATTCCTTGCACACACACACACACACACACACACGTAAGAAGAAGCCCTGAAGCCCAGAATACTATATGAAAGTTTGGTGGTGTTAATACATCAGCCACTCCATGGTAGAAAAAGGAAGTAGTCTGTTTCGTAAGTTACTATAGTTTCTATCCTATAGGATTGCTATGAGTTTGAATCATCTCAATGGCAGAGGAATAGGGATACATATGTATGTGTGTGTGTGTGTATACACACATATATGTGTGTACATGTATATATACATATGTGTACACACACACATACACACACACACACACACACACACACGGAAAGCTCCTGTCTCCATACCTTTTCAATCTATATGCAGAACAGACCATTTGGGAGGCTGGGCTTTATGAGGAAGAATGTGACATCAAGATTGGAGGAAGACTCATCAACAACCTACATTATGAAGATGACACAATCTTGCTTGCTAAAACTAAGGAGGACCTGAAACACTTGTTGTAGTCTTCAATATGAATTGAAGCTCAACATCAAGAAGAAAAAGATTCTCACCAGTGGACCAATTTGCAGTACCATGGAGAAGAGATTGAGGTTGTTAACAATTTCAGCTTGGTTGGCTCCACAATCAACACTCTTGGCACCAGCAGTCAGGAAATCAGAAGATGAATTGCACTGGGAAAATCTACTGTCATTGACCTCTCCAGAGTACTGAAAAGCAATGATATTAGTCTAGAGACTAAGGTATGCCCAATCCAGGCCATGATCTTTGCAATTACTTGCTATACATCAGAGAGCTGAACTGAGGATGACAGAAGAAGAATTGATGCCTTTGAGTTGTGTTCCTGGGAAAGAATCGTAAACATAACACAGACCACCAAGAAAACAAACAGGTCTGTCTTGGAGAGGGTGAATCCAAGTTTCTCCTTGGAGGCTAGGATTTTGAAGCTCCTTCTCACATACTTCAGGCACACGACCAGGAGAGACCAATTCTTGGAGAAGGACACCATGCTCAGAAGGGTGAAGGGACAACACAGGAGGGGAAGACCCCGGATGAGATGGATTAACACAGTAACTGGAGCTATGAGGGTAGATGCATCAGAATCAGTGAGATTGGCTTAGGACAGGGCAGGCTTTAGAGATTTTGTGCATAAGGTTGCTATGAGTCACAGGCAACAACAACAACATATATAAACCTGTATAGCTTTTATAAAGTTCAACGAGGTAAATGTTATTTTTACAGAGGTTAAATAACTTTCTGCAAAGTACACTGAGCAAATTATTAAGTCAGGGACTAGATATTTGACTACCAGAGTATCAAATAGCAATGAGATTACTCTTTCAGTTGTCCTAACTGGTTTAGAAGGTCAGTGTGGTAGGGGTGGTGAACACATAGCATGAAATCAACAGGGTCCAAAAGAATACTGTTAGGAGCATAGATTGAATCTAACATCAGTTATAATCTGCTACATTAAAGCCCTGTTGTAGTGTTGGTTCAACAGGCAAAGCCAAAATAAAATTATAATAATCTATGCAAAAATAGGATGGAATAGAAATGACTTAGTATAAATTTGTGTATGAGAATGGGACATAGTTTACAGGAAGCTCAACCCAAGATAATTGTACAAAACGCCAGGGAAAAATCTCAAGCCACCCCAATTAACTGAACCAAACAAAACATGACTCAAACAATGAAACACACAAAAACCAAATTCTAAAACATGTTGCCATTGTCATTAGATACCATTGAGTCAAGTGCATCTCATTGTGACCCCAATGAACAACAGATCTGAAGCCTGTCCTACACTGTGCCATCCTCACAATCTCTGACACACTTGAACACATCGCTGTAGTCATTGTGTCAATCCACTTACCCCAAGGTCTTCCTCTCTTTCACCTTCCCTAGCATGATGTTCTTCCCTAAGGAATGGCCTCTCCTAGAAACATTCCCAAAGTATGTGAAATGAAGCTTTGCCATTCTTGCCTTCAAGGAGCATTCTGGCTTTACCTTCTCCAAAAGATACTTATTTGTCCTTCAGGTAGACCACAGAATACTCACTACTCTTCTCCAACACAACAACTCAAGGGTATCTTATGTCATTCTTACTCGCTGTCCATCTCTCAGCAGTATCGCAATTGATTAAAGAGATCATGATTTGAACCAGGCATCCCTTAGTCCTCAAATTGACATAATTGTTCAGTAATTTAGAGAAATCCCTTTACTCAGGCTTTCCCAGTCAAATGTCTCCCGATCTCCTGACTACTGGTACCAAGTGTATTGATTATCGACCCGAGAAGATGAAGTTGCTGACAGTTGCAGTCTTTTCTCCAATTTTCATAATGCTATCTATTGGTTGGTCCAGTAATGAGAATTTTTGTTTTCTTGATGTTGAGATACACTCTTTATTGAAGGCTATAGTGTTTAATCTTCTACAGCAAGTGTTTCACGTCCTCACTTTCAGCAAGTAAGGTTGTGTCATTTACATACTCAAGGTTATTGATGAGTCTTCCTTCAAAACTGATGCTACATTCTTTATATCTATAGGCCAAGTATTCCTTAGAATCCTAATTAGATTTAGTCTATCTTGATAAAATCAGTTAAAATGAGATTTGTTGTTGTTTTGTACCATCCAGTCAGAACTGACCCATAGCTGACCTTCCAGCAGGTTTTCAGAGGCAGTTAATCACCCAAGAGGAGATTGTCCATCCTTCGCTCATGGAGCAGCTGGTGACCTCGAATGGTAATTACTGTTTGACGTTATTAGTATAATGTTGATGGATTTAAAAGAAAAGACAGACTTCCTCCTTCTTCCTTTCAATAGAAGGAGCTGTGATGGTGTAGTGCACAGAGAGTTGCACTGCTAATCCAAAGGTGACACCTTTCTGAGAGTTCAAATCCACAAGCTCTGCTGGAGAAAGATAGACACTTTCTTCACATGCAAGATTCAGCCTTGTAAAACTCATTGAAGGGTCAGCTGTGAGTCAGTTTCCACTACATGGCGGGTGACTTTTAATGGAGGGAATACATAGAGTCATTTTACCAAAAAAGAATTGGTTCATAATGTGGCCATTTTGGGAAGAAACAAATGATCAAGAATCAGTGGTGTTTCAACAAACATGCTTACTTGTTTATTCCAAGAAATTTTGAAGAGAGCCACTGACTGGGCCAATCAAGTGAAAGTGATCATATCTGTACTCATTTTAGATAGCTAGTGCTGCTAATAAAGATACCACAAGTGGATGACATTAGCAAACAGAGACTTGTTCTCTTACACATTAGGGAGCTAGATTTTCAAATTCAAGATACCAGCTCTTGGGAGAATTCCACTTTTTTTTTCTGTTTTAGAGGAATGTCCTTGTTTCCTTCAGCATCTATAGGCCAAGTGATCCTTAAAGATTTCCGTGTCTTTGGAGACCTTCATTGGTGTTACAGAGCTTCCTTGAAAAGGGTTCTGGATCTAAAGGACACAATCCACTCTTGGTAATAATTTCTTGCTACTATTGAAATACCCAACTTCTTGGCTTACTCCCCCCCCCCTTTTTTTCTTTCTCTAGTGATATAAAAGTTGTTACAGGTCACACCATAGGGAAACCCCTCATGTCAGATTTTGGTTGTGAGGCAATTAAGTGGTATTGCATTCCATCCTTAATTCTACCACAGCTATTTGGTTTCTCTCTTCATGAGGAATTGTTACATAACTTCAATATTATGTCATAGCATACATATGTTTCTTTGGGGACACAATTCAATCTATGACAACGTCCATTCCAAAAAGATGTTCAACAAAATGTGGGCATTTTAGAGCAATATCATACTCAAGTAAAATTTTGCTGAAGATAATTCAAAATAGTTGGAATAGTGTATCAACTGGGAATTATCAGAAATTCAAGCTGGATTCAGAGGACCATATGAAACCAGGTATATAATTATTGATGTGAGATGGATTTTAGCTGAAAATAGAGAATACTAGAAAGATGTTAACTTATGCTTTATTGACGATGTAAGGGCATTAAACTCTTTGGATAATAGAAAGTTCTGACTTACATTAAGAAGCCGATGAGGGAGAGAACAGTTTAAAAGTAATATATTTTAGTGCATTATGACTATCATAAGAGTTCGGAATGAGGGTTGCAGAGTGGAGTATGCTCGGGGTGAGGGTGGGAGGGTGCGGGGGGATTGTATACCAATGAAAGAGTTTTTCTTTCGCTTTTAAAGAAGAGTGAACTGCGTGTGGATGTGGGGTAGGCGGGGAGAAAAGTGCAACAATTAATGAATAGAAATCCACAATCTCTATAAATGTTCATTGAAATTAATAATAAAAAAAGGATGGGAATTTCAGAACATTTATTTGTGTTCATGAAGATAGCTGTACACAAACCAAGAAACAGTAATTTGAACAGAATAAAGGGTTACTCAATGGTTAGAATCAGGAAAGCTATGTATCAGATTTTTTTTTACCAGATCTATTCAATATGCTTGTTGAGAAAATAATCTGAGAATCTGGTATTTGAAAAAGAATGTGGCATCAACATTAGAGGAAAGCTCAGTAACAATATACAATATGCGCATGACACAGCTTGCTAAAAATGATGAGAAAAAACACTTACTGAAAAAGATAAGACAAAGCCTTTAGCATGGATTACAATTCAATGTACATGAAACAAAACTTTTTACAACTAGCTTAATGAGTGAGATCATGATAAAAGATTGAAGTCACTATGTCATGTTATTTCTAACAGCTTCAATAGCATTCGTGTGCCAATAAAGGCTGGAAATGAATAAGGGAGACTGAAGGAACAGGGATGCCTTTGGATTGTATCAGTGAAGAACATTGAATAAACCCTGGGCTGCCAAAAGAAAAACAAATATGTTTTGGAAGAAGTGAAGCCAGAATCCTCCTTAGAAGTGAAAATGATGAGAGTTCATCTCACATGTTTTAGGATGTATTTCTAGGAGGTTCCAGTCCCTGGGAAAAGACCTCATGATCAGTAAAGTAGAAGATGAGTGAAAATCAAGAAGGCCTTCAATGAGATGGATTGGCCCAGAGGCTGCAGCAATAGGCTTTAAGCACAGCAGACGTTCTGAGGGTGGCACAAGGTGGAGTAGGTTTTCAGCCTTTGTACATAATAAGGTCGCTGTGAGTTGGAGTTGACTTGACAGCATCCAAGAACATTAACAACTTTTTAATCTGACTTCACTTTTAGGCAAAATAATTGATAACAAAATGTAGATGAACCAGTTGTGAGGGGAAAATGTGGTATCAATTTCCAATAAAAAAAATAACTAGTAACCAAATCTCTGTAAATGTTCATAAAAATTAATAAAATAAAATTTAAAAAAAATAACTAGTAACCAGATCACACCGGAAAAAAAGGGAAAAAATTGAGATGCTTGCTTGGGGAAGAAACTTTTGGAGGCCACTTGATTGGGCTTCACACATCAAAAGGGCCATTCTGTAAAAGCACAGTGCTATTAATCCTCTAGCAGCTTTCCAATTCGCTTGACTGTTCAAGAATTACATTTTATATCTCAACTCTGAATGCATATAACATATTGGTTTACACATATAAAATTAAACAAATATTCCAGAAAATATTACTTAGCCTTGCTGTGTTCAAGTATGTGGCAGGCTGCTTCCATAGAGTATAGCTTTGGAAACTCTGTGGGGCAATTTTGCCTTACATGGTCTCCATGAGTTTGTTCTTTTGGTTTTGGTATGTTCCATTTATAATCGGGATGGGTGTGTCAGAGACAGTGTGATTGGCACGGGATAGAGCAGGGTTTAGGGCTGTTGTACATAGGGTCGCTATGAGTCGCAAATGACTCGATGGCACATAACAACAACAACAACAATTATAATTTTAAATTTAATCCTCATGCAGTCTTACCCTTTTTATTGGTAGAAACTACTTGTCAAGGTCCATTAGGCTGAGTTTTTGATTTATTAATAAGTTCCTGTTAAAAGTTAAAAAATAACTCCCCCAGGATCTAGGGCTGGGACCCACAGATAGAAGCTAAATGTCGGGAGCTGATTCCTAGGATCACAAAGCTCTTCTAATAGGCAGAGATGAGAAAAGGTGCATTTGATTTTCTCAGGACACAATGAGTTATTGCTTCTTGTAGAACTCAAACATAGACTGAAGGATCAGAGCATTGTGGAAAGGACGTAAGCCTCAAATGGAGGACTGAATTAAATCTTCCTTAGTTTTTTCCAGGAAGCTCTGGTGGCCTGTTGTTGTTATTGTCAGGTGTTGTTAGGTCGAGTTTGACTCATAGCAACCCTATGAACAGCCAAGCTGAACCTTCCCCTATTCTGTGCCACCCTCACCATTTTTTATTTTCACCTCTTTGCTGAAATCACTGTGTCAATCTGTCTCATTGAGGATCTTCCTCTCTTTCATTGATGCTCCATCTTTCCAAACATGATGTCTCTTTTCAAGGAATAGCCTCAACTATTTATATGTCTAAAATAGGAAAGACAAAGCTTCAGAATCCTTGCCTCCAAAAAGCAGTCTTGTTTCACCCTCTCGAGGATGAGCCTGTTTGCTCTCCTGGCAATCCATGGTATATTCAGTACTCTTCTCCAGCAGCACAGCTCAAAGGCATCAATTCTCTTTCTATTATCCCTAGGCATTGCCCAGCTCTCTGATGCATAGCACATAATTGCAAGGACCACATGGCCTGGATCAGGTGCAACTCAGTCTCCAGACTGATCTCATTGCTCTTCAGTACTATGTAGATGTCCCTGACATCTTGCTCCCATAGTGTTTTCATGTTATAATAAAAAAGCATACAAATAATCAATTCTGATTTTGTGAGGTATTGAATAAACAGAGAGTTTATTGTGGAGGACCAAACCAGAGCAAGAGTAAGGGAAGTGTCACTGTCATCTGTATGGAGAGTCAGAGGAAGCACTCCAAATAGAGGAAATAGCAAACATTTGAGGACATGGAAGAAAATCAGGCTGACTGGAAAGTACGGGAAGGAAGGAAGTGACACACAAGGTAGGAAGTGGGACTGACTTGACCCCACAGACAAGAAGGTGCTAGAGATCCGTTAAAAGGCTATAGAGGCACATAGAAAAAGATACATTTGAGAGATGTGTAGAAGGTAAAATCAGCTTGACTTGATATGAAGGAGAGCAGGAAGGAGGCTACCTCTATCACGAGCAGCTGTTTTGATTGTGAGTGACTGGGGTAGTCTCATTCACGATGAAGAGCAGAGATGAAGGAGCCATGGGCTGGAAGGAGGATGAGACAAATATGAGTCCATTTTACCAAGTCAACTTTCCCTCTTTGAAATACAATCATCTCGCTAGTCTAAATGGCAAACACCTATTTGCTCTTCAACACTCCAAGATTTATGAGGTCTTTTTATAACCTTTTTCTCTGTCTGAGATAAACAACCACTGCCACTTGTGTCTTTATTCTCTCCTCGTAAGCTTTTTTCATTGTCTCAATTAACTTCATTATACTTACTTTTTGATAATAATAATAATAAAAATAACAACAATATATTGACTGTTTACTAACTCTCAGAAATTTTTCTAAGCTCTTTACAAATTTTTTTTGTATCTAAACTTTATGAAAAAAAGCAGCTGAGGAGAACTCAGTGACTAAAACAACTAAACCTAACTCATGTGACAATAGCAGTAAGGGGCAGAGCCAGGACAAAGACCACTCAGTCTCCTTTCAGGTTAGGCTCTTTTCTGGATTCTACTGGACTGTTGAGCCTTAAGTTGTTGTTGCTGTTGAGGCAACCCCTAACGCATGGAGATCCCATAACTACAACTAAATTAAAAGCTATTGGCTCTGTATTATCCCCATGACTGGTGAGGATCAGACCATTGTATTCCATATGGTTTTCATTGACAGATTGCTGGAAATAGATAGCCAATCCTTTTGTCTCAGTCCATCTTAGTCTCTAATTGTCACTTAAACCCATAGTTTAGCATCATAGGAATACACAAAGCTGCACTGAGATACAAGCATTGTCTAGAGTATGTGTGCAGATATATATAGATCTATCTATCTATCTATCTATCTATCTATCTATCTCATCTATGTCCATCTCTATCCCTATCTCTCTCCTCTATCTCTTTCTCTGTCTCTATCATCTCTATCTCTACCTCTATACACACACCCCCATAAAGACATATATACATATACCATATATACCTCATATATGTGTGTGTGTATCTCAATAAAACAATATTTCCATATTAGTAATATATATTATTTTTTAATTTAGAGATTCCTGGTCGCCTCATTTATTAGGAGGCTATAAATTGCATGGAAGGAGGTTGTCCACCTTTTTCCTGAGGCGTACCTGGTGAATTTGAACCACCCAATTTTGGGGTTTGGCAGTACAGCTCCTTACCACTCGGTCACCAGAACTTTTATAAACTTTTATGTGGGTACTTTTGTGCATATATGTATATATATGTATATGTGTATGTGTATGAATGTATATGTGCACTGGAATGCAAAAGTTGGAAACCAGGAAGGAAGCTTAATAGTCAGAAAATATAGACTTGGTGACAGTAATGAGGCTGGAGACAGAATGATAGAATTCTGCACAATGAATAATTTATTCATGGCAAATACCTTATATAAAAAACATAAACACAGGCTATATACACAGATTTCACTTGATGGTATGCACAGGAATCAGATCAATTCCACTCCTATGTTGGAGAAGTTCAATATCAGCAGCGAAAGCTAGGCTAGGGGATGATTGTGGAACAGACCATGAACTACTGATATACAAGTTCAAATTAAAGCTAAAGAAGGTTAAATCATATCCACAGGAATCAAAATTTGATCTTGAGTCTCTTGCCCCTGAATTTAAAAACTAACTCAAGAACAAATTTGCGGTTTTTAACACTAATGAATGAAGGTCAGATGAGCTGTGGGAAAATATGAAGAATATTGTTCATGAAGAATGCAAAAAGTCATTACAAAGAAGGAAGAAGAAGAAGAAGAAGAAAAGACCAAAATGAATGGCAGAAGAGGCTCTGAATATTGCACTAGAGTGCCGAGAAGCCAAATCGAAGGGAAGAAATCAAGAAGTTAAGGAGCTGAACAGAAGATTTCAAATGAAATGTACAAGGAACTGCAGTGGGAAAATCAAAAGGGCCAAACTTGTTCAGCATTTCTTAAGCAGAAGGAATGAAAGAACAAATTCAAGCCATGAGTTACGATGTTTAAGAATGCTATGGGCAGACTATTGAATGATTCAGGAAGCATTAAAAGAAGATGGAAGGAGTATGTAGATACAGTCACTGTACCAAAAAAAGAACTGGCTGACACAGAAGAATTTCAAGAAACAATATATGATCAAGAGAGAATGGTGGTGAAGATGGAAGTGCAGACTGCTCTGAAGGACCTGGCAAAAAATAAAGCCCCAGGAATTGATGGAATACCAACTGACATATTTCAACAAACAGATGCTGCCCTGGATGTGCTCACCAAGTTGTGCCAAAAAACCTGGCGGACAATTACTTGGCCAACTGACCGGAAGAGATCCATATTTATTCCCATTCCAAAAAAAGGTGACCCGACAGTGTGGAAATTATAGAACAATATCACTCATATCACACACTAGCAAAATCCTGCCAAAGATGATCCAGAAATGACTGGAACAATACATTGACAGAAAACTAACAGAAATACAAGTTGGGTTTAGAAGATGTTGTGGCACAAGTGACATTATTTCCAATGTTGGATCTTGGCAAAGAAAGCAAAGAGTACCAGAGGAATGTCTATCTGTGTTTCATTGACTATGCAAAGGCATTTGACTCTGTGGATCACAACAAACTGTGACTAACTTTGAGAAGAATGGGGATTCCAGAACACTTAACTGTGTTCATGTGAAACCTACACTTGGACCAGGAAGCAGTCCTGGAACAGAGGAGGAAAATACTAAATGGTTCAAAATCAGGAAAGGAGTGCATCAGGGATACCTTCTGTCTCCATACCTTTTCAATCTATATGCAGAACAGATCATTCAGGAAGCAGGGCTTTATGAGAAGGAATGTGGCATTAGGACCGGAGGAAGATTAATCAATAACCTACGTTATGCTGATGACACAACATTGCTTACTGAAACTGAAGAAGATGTGAAGTGTTTGCAGCAAAAGGCCAAAGACTGTAGTCTTCAATACAGATTGAAGGTCATCATCAAGCAGACAAAGATTCTCACCACTGGACCAATTGGCAGCATCATGATGGCTGGAGAAGAGATTGAGATTGTTAATAATTACAACTTGCTCAGCTCTACAATCAACACTCAGACCACCAGCAGTAAGGAAATCAAATGATGAATTCCACTGGGACAATCTGCGGTCAGGGACCTCTCCAGAGTACTGAAAAACAACGATGTCAGTCCAGAGGATAAGGTGTGCCTAATCCAGGCCACAGTCTTTGCAATTACTTGCTATGCATTAGAGTACTGGACAATGACTAAGGAAGACAGAAAAGAATTGATGCCTTCAAATTGTGGAGCTGAGTCTTGAAAATACCATGGACTGCCAAGAAAACAGATAGGTCTCTCTTGGAGAGGATGAAATCAAATTTTTTTCTTGAAAGTTAGGATTTTGAATCTCTGTCTAACATACTTTGGGCACATGGCTAGGAAAGACTGGTCCTTGGAGAAGCACATTATGCTTGGAAGGGTGGAAGGATTGCACAGGAGAGGAAGACCCTGGATGAGATGGAATGATACAGTAACTGGGGTGCTGGGGGTTGATGTGTTGGAATTAGCTAGACTGGCTTGGGACAAGGAAGAGTTCAGAGCTGCTGTACATAGGGTCGTTATGAGTCGCAAGTGACTTGCACATAACACAACAACAATAACATATGTATATGTGTATACATATGCATGTGTAAGCATAATGGGTAACTATTATGGCATTTGACACATCAGTGTCACGGTATTCAGTATCACAACAACCTCAAGTTATCTCTGTACAGCAAACTGACAGATCAGTGCTGTATCACTTAGAACAATATTCTTCCCAAACACAACTAACAGCTGATTTCCTTAATCATTGTGTAACTTTTGCACACATATGAAACAATTGAAAATACCATGGCTTGAGTCAAGTGTATCTTAGCTTTGAAAGTGACATCTTTGCTTTTTGACATTTTAAAGAGGTCTTTTGTAGCATGTTTGCCCAGTGGAAAAAAAATTTTTTTTAATTGTGTGGTTGAGAAAGAGTTTGATTGTACTTCATTAGCTCTTTAATGACCGATTGCTTTGTTTTTGTTTATGTTTACTGTGATTATAATATACATTAACAAAGAGATGAGTTACCTCCCTCTGCCTTGTCCAATTCACTTTGTAATGCTTAGCTTGTCACAGATTATTAATTTTTATGCATATAATGTTTAATCATCCATTCCTTTCGAATTGTCCTTCACTTCATCTATTCCAGTGTTCATAATCTGTTTTTTCCCTACTCTTCACCCTCACCCCTCACGCCATCCCACTGTTATAACAATGGTTTTATGTAGCATTTCTTCTTTTGTGACTGAGATACTTAATTCAGCATAATGTTTTTCAGACTCACTCATGTTGTGTAGTGTTTTACTAGTTTATTGTTTTCCAGTATTGCATAATATTCTGTAGTAACTAACTGTGGATGGACCAGAGTTTATCTGTTTGTCTGTGGACATTTGGGTTGTTTTCATCTTTTTTTCTGTTGTAAATAATGGTGTAATAAATACAGATGGTACTGAGAAAATTGGACATCCATCTGCAGAAAACTGAAGCAAGATCTACATATCACATCGTACACAAAACCCAACTCAAGTTGGATCATAGGTCTGGGGTAAAACTCAAAGCTACAAAAATCATCAGAGAAAAAAAAATAGGAACAAATTCAAAAACCCTAATCTATGGCATGAATAGACATTTAAGCATATTAAAAACTCACAAAAAGGAGATTATAAAATAGTTGAGTGGAACTTTCTAAATATCAAATCCTTGTGTGCATAAAAAAAGGAAGTTCACTGACTGGGAAAAATAGTCAGCAATGAAATATCTGATAAAAGATGTACATCGAATATTTATAGAATAGTCCAGTGTTTGAACAAGAAAAAGACAGACAATACAAACATAAATGGGGTTTTACTACTGCTTCTATGGACTCTGCAGATTCAAGCAAAATGAACTAATTGAAAATAATACTTCAGTCTACCCCCTTTTTAAAATTCATGTTGCTATGTATTGATTTAGCTGTGAAGATTTTTGTTCTTTTTATGCAAAGGTATAATTTATACTGAATGATTTTATTTTAATTTATATTCTAGTATTTGATGTTTATCTGTAAGTGCTTTAAGTTTTTTATACTTTAAGCAAGCAAGGTTGCTTTTAATTCTGATACTTTTTTCTTCTTTATCTGTTGTTGTATGACATTAAGTTGGAACTGACCCATAGTTGACCCTCCAGTGGGTTTTCAGAGGCAGTAATTGCATGGGAGGAGATTCTCCGTCTTTCTTCCAAGGAGTTAAAATATATATGTGTATATATATATATACATATATAGTTAGAATATATATATAGTTAGAATATATATATATAGTTAGAATATATA
>NW_006399784.1:19753705-19794918 GCF_000299155.1 Elephantulus edwardii
AGAGAGAGAGAGAGAAACAATATCCACTAAGGGAATGGTCAGGTATTATGGGTATTATTTTTGATGTGTACCGTCAAGTTCAAAGTGACCCATAGCTGACTATCCGGCAGGTTTTCAGAGGCAGTTAATCGCATGGAAAGAGATTGCCCATCCTTTTCCTGTGGAACAGCTGGTGGCCTCAAACTGTGTGGCTTGAGCAGCTTCTTGTCACTAGGCCACCAGAGCTCATATATATTGATGACTGAATAAAAAATCAATGTGATTTGTAAACTTTTACTCAAATTATATTTAAAATTCAAAATATCCTTGCCACCAGCAGTAAAGAAATCAGGAGATTTTTTGCGCTGGGAAAGGCTGCAGTTAGGGACCTTTCTGAATTATTGAGGAATAATGATTTCAGTCTGAGGACTAAGTTGCGTCTGCTGCAGGCCAGGGTCTTTCTGATCACTTAGTATGCATCTGAGAATTGGACAATAAACAAAGTTGGCAGAAGAAGAATTGGTACCTTGAGATGTGATGTTGGAGAAAGTGTTGAACATCTATGGACTACCAAAAGAACAAGTATGTCTTAGAAAGGGTTCAGCCAAGAGTGTTTTTTGAGGCAAAGAGGATGAAGCTTCATCATACATACTTCAGGCATATTTCTAGGAGAGGATATTCCTTAGAGAGGGACATTGAGGACTAGCAAAGATTGAGAGAAAGATTTAGAGTTGGCGAAGGAGAGAAAGACCCTCAACCAGATAGCTTGACACAGTAACTGCCACAATGGGTTCTAGTGTGTCGAAAAAGTGAAGATAGCACAGGATAGGACAGGGTTCAAATCTGTTGTTGATAAGATCGCTATGAGTCATACTCGACTGATTCAATGTCACCTAACAACAACAACAACAACAACCGCCAATTTTAAAAGTTCTCCATATTTGCTCAGCGTGAAGATTGAATAAATATAATAAATGAATATAACCCTGATGCACATCTTTGCAAATTTGAAATCATGCCATGCTACCTTGTTTTGTTTGAAAGATTGCCTCTCAATGTAGATACAGGTTACTTATGAACACAATTAAGTGTTCTAGAATTCCCATTCTACACAGAATTATCATTATTTGTTATAATCAACATAGTTAAATAGCTTTGCATAATCAATAAAACACAAGTAAACATTTTTCTGATATTCTCTGACTTCAGTCAACGTTCATTTGACTATGATACTTCTCATTCTTTCTTCTTTCTTGTTTCGTATCTGACTCTGATTCCTGGAAATTCCCAATCTATGTATTTCTGTAACCTTTCTACAGTTGTTATTGTTATTGTTGATTACCTTTGAGTCAAGCATGACTCATAGCAACCCTGCGAACAAAAGGCTTGAAGCCCTTCTATAACTATTGGCAATTATCAAAGTTCACAGAGATTCCAGGGGCATGTTATTTAGGAAGTGGATGCCACTCCTGCTTCCAAAATTAGCTTCAACAAACCTTAGTGATGTTAATGACATGGCTTGATAATGCCTATATTCCATTGGATATACTGCTGCTATTTTTTTTTTTACTGCTGTTATTTTAAAAATTATCTTCAGCAACATTGCACTTGTTCAGATGGATCTTTTTTTTTTTTAAAAAAAAATTGTTGTTATGTGCTGTTGAGTCACCTGTGATTCATAGCAACCCTATGTATAACAGCCCTAAACCCTGATCTATGCTTTTTCAATCTTACTGTCTTTGACACACTTACCCTCATTACCCCAGTCACTGAATCAATCCACCTCATAGAGGGTCTTCCCCTCCTGTTCTGTCCCTCCACCCTCCCAAGCATGATGACCCTCTCCAAGGACCTGTTTCTTCTTACAACATGTCCAAAGTATGTCAGACAAAGTCCCAGAATCCTGGCCTCCAAGGAGCAGCCTGGTTTAACCTGTTTGTTCTCTTAGCAGTCCATGGTATATTCAATACTCTTCTCCAACATCACAGTTCAAAGGCATCAATTCTCCTTCTATCATCCCTAGTCGTTGTCCAGCTCTCTGATGCATATGAATGGCATAAAAATATCTTCCAAGTGGTTGCTCAGGTAGCTATTCTCCAAATTTCTGAGCATAAACGAGTGAGCTTTTTCATGGGTGAACGCTTTTGTTCAAACACCTTGATCAATAGCCCATCAGTTCTTGGGGACTTTTTTATTGCCAATACAGTGCTGATGGGACTTCTTTCTTCCACTGTATAAGCTCCTGATCATATGTTACTTTCTGAAATGTTTTAATATTGATAAATTCTTTTTACTACAGTGACTCTATTTATTCCTTCTGTCTTCTTTTTAATGGTTCCTGCATCGTTCAAGATTTTGCCCATGTTGTTATTTTTAAGTGCTGTAGAGTAAGACGCAGAGTGATCAGATGAAAAACAGACCTGTCCTATCCCGTGCCATCCTCTTCATCTCTGACATACGTGAATACATTTTTGGAGTGGCTGTGCCAACTTATCTCAGAGGGGGTCTTCCTCCCTTTTGCCGACCCTCCATTTTCGCAAGCATGAATCCCCTTTCCAAGGAATAGCCTCTCCTCGTAACATGCCCAGTGAGTGAAAGGGGGAGCTTCATCATCTTTGCCTCTAAGGAATTCTCTTGCTGCACTTTTTCTCAGCCCGTATCTGGTTTTTCTTTTGGTAGCCCAAGGAATACTCGGAATCCTTTAATATTGTTGTTCAAGGCTTGAACTAGTTCTTCAGATCTTTCAGCTTGAGAAATACTAAGTGTGTTCTTTCCAGTTCATTTTTCAATTCCAGGGTTTTGCACATTTCATTATAATACTTTACCTTGTTTTTATTTTCAATCTGGTTTTGAAATCTTCTGTTAAGTTCTTTTATATTATAAATTTTTTCCCCTATTTTCTTTGGCTACTCTACATTCTAGGGAAAGTTTCAGCATGTGTTCTAACATCTTTTTTGTCCCATTATTTCCTTCTTTTTTGAAAATTGTGATTTTAACGAAAGTTTGTAGAAAACTTGGATTTCCATTCATTGTTACACATTTTTCTCCCCTAATCCCCCCTTAGCTTTTTAAAAAATTCATTCATTGTTACACAATTTCCTCTCTCCCTCACCCCCACCCCAGTCCACTTTGCTATGCACCTCTTATTCTGGACTGTTGTCATGGCTAGTTATTTCTTTCTGGCCTTTTTGAAAAATCATTTGCTTTCTTCATGTGTCATATCTTTGATGTCATTTCAAAATTTGTCCATCCTCTACTTATTAGGGTGCAGTTCATCAGATCTGTTTCTGAATTGGTCTGTAAATTCTGGTGAGATATACCCAAGGTTATATTTTGGCTCCTGCAGACTTGTTTAACTGTCTTGAACTTGAACTTGAATTTACAGGTGTACAAATTATAGTATGTTCTGTAGACACTGGCCTTTATCTGACATGATACTGAGCTTCTCCCCTTTGTCTCTTTCCATAGAAGTAGTCAACTCAATTCCTGTGTATTCCATCTGGGGGAATTCCAGTGACTAGTAATGCTGTTGAAAAGTATCTTCCTAATACATAAGTCTTGGAAGCAGGAGTGGCATCTACTTCCATAAATAGCTTGCCTCCAGAAACCCTATGAACCTGGAGAAAGGATGAAAGTCATGCAAGTTGTCAAGGACTTTCGTTCATAGGATCGCTATGAGTCGCCTATGACTCAACGACATTGAACAACATAGAGAGAGACCAGTTGGTCTAGTGGACCGAAAGTGATGCTACCAAGCCAAAGGTGGGTGACTCTAATCCACAGCCCTAAGACCTATATTTCATTGTTTTTGGGGAAACATTCTTCTAGGTCATATAGCCCTGGTGGGCCCACTTGCTGTACAGAGGTAACTTGTGGTTGCTGTGAAGCTGAACACTGTGACACTGATGCGTTAAATGTGATAATGGTTACCCATGGTGGACAGTGTTTGGTGGCGCTCCCCAATTAAAACAAGCTCGGAAGCACGAGTGGCATCCACTTCCAAAAATAGCTTGCCTCTGGAAAGGATGAAAGTCACGCAAGTGTGGAGGACTCTCATTCATAGGATTGCTATGAGTTGCCTACGACTCGAGGGCACTTAACAACAACAATACATAAGTCATTGACATTGCAAAATTCGGTCACGAATGCTTAGTGTCATTATATTACTAAGGCCTTCTTGTCCAACTGCTAACCAGGGAGCCCTGATGGCCTTGCAATAAGAAGCTATGCTGCAATCCAAAAGGTACACAGTTCAAAGCCACCAGCTGCTTCAAGGGAGAAGGGTGGTCAATCTCCTCCTGTGTGATTTACTACCTCTGAAAACACACTGGGCTACTTTCACCACTCCTATTCCATATTGTATTAGAGGTACTTGCTAGGGCAATATGACAAGAGAAGGAAATAAAAGCATCCTGATTAGCAAAGAGGTAGTTTAATTGTCACTATATGTAGATGATATGATAGTGCACACAGAAAACTATGTTAGAGATAGTGGACCACTTTAATAGAGTTACATGTTACATAATCAATATCCAAAAGTCAATGGAATTCATCTACAGTAACAAAGAAAATATAGAGAAAGAAACCAAGATATCAATACCATTTTCAATAGCAAACAACAAATTGAGATACTTAGGAATAAACCTAACTAGAAACACAAAAGACCATTACAAAGAAAACTGTAAAACACTTCTACAAGAAACAGTAAGAGACCTAAATAAATGGAAGAATGTTCTCTGTTCGTGGATAGATAAGAAGACTCCATCCAGTGGAAATTATAATCCTCCCAGAAACTATCTACATATTTAACACAGTCCCAATACAAATACCAAATTCATTTTCCTAGGGGATCAAAAAAGGCAATTGCCAAGTTTATTTGGAGAGTAAAGAGACTCAAAATAAGCAAAGCACTTCTGAAAAACAAAAATGAATTGGAAAGCATAGGACTCCCCGATCTCAAAACCCACTATGCAGCTGTAATAATCAAAGCAGCATGGTACATTGCACATAGGTCAATGGATTAGAATTAAGAACCCAGAAATGGACCCATATCAACTGAAATTTGACGACAAAATAAAACCTATCAAATGGGGAAATGACAATCTCTTCAACAAATGGTGCTGGCAAAACTGGGCTACATGCAGAAAGTTGAAACAATATCCACATCTCACACCATACACAAAAATCAATTAAAAACAGATCAGAGATCCGGAGGTAAAGCCCCAAACCATACAGATCATAGCCCATAACCATACACAAAATTGGGACAAAGCAAGCTTAGAAGGCCCTAGTCTGTGGTATAAAGATGCTAACAAATACAGCCAGAAATACACAACCAGGAAAGGATAAAATTAATGAATGTGGCCTTCTAAAGATTGTATCTCTGTGTACATCAAAAACTTTTTCCAACAGGGTGAAAAGAAACCCTACCAACTTGGAAAAGACATTTGGAAATATCATCTCAGACAGAGGTCTCAGAACAAAAGTTTAAGAATCCTACAGGGCCTCCACAAGAAAAAGACTGATAACAAAATTACAAAATGGGCAAAAGATGTGGAAAGACTTCACAGATGAAGACATTCCAATGGACAACAGGTTTATGAAAAAATGTTCAAAATTACTGGCAATAAAAGAGATGCAAACCAAAACCACAATAAGACATCTCACTCCAGAAGCAGTGGCAAAGTTTAATATGAGAACAAGCAATAAATGTTGGATAGGGTGTGGTCATGCGCTGTTGATGGGATTGTAAAATCGTATAACTACTCTAGAAGGCAGTTTGGCATTTTCTCAAAAAGTTGGATATGGAAACTCTTCATGTGTCTGTTTGCCATTCGAGTATCATCCTCTGTGAAAATTCTTTCCATATCTTTTGTCCATTTTGTAATTGGGTTATCAGTCTTTTTCTTTAATGAATCTTGATTGGTTGGTTAATCAATTTCAGACTACAAAAGTTGGTCAAGATCTTCAAACACTCTCTTTGGAATTAGGGATGGATATCTGGCTTTTCTGTGAAGCTGAACCTTGTGCCATTGGGGTGTCAAATGCCATAATGGCTGCCCATGGTGGACAGTGTTTGGTGGAGCTCCCGATTTAAGACAGTTTTGGAAGCAGGAGGAGCATCCATTTCCTAAACAATATGCCTCTGGAAACTCTATGAACTTGGAGAAATGACAATAGTTATAGAAAGACTTCAGGCCTTTTGTTCACAGGGTCACTATGAGTCATGCGCGACTTGACAGCAATCTATAACAACATGTAAATTTTAAGAATAATAAATATATTAACTTGTATTCTTTCTACTTGCATGGATATTATCCTGACATTGACAGAGTTGTATTTCAGGATAGCTCTTAGCAAGTCCCTTTGAATTGAATAAGATATCATCCTTCAATTTGTCATTCTCAGCAGAGTAGACTATATGATTATGTGATTCAAAGTGACCACTGCCAGTTCATTTCAGCTCATTAACGCCTGGGATATAAATTTTCAAGTGTTCCATTTAATTTTTTTACAACTTCCAAATTTTCTTACCTTGATACTTTGTACATTTCATGTTTCAATTATTGTTGGTTTGAAGTAGTTTCTTTTCTTTTTTGTATCCTGCCACATCAACAAATGAAGATTCAGAAAGTGGTGCTCCTTCCATATTATTAAGATCTGCTCTATTTTTGAAGAGGGAGCTAGCTGTTTTGCAATCGTATTTTGAATGCCTTTCAAGCAGAGGGGCTCATCTTCCTGCCAGACAACATTCTGCTGTGGATTTTTGCTGGGCAATTATTTTTTAAACGTAGGTTACCAAGTGCTTCTTCCTAGTTTTAGTCTGGACATTCTGTTTAAACCTCTCTACCAAGAGTAATCTGGGTAGTATTTGAAACAACCAATGGCATATGTTCCAACCTGGGTACAGTCATGCTTGGAAAACTGGAGGGTTAATGAAAGAGAAGATGCTTGTCAATGATATGAATTGACACAATGGCTTGTGAAATGGGTTCAAATTCATTATAGATGGTGAGGATGGCTTGGGAAAGGGCAAACTTCGGATCCACTGTTCATAGGGTCATTTTGGGTCATAATCTACTCAAATGCACTTAACAGCAAAAAAAGTGTAACTCTAGGCTATTAGGTAACATCCTCTTTTTTTTTAAAGGGCCACTAAAGTAAGTATCTCAGACTTTGTAAGTCATTGCAGTGTTTATCTTGGTGGCAACTACTCAACTCTGACATTGTAATGTGAATTCAGCCATAGGTAATATGAAAATTAGTAGGTGTGACTATGTTATTTATGAGCACTGACATTTTAATTATGTATAATTTTCATGTGCTATGAAATATTATTCCTTTTTTTTTGGTTTGTTTTCAACTATTTAAAAATGTAAAGCTTGTTCCCAAGTCACAGTCTAAGGTATTAGCTGAACTAGACCCGGCGGCCATCGTTGGCCGACCCCTGCTCTATAAAGCGGACCTGGAGCTGGTGAGTGGAAAGACTCTGCAGAGTTCTCATCAGAGACACATGTCAATGAGATGGGCTGTTGAGTCTTCTAGAAAGTTGTTACTAACGATGTCCAAGCAGGGTAATGCAGAGGAGATGCCATCTGAGGGTGAGGGCAAAAGATGACCTCTAGAGCTTCTTGTTCTACTCCAAGATTCCACACAGCAGCTTCCTGGGCTTTGGAGTAAAACCACGGGAGCTGAACTGATTGGAAAGAAGGTCATTCTGAATTAGTGAAAAGGTCTGAGTTATAAAACACTTTATAAGAAACGGTGCTTCATTGCTTTCAAGGACATTCAGCAATCAAATGAACACTTAGCAAAGCGCTGTCAATAATCCATTTGCATTGCACTTTGTCTTTTTCAAAGAGCTTTCCAGTACATTTTCTCCATTAATCTGTCCAGGAGCTCTAAAGGAAAGCCCCATTTTACAGGTGAAGTCAGAGGTGCGAAGTCTGAGGTGGCTCAGAACCAAATCTGTGCAGCATGGACCCAGTGTAGCCTTGACGCCTTGACAGGCTGTATTCTGGGACTACAGTGTGTGATAGACGGTTAAGAATCTCATCTTTGCAAGGATGTATAGTCCTCACTTAAGGCTCTTCTAATCTCTGAGCCTATGGTGGAAGCATAACTATATGCCAAGAACATAGGACAGAGTAGAACTGACCATAGAGTTCTCACAGCTACAAATCTTTACAGAAACAGATGTCTTTCCTCCCTTGGAGTGGTTGATGTCTTTGAACTGCCCACCTTCTGAGAAGCAACTTTACCCAAATGCATCATCAGGGATCCTTATATATCAAAAAGATAATGTCAAAAAGTTCTGTTTTAGTGAAAGACATTTGACGTTGTTGAATCAGCTCCAACTTACAGGGATCTTATGCACAATGGAAATGTCCATGTGGTGCCATTATCATGTTTCTTGGTAAGCTAACATTCAGTGTTGTGGTGGTTGTGTCAACAATTGCATTTAAAAGACTAATAATAAATAAAATATAGCAAAATAAGTAAAAAGTGAACTATCTAGAAGACTTATTTTTACAATGCTACTTCACGTCAGGTTAAAAATGTGCATCTACTTTATTTTACTGTTTTCATATACTCCTGAGCCTGTAGTGATTCATAGATACCCTCCAATGAGTATTAAGAAGTAGTAAATGGCACTGGGAGGAGAATTCCCACCCTACTTCTGCAGAGTAATTGGTGGATTTGAACTGAATGTCATTGGGATTGCAGTGCAGCTTCTTACCATTAGGCCACTGGCTAATACTTTCCTCCACTCATGTTGTTGTTGATGTTGTTATGTATGGTTGAATCTAGTGAGACTGATAGAAGCAGTATGAACTACAGTTCTGAACTCTGTCTGATCCTGTGCCATCTTCATCATCTCTGATATACATAAGCCCATTGCTCTAGTCACTGTGTCAATCCAACTCATAGAAGGTTTTCCTTTCTTTTCCTGACCTTCCACTTTTCTTACCACAATGTCTCTTCAAAAGAATACCTCTTCTAGCAAATGCCCAGAATATATGACATGAAGCTTCGCTATCCTTGCCTCTAAGGAGCACTCTGGCTGCATCTTCTCCAAAGATTGGATTGTTCTTTTGGCAGTCCATGGCATATTCAGTACTCTTCTACGACATCACCATACAAAAGTATGGATTTTTCTTCTGTCAGCCTTATTTATTGTTCAGCTCTCAGATGTATAGCAAGTGATTAAAAAGACCATGGCTTGAATCAGTTGGACTTTAGTCTTCAAATTGACTTCATTGCTCCTCAGAATTTTGATGAGGTCCTTGACAGCAGATTTCCCCAATACATATGTGTTTTGATTTCTTGACTACTGATACCAAGGGTGTTGATTGTGGTGCCAAGTAAGATGCCAAGTAAGATGAAGTCATTGACAATTTCAATCTTTTCTCCATCTATTGCGATGTTACTGATCAGTCCAATGGTAAGAATTTTTCTTTTTATGATGTTGAGATGTAATCTATATTGAAGGCTGTAGGTTTTTTTTATCTTCTTTTTTTTTTTATTCTACTAGTTTATTTACAGAATTCAAATACATTACCTTCCAGAACAGATTCTTCCAGTTTCCCTTACCCCCACCTCCAACAAATTATACAACTCCATGATTAATCCCCCCCCCCCGCATATCCTCATCCTTCTGCTTTTACCCTCCCACCCCCCTGGATCCTTATACTTATTCTACAGTAATGGTTTTATACGATATTTGTCCTTGTGGAACTGAGATAGTTCACTCAGCATAATGCTCTTCAGTTCCCCCAAGTTAGGTAGTAATTTACAAAAACATTGCTTCTGCGTGCTGTGTAGTATTTCACTGTGTGACTGTATCATAATTTCTCAATGAGGTACCATCTCACTCCAGTTACAGTGGCAAAGTTTAACAGGGCAGGAAGTAATAAATGTTGGAGAGGATGTGGAAAGAAAGGAATTCTTATGCATTGTTTGGGGGGGATTTTTAAATGGTCCAACCATTCTGGAAGGCAATTTGGCGCTGACTCTCTGTATTTCTTGTCTCTTGATGCTTCCTGAATCATTCAAGATTTTACCCATAGCATCTCTAATTATTATAACTCAGGGATTGAATTTATTTTTCAGTTCTCTCAGTTTGGGAAGTGTTGAGTGAATTCTTCCTTTTTTAATTCTTTAAGCCCAGTTCTTTGCACATTCCATTATAATACTTTGCTTTGCCTTCTTAAGCTACCCTTTGTAATCTAATGAACATCTTTTCCACATCTGCATCTCTTCCATTTGCTTTGGCTTCTGGATGTTGTAGTACAATTTTCAGAGACTCTTCCAATATCCAGTTGGATCTTTTCTTCCTCCCCCATCTTCTTCCTCTGTTCCTATAATGCCCTTTTGATCTCTTTATACATGATATCTTTGATGTCATCCACAACTCATCTGATCTTCAATCATTAGTGTTCAGTGCCCCAAATCTGTTCTTTAGATGATTTTTAAATTCAAGTGAGATAGACTTATGGTCATATTTTGGTTCTCATGGGCTTGCTTTAATCCTTTTCATGTTCAACTTGAACTTGTACTTGAGCAATTTATGATGCCCTGTTCCACAGTCAGCACCTGGCGTGTTTGTAACTGCCTCTGTTGAGCTTCTCCAGTGATTCCTTCCACAAATGTAGTCAATCTCATTCCTGTTTAGTCCACCAGGTAAGATCTATGTGTATAACTACTGTTTTTGTGTTTCTTCAAGAAGATTTTTACTATGAATAAATCATTGAATGTACAAAATTCAATCATTCTATCATTCTATCATTGTTTTCATTTTTTTCATTCCAGTCCCCCATTATTTGTGGGTCTGGATCATATTGTGGTTGTTGTTATGTGCCGTCACATCACCTGCAACTCATAGCAACCCACTTACGATAGCTCTGAACTCTGCTCTGTTCTGAGTCAATCTCATCGTCTGCAACACACCTAATTCCATTGCTCCAGTCACTGAGTTAACCCATCTTATCCAGGATCTTCCTCTCCTGTGCTGTCCCTCCACCCTTCTAAGCCAGTTGTCCTTCCCCAAGGACTTGGCTCCTCCTGACCACATGAAACTAACCATCTTGATCAAATGTTTGGTCAATTTCTGACCGAAAAACTCATAGAAATTATCAATTTCCTCCTCTCTGGCTTTAGCTATTGGTGCTTATATTTGAATTATAGTGGTATTAACAGGTTTTTCTTGTAATCACATGAAAAACCATCCTGTGGCTTGCTGCATTGCGCTTCAGAATAGATCTTGAAATTATTTTCTGAACTATGAATGCAACATCATTCTTCCTCATGTTTTCATTCCTGGAAGAGTAAATCATATTCTGATTCAAAGTAACCAAAGATGGTATAAAGGTTTATGTCACTCCTTCCACGTTCTGAATGATCAGATATATATTTTAATTTTTTTTTCTGTAATATATTTTAGTTTCTACTTCCTACGTTCCTCTGGGGTCCCAAATTCTTTATTCTGTCGAGTTAGCAGTTCAGATAATCCTTTAAGGGAGCGACTCACACGAGAGGAAATCGAGCCCAATTGCTTTGTGGTGGTTCCCTTCCTCCCTGTCCAAGAAAGTGTGACTTGGAGGAAAACACCAGAAGCAGCCAGCCAGCAGACCCTTGTGATTTGGGGGATAAGTCTGTGTTTTGTTTTTGTTTTCTGTTATTTTTTTTTTTAAACTTGGGGCTCTCATCAGCATTTCCCAGCCAAATTAGGTTTTGGCATGGCCAAGGGTGCCTTGGCAAACTTTTTAAATTTCCCATGAGCAACTTCCTGGTTCTTAATTAGGCCTTTTATTCCTAGATGTCTATATTTAACTGTGCTCTGTTAGCGCTGACCCCTTTTGGATCCTGCCAAGAGCTTCAGGGAGGTGGCAGCTGGGTCTAGACGGGGCAATTATTCAGATAATTAAGTTCCCAATTCTTATCCTTAAAGTAAGACTCTATGGTAGAATCTTCAGTTGTAGAGTGATTTCTGCCAGAACTCATTCATAGCTGCTTGTTGGCCCTTGAGGCAAAGAATAAATATTTAACCCATGGGAGGACATGGGCTAGGCCTGTGAGGGTGCACCCATGAACTTGGTAGCATAGGAAATGAAGGCAGGGGAAATAAAAGGAGTGGCATGGAAAATGCTCTCAAGTATGCACAAGAAAGTGGTAAGAAGGTTCATTCTACACTTGTTTGTAAAAGTGAAAAATTGAAAACCTAAATGTCAACAACAGGAGAAATGACTCAATACATTATAGCACATTCATACAATGGAATACAATTCAGCAGTGTGAGAATGAATGGACTAGAGTTAGACCTACTGACTCAGATAAATCCCAAAAACAAACCCAACAAACCAACAAACAAATCTGCAGCATACAAAGAGTATGAGAACATTTGTAAGAATCTGAAACATGCTCAATAATACTGTGTATTGTTTATGGGTTGCGTATAAGTAGTGTCAGCATTTTTTTAAAAACACATACTGTATTAAGGGAAAAAAAGCCAACAGGCCAATTTGATTTCCAAAAAGGAAAATGAAAAAATACATGGTAATGCTGCACACTAAATTTGGGGGAGGGGGACAAGGGAGTGAGTCTGTTTCTTTAAGATGGTTGGTAAATCAATGGTGTGCTGCCCGTGGCATTATGAGTTATGCACTTAGCTGGTTTCATTGCTCCTCAAGACCACTCTGGCTTGCTTAGTCCTGTACTGTGAGAGGGAGCTCTGGTGTTAACTGGCGCTGCTGACCCAAAGGTGGTACATCTCTGATGGATGAAATCCACCATTGGCTCAAAGGAGAAAGATGGACAATCTCCTCCTGTAAGATTTTACAGTCTCTGAAAATCCACTGGAGCTTCAGCAATGAATTGATTCCAACCAGATGGCAATGACAGACAGAATGTCATCATGATCTTTGTATATTTGGATCCAATGATTTGGTTACTGTGTCAACTCATCTCAATGAGAGTGGTCTTTTTTCCATTCATCTTGTACTTTACCAGATATGATGTCCTTTCCTAGACATAGGACTTTCCAGACGTTGCTTTAAAAGTGAATATTTAAGGAACATTCTTGTTTTATTTCTTCTAAGATTTATTCATTCTTTTTGTAGTCTGAGGTATATTCATACATAGTTATTATTCTTCACCAACATCACAGATTGAATTGGGAAAAAATTTTCTGTCTTTCTTTTGCATTGTCTAGCTTTCCACATGCATACAAGACTACTGAGAGGGCCATGGTGTAGGTTAGAATTTCTTTCATTGCTATTCTCTTTCAACTCCCAAAACTCATTGCTGTCATCTTGGAGATCTTGGAGCTGATTTATAGATAATCCTCCAGTGGCTCTCTCAGCTTTGAAGAATTGTGGGTGGATTGGAGCCACCAGAAAAGGGTGGCCTGTGGACTAGCGGTGTAACCTTTTACAGACCAGGTCACCAGAGCTCCTTGTTATCCTCTCTGTTGTTGTTGTTGTTGTGTGCCTTCAAATTGGAATAAACTCACAAATGATCTTTCAGTGAGTTCTTAGAAGCAATAAACTGCATGGGAGGAGGTTGCCCTTCCTTCTCCTGCAGAGCAGCTGGTGGAGTTGAACCACATGCCTTTGTGTTTGCAGTACAGCCTCTTACCATTAGGCCACCAGAGCTCTCTGTTATCCTTGTTGTGTACAGTATCAGAATTGACTCATAACTGACCCTCCAGAGGATTTTTGAGGCAGTTTAATTGCACAGGAAGAGATTATCAAACTTTCTCCCGTGGAGAGGCTCGTGGATTTGAACTGAGTGCCTTTGGGATTGCAATGCAGTTCCTTAGCATGCCTGACCTATTCACTAAGAACTGAAGAATGTTTAGATGAAGAGTTGAGGCTATGGTTTGTTCAGTATGGAAGAAAAAAATTGAAAAACCTTGGGAGGGTGCTCTATGACTTTCATCTACCTCTACTGTGATCAAGTGACACTTCCAGAATGTTTGTGGGACACTATAGGTTAGAAATTTGTCAGATGTGCCCACAACATGCATTATGGTGATGACACAACCTTGTTTGCTGAAAACTAGGAGTGCGTGAAGCATTTGCTGCAGAGGGTCAAGTGTTGCAGTCTTCAAAATGGTTTGAAACTGAACATCAAGAAGATAAAAATTCTCACCACTGGGTCAGTTGGTAGCACCATGACAGATCGAGAGATTTAGGTTATTAAAAATTTCAGCTTCCCTGGTTCCACAATCAACATTCTAGGTACCAACAGGAAATCAAATGATTAATTGAACAGGAAAATCTGCTGCCAGGGACCTCTCCAGAGTGCTAAAGAGAACGAAGTCTGTCTGGAGACTAAGAAGCGACTGATCCAAGCCATGGTCTGTGCAATCATTTTGTATGCATCAGAGAGCTGGACAATGAATAAGGATGACAGAAGAAAGATTGATACCTTTGAGTTTTGGTGCTGGAGAGAGTGTTGAACATCCCATGGACGGCCAAGAGAACAAACAGATTTGTCCTGGAGGTAGTAAAACCAAGTTGCTTGTTATTGTTATGTGACGTTATGTGACTTGCAACTCATAGCGACATTATGTACAACAGCTCTAAACTCTATCTTGAGCCAATTTCATTATCTCCAAGATATCTACCACCATTGCCCTAGTCACTGAGTCAATCCATCTCATCCTGCATCTTCCTCTCCATGCTGTCCCTCCACCCTTCCAAGCATGATGTCCTTCTCCAAGAACTGTTTCCTCCTGGTGACATGCCCAAAGTATGTCAGATGAAGCTTCAAAATCCTTGCCTTCAAGGAACAGCCTGGTTTTACCCTCTCCAGGACAGACCCATTTCTTCTCTTAGCAGTCCAGGTTATGTTTAATACTCTTCTCCAGCATCACAACTCAAAAACATCAATTCTTCTATTATCCTTAATCATTGTCCGGCTTTCTGATGCATAGCAAGTAATTGTAAAGACCATGGACTGGATTAGGTGCACCTTAGTCTCTAGATTAACATTGTTGCTCTTCAGTACTCTAGAGAAGTCCCTGCTGGTAAAAAAGACCAATCGGTCTTTTAATTTCCTGGCTGTTGGTATCAAGAGTATTGATTGTGGAATCAAGCAAGCTGAAGCTGTTAACAATCTCAATGTCTTCTCTGTCTATCATAGTGCCACCAATTAGTCCAATGGTGGGACTCTTTGTTGTTTGTGTTTTGGTGTTGGTGTTTTGTTTTTTTTTTTTATGTTGAACTTCAATCCTTATTGAAGACCTGCAGCACATACCTCAGGTTCTCCTCAGTGTCAGCAAGCAAGGTTGTGTCATCTTCATAATTAAAGTTACTGATAAGTCAGTCTTCCTCTGGTTCTAATTCCACATTCCTCCTCATAAAGTCCAGCCTCCTGAATATTCTGTTCTGCATGTAGATTGAAAGGCTATGGAAATCAGATGCATCACTGGCATCTACTTTTTCTGATCTTGAGCCATGCAGTGTTTCCCTGCTCCATTCTGACAACTATCTCATGGTCCCAGTATAGACTTTACATAGCACAGTCCAGTGTTCTGGAATTTTCATTCTTTTCAGGTTAGCCACAGTTTATCATAATCCACACAGTCAAATGCCTTTGCATAGTCAGTGAAACACAATAGACACTCCTATGGTACTTTCTGCTTTCAGCTAAGATCCATTTAACATTGGCTATTATGTCCTTAGTGCCATAGCCTCTTCTAAACCCAGCTTGCACATCTGGCAGTTCTCTGTTGATGTACTGTTTTAGTCATTTTTGGATAATCAGGATCTTGTTTGTATATGATATTAATGATATTTCCACACTCTGTCAGGTCACCTTCTTTTTTTTTTTTTTTTTTTGAATGGGAATAAATATGGATCTCTTCCAGGCAGTTGGCCAGGTAGTTGTCCTGCAGATTTCTTGGCACAACATGGTGAGCACAAACCAGGGCTGCATTAGTTTGTTGAACTACGTCAATTGCTATGTTATCAATTCCTGGGGCCTTATTTTTTGCAAGTTCCTTCAGAGCAGCTTGAACTTCCTCCTTCATCACCACAGGCTCTTGATAATATTTTGTTTCATGAACTGTTTTGTGTCAGCCAATTCCTTTTGGTATAGTGACTCTGTGTACTCCTTGCATCTTCTTTTGATGCTTCCTGGGTCGTTCAACAATCTGCCCTCAGCATCCTTAAGTATTGCAACTTGAGGCTTGAATTTGTTCTTCAATTCCTTCAAGCTTAAGAAATGCCAAGTGAGTTCGGCTCTTTTGATTTTCCAACTCCAGCTCTTTATATATTTTATTATAATACTTGACTTTGTCTTCCTGTGCTGTCCTTTGAAATCTTCTGTTCAGCTCCTTAGTGATTTCTTCTCTTTGCTTTGTTTTCTCAGCATTCTAGTGCAATATTCAGTCTGTTCTGTCATCCATCTTGATGTTGTCTTTTTCCTCTGTCTTTGTAATGACCTTTTGCATTCGTCATGGATGATATTCTTGCTATCCTCCAACAGTTTATCTGGTCTTTGCTCATTAGTATTCAAGTCCTCAAACTAAGGTGGTCTTTAAATTCACATGGCATAGACTCAAGGTCAAACTTTGGTTCTTGTAGATTTCATTTTCTTTAGCTTCAGTTTGAACTTACATATGACAAGTTGATGGTCTGTTTCACAATCAGCACCTGGCCTAGTTTTCACAGCTGATATTGAACTTCTCCAGTGATCTTTCCCACAGACATAATCAGTCTGATTTTTGTGTGGACCATCAGGTGAAGTCCATGTGTATAGTCACCGTGTTTCTCATAAAAGGTATTTGCCATGAATAAATCATTGATGTACAGAAATCTATCATTTTTTAATATTATTATAATAGTTTATTTACAAAATTTGAATACATTGTTTTCCACACCAGATTCTTCCAATTCCCCACCCCCACCCCCACCAAATTGTGGGGCCTGATTTTTAAGAAGCAATAAACAAGAAAGTAGACAACATTTTATCTCCAGCCTCATTTCTGTCACCAAGCTCATGTATCCCAACTACCAATTCTTCTTCCCTGTTACTAAATTTTGCATTCAGCTCCATCTCACATTTTTCAGGCATGTTCCCGGGAGGGACCAATCCTTGGAGAAGGACATCATGCTTGGAAGGATGGAGGGATAGCACAAGAGAGGAAGAGCTGAATGAGACCCACCGTAACTGGGATAATGGGGTTAGGAGTATCAGAGACAGTGAGACTTACTCAGGATAGGACAGGTTTCAGAGCTATTGTCTGTACATAATGTCACTATGAGTCTCAGATGACTTGATGACATATAACAACAACAATGACATCACGTGGAAGTTCAGGAAACAAGAATCCAAGATCATTTTTACCCCTGGAGATGAAGAGTCAAACTCTCATGTCTCCTAGACCATGGGCTCCTTTCTTTGTTTCTGAACATAATCCCAGCAGGTTCTGTGAGGCAGCCTGTAGAGGACTCGGCTTGTGACATTGACAGCATTGCCCTGATGCTGAGAGTCAGTGAAGCAGCCAGATCTACCACTCAAGAGGCAGGGGTGGGAGGATATTGGCCCGAATTGGGTTTCAATCTGCTTATGAACCCTTGCAAATAACTTTGGATCATGATTACATGAATCAAAGGAGCTTTCGTAAAAACTCTCACTATGGAGAAGTTTGATGATACATAAAATTAGAAATTACCTTTATTTTTTAAAAGTGAAAATGGATAAATCTGAAGAGAATAACCTAATAAGCTCTCATGGCCCCATCACCCTTCCCCACTCCACTTTTCATCTATGGCTATTCTTGTTTCCATCTCTCTGTCCATCTGCTCCTCATTAATTCTCATATAATTTAGGAGACAAAAGACTGTCAGGAGCTGGCTAACCTGCAAAGCAGGATCAGCAACGCCTTGTAAAAACAGCACGACCACTCATCTTGGCTTGACCATCCTTTCTACAGTAAACAACTCCAGGAAGCAGTATGCTAATGAATAATGAGGGACCAAAAGCCTCAGAATTCTAGGAATGTGATACCTTCTTGTTTTCCAATAGATATCACAGAATATCCCAGACTTCTTTGTTTTGTGTTGTTGTTGTTATGTGCCATCGAGTTGCTTGCGACTCATAGCGACCCTATGTACAACAGCCCTAACCTCTGCTCTGTCCTGTGCCAATCGCACTGTCTCCGACACTCCCATCCTGATTATCCCAGTCACTGAATCAATCCACCTCATAGAGGGTCTTCCTCTCCTGTGCTGTCCCTCCACCCTCCCAAGCATGATGTCCTTCTCCAAGGACCCGTCTTTCCTCACAACATGTCCAAAGTATGTTAGATGGAGCCTCAGAATCCTTGCCTCCAAGCAGCCACCCAGTTTAACCCTTTCCAGGACAAATCTGTTTGTTTTCCTAGCAGTCCATGGTATTCTCAATACTCTTCTCCAGCACCACATCTCAAAGGCACCAATTCTCCTTCTATCCTTCTTGGTCATTGTCCAACTCTCTGATGCATAACAAGTGATTGCGAAGACCATGGCCTGTATCAGACACACCTTAGTCTCCAGAGAGACACCATTGCTCTTCAGTACTTTGGAGAGGTCCCTAACAGCAGACTTTCCCATGGCAATGCGCCTTTTAATTTTCTGGCTGCTGGTGCCAAGACTGTTGACTGTGGAGCCAAGCAAACTAAAGTTGTGTACAATCTCAATCTCTTCACCATCCATCCTGATGCTGCCAATTGGTCCAGTGGTGAGAATCTTTGTCTTCTTGACATTGTTTTGTGTTGAGGTCTGGGAATGTTTGATCTATCAGTCAACATCTCTGGACAGATAAGAGATAATGCAGTTACCCCTGCAGGCCTGTTTCTAAGACGTGTATATATACCCTTGCCAGAATATTAAACTTGCTATTTGTCATCAGCAATTAGCCTCTCCACATCTTCATTTCAACCTGGTGCCTTCTATTGGCGGAATTCTCCTGACATGTTGGGGCTGGATCGCCGATAAAAGACCATTTTATTAGTAAATATTTCAGTATGTATATTAAAAAGATAAGTGCTCTCTTATAAATGTAACATATATTGGTAACATATAGCGTAGAATTAATAATAATAATCCATAATATTATCAGATATATTAAACTTTTCCTTTATCTCATAAGTTTTATTTGTATAGTTTGTTCATTTTAGTTAGGATACTACAGTTTATATTTTGTGATTGGCTAAGTATGTGTTTGTGAACATGGTTCTGTGTGAGGCGAGCACTGTGTCATCATCTGACTTCCTCTAACTTCACAAAATGGAAAAGGAATTACCATCAGCAGCACAAGCACAAGGCTTATTTCTGTGAAGTCACACATGCTCTAAAACTTTTCATCAATTCTAACACAAATCACACCCCAGGGCGTGATTCTCTTCTGAGTTTCAAATTTCATTACATGATCACTGAGAACTTAGCCAACACTCATTATTACAGAATTTTAGGAAAGAAATAATTTGTAATTCAGGCTCAGGATCAACTCAGGATGCATTCCCTCAGTCAGGACAGACTCTTTCAGCTGTGCATCAAAGCAGGCTTCCCTTTGGACCTTGGTCCTGTGGTCTGGCTCTGCCTCTTTTGGCAAGGGTTACAAAGCTCTTTTAGCTCTGCTAATCTTGGGTGGAGAACAAACAAATTTGTCCTAGAGAAGGTGAATTAGGCTGCTCCTTGGACATAAGGATTCCGAAGCTTTGTCTGACATACTTTGGGTATGTTGCAAGGAGGGACCAGTGCTTAGTGAGAGATGTCATGCTTCCGAGACTCGGACAGTGCAAAAGAGGAAGACCATTGATGAGATGGATTGACTCAGTGACTGGGATAATGGGGGTAGATGTGTCAGAGACAATATGATTGGCACAGGATGGAGGAAGGTTTAGGGCTGTTGTACGTAGAGTCACTATGAGTTGCAGGTGACTCGATGGCACATAACAACAACAACAACAACAATCTTGGCTGGATGGTAAAGTTGATTGATCCTCTCACTTGCAGTCCATACACCTTATTTACCTGGTTCCACCTCACAATAATGCTGTTTATCTCATCTATGCTATTGGCAAGCTAGCTAATCCTTATCTTGTGGTGTGTGTGTGTGTGTGTGTGTGTGTGTGTGTGTGTGTGTGTGTATGTGTGTTGTGCACTGACCCATAGCTGACCCTCCAGTGGATTTTCAGAGGCAGGAAGAAATTGTCAATCTTTCTTCTGCAGAGCAACTGATGGATTTAAACTATGTGCCTTCAGGATCATAGTACAATTTCTTACCACTAAGCCACCTAGAAGCACCTCACATATGCATGACCTTAGTCATGTAGTGACTTTACAAAGTCTTTGGCTAGAAAAGCAATTAACTTTTTTTTAAATTCAATTACCTATTTCTAGGTCCCCTCAACATCTTTCTCTTCCTTGCAGTTATTTTTTTTTTTTAAACAACTATTACTTCTGCAGTAGAAGCTTCACAGTCTGAAATTTGCTGTTTGTTTTCCCTTAGTGTAATTGATCTTGTTTCTCCCTTCTCTGTAAACTGGTAGTCACATGCCAAGTCTCAGCCAGCCATTTAAGAAGAGCTTCTTCTTCATTGTTTTTTTAAGAAGAGTTTCTTTACATTACCCTAAGTACCTACTGAAGCATTCCTTATTTCCCTATCCTACGAACAAATAAATAAAACAACAACTTGTATTCTCTATTAGCCTGTTGATACCTAAAGCTGTACTAAAGTTGACTAATAAACTAAAGATTTTGTTTTAATCTCCAAATTAAACTGCAAAAGCATCCAGGAAAGGACAAATTTATTAGACATTTATTCTTGAGTATGATTGTGTTTATGAAATCCTTTTCTAAACAAGTTTCTGAATGTGGGATTGGGGAGATAGAGGAATGTAAGTACATAAGTAGTATGTATGTACATTTCAGAGAGAATAAGAAATGAGATGATTAATGAGAAAGAGAAGTCCCTAACTGGTACAAATATTTAATATGTTGGCTGCTAATTGCCATATTGAAGGTTTGAGTTCAACCAGAGATATCTCTAAAGAAAGGTCTGGTGATTTAATTCTGAAAAAAATTGCTATGGAGAACCCTGTGGAGCATAGTTCTACTTTAACACTCCTGGGCTCACATGAGTCGGAATTGACTTGATGGCAACTGAGAATGGCAGTCAGAACTGGTTAAAACGAGACTCATTCCTTTTTTTTTTTAAATTTAGTTTGTTTATTTTTCATTTCAATGAACATCTACAGAGATTTTGGAATTTCATTCATTCATTGTTGCACCCTCCTCCCCGCACCGCCCCCCCATTTGCTCCTCTCCTTGAAAAGCAAAAGAAAAACTCCCTCATTGGTACACAATCCCCCCACACCTCCCCAAACCCCATCCCCACCCCCAAATATAATCCACTCTGCAACCCTCATTGCATACTCCTACGATAAAAATAATGCCCTAAAATATAATACTTTTAGACTATTCCCTCCCCCATAGACGTCAATGCCGTAAACATATTTCATTCAGTTTTAAAACCCCCAGGTACTGAGCACTTGCTGTGTTCTGGGCTCTGTTTTCAAGTAAGTGGATGAAAAGAGACTGTTTTAATTACCCTCTATGTTGCTGTTGTTGTGTACCGTCAAGTCTGACACAACTCATAGCTGACCTTTCAGTGGGTCTTCAGAGACAGTGAACTGCATGGGAGAAGATTGCCCATCTTTCTCCTAAGGAATGGCTGGTGGACTAGATTTGCGTGTTTTTTGGTTGACAGTGTGACTCCTTACCTTTAAACCACTAGAACTCTCTTGTTCTATAGTACGTCTTTGTTGTTTTTGTTATGTGCCATTGAGTCGCTTGCCACTCATAGTGACCCTATGTACAGCAGCCCTAAACTCTGCTCTGTCCCATGCCAATCACACTGCCTCTGACACACCCATCCTAATTATTCCAGTCACTGAATCAATCCCCCTCATAAAGGGTCTTCCTCTCCTGCGCTGTCCCTCCACCTTCCTAAGCATGATGTCCCTCTCCAAGGACCAGTCCCTCCTTACAACATGTCCAAGATACGTCAGATGAGGCCTCAGGATCCTTGTGTCCAAGGAGTAGCCTGGTTTAACCCTCTCCAGGATGAATCAGTTTGTTTCCTTAGCAGTCCATGGTACCCTTAATACTCTTCTACAGCACCACAGCTCAAAGGCATCAATTCTCTTTCTGTCCTCCCTAGTCATTGTCCAACTCTCTGACGCGTAACAAGTGATTGCAAAGAAAAGATTATGGCCTGTTTCAGATACACCTCAGTCTCTAGAATGACATTATTGCTCTTCGGTACTTTGGCAAGGTCCTTAACAGCAGACTTTCCCATCACAATACGTCTTTTAATTTGCTGGCTGCTGTTACCAAGAGTGTTGACTGTGGAGCCAAGCAAACTAAACTGTGACCAATCTCAATCTCTTCACCATCCATCCTGATGCTGCCAATTGGTCCAGTGGTGAGAATCTTTGCCTTCTTGATATTGAGCCTCAATCCATTTTGAAGACTGCAGCCCTGGACCCTCTGCAGCAAACACTTCATTTCCTCCTCAGTTTCAGTGAGCAGAATTGTGTCATCTGCATAAGGCAGATTGTTGATAAATCTTCCACCAATCCTGATGACACACTTCTCCTCATAGAGCCCAGCCTCCCAGATAATCTGTCCTGCATACAGCTTGAGAAGGTATGGAGACAGGGCACATCCCTGGTGTAAGCCCTTCCCAATATTACCTTCCTCTTACTCTTTTTTCCTTTCCAAGTAAAGACTGTTGTTCTGTAACTGTGAAGTCAGAACAGACTCATGGCTTACCCTCCACAAGGTTTTCAGATGCTATAAATTAAACAGATGAGGGAGAGAACAGTTTAAAAGTGATATATGATAGAATATTATGATTATCACAGGAATCCAGAATTAAGGTTGCACAGTGGAGTGCATTTGGGGCGGAGGGATTGTATACCAATGAAGAAGTTTTGCTTTTCAAAGAGAGGAGCGAACTGGGGGGGAGGGGGGTAAAGAAAAAAGTGCAACAATGAATGAATGAAAATCCAAAGTCTCTGTAAATGTTGTTCATTAAAATTAATAAAATAAAATTTAAACAAAGAAAAAAATTACATCAGAGGTGATTATCTATCTTCAGAAAAATAAAAATAAAATCACTGAGGCAAAAAAAAAAGCACTGAGGCTCAGCCCAGCTTAGATAAGTTGTAGAAGTGCAATGCTGAATCGTGGTAGTGCTGCGATTCCCCTCCATGCTTCTGGCTCCAGAGCTCTCTCTTCTTACCTCCCAGCTTCCTTCTCAAGGGAACCACCACCCTTACTTTCACTCTGTGTTTCTCAGACAAGGGAGAAACAGAAACAGATAATGATCCCTTAACATGGGTGGTTTCCAACCTCTGGTGTTGCCTGTTCTGGACCCGGCCTGGGGCTCATTCCCAGACATCTCAGACAGCAACCGGGGGGGGGGGATTGTCTTTTTCTTTCTTTCCTTTTCCTCTTTGCCTTTTTCTGGAAAAGAAGTCAGGAATGCTAGCTCTGTAAACTTTGCCTTCTGACTAGACAGATAGATGCTTATGATTTCTATTGTGCTACCATGAGTCAGCAAGATTTTAGGAAATAGATATTGGCTTGTTGCAAATGAGATTGTAAGACTAGCAGAAATCTTAGACCAGACCCCCCCCCCCACGCAAATACACCAAAACCCCCAAAACACTAAAAAATGCACCAAAACCTCACTCAAAACAAAAAAGTGTCTCTCAACGTTCCAGCAAAATGGACTATCTCTATTTCTTGACTGGAGGCTTATGTGATTTTCCCAGTTTTCATCTCTACCAAAAGGAGTTCTTGTGGCCCAGTGATAAGAAGGTTCACTGCAATCCCAAAGGTTCGAATTTAACAGCTTCTCTTCTGGAGAATGGGCAACCTCCTGTGTGCTCTATTGCCTCTAAAACTTGCTAGAGGATCAGCTACTACATATAACAATAGTCTCTTTCAGAGTCTACAGAATAGTATGTGGAAGTCAGAGAACCCCAGCTCCTTCCCTCCCTTCCTCTGATCCATGGCCATTTTGAAGCTGCTCAAGTGAAGTATTAACCGGTAAGACTTGGTGGAGAGGAACGAGGGCCCTTAGCCAACTGTATTGAGGAAGCAGCTCTGATCTTCCTTAATGCTGAGATTACGCACAGTGGCAAATCTCTCTCAACTCTTAATGCTGGGTGACTAACATGTCATTATTTAGAATGTATTTTGTAGGCAATTTCACCATCTAAGACAAGTTCTGAGACAAAAGGATGTGAGTGGAATCAGTTGAAGCATGGACCCATTTCTCATATTTATTGTTATTCCTATTTGTTTAATCCATACTTGAGCTGGGCCACTGCTTACCTTCAGCAATCTTGTGCCAATGCAGAGATTTAAGCCATGTTGGAGACAAGCTTTCTTATGAACCAGTGCTGGGGAAGGGCATTGGCTTTCGTTACCTATGCACAATAAAACCTGTGAGACATTCTTAAAAAGAAATGCAGAAAAGTAAAAAAAAAAAGTTTCACAAAGAAGTCATTTGTCTTTAGCCAAATTCATCTGGGTATGATATGGGTTGCTGCAGACATAAAACTGTGTGGAGTCTGGCTTCGGGGTTTAGAATTATAAAATATTCATGGCGTATAATTTTGCATAATTTGTTTAGCTACCAAGACATAATTTAGTTATTTGGTGCATGAATCCTTCAGAAGGCCCACAAAAAAGAGAAAAACCAGACTTATAGAAGCTAAAGCCAGCTTTGATAGAAACATAGGTAAGATGAACATACAGGGCCTTATGTACACAATAAGCATATATGAAAATAATAAACACCAGGGCACATAGATTCTACATGTAATTAATTACCCCTGTTAATTTTCAGCAGGACTTTATAGGGGCACTTTGAGTTTATGTTACCTCACATCACTCTGCTGATGATGCCAAAGAAGTGAGATAGAGAATAAGTCTCCTATTTCAGCAAGCTTTAGGTTATAAAACTCCTAGATCAGTGGATGAGATAATAAACGTAGTAATTCATTTATCCAAAGCATAGCAATATCCTCTACAAGTCCAGGACAGTGCGGAGCCCTGATAGGTATATTTGTCAAAAGTGGTTGCTATCCCCAGGGGAGTTTACAATCTAGTTGAGACAAGACATCTAAACAGAAACAACTAGAGAACAACTTGCTCTGAGGCATAATTTAAACAAGTGCAAGCTAGCATGGTAGAGCCCTCAAATCCATGCACAGAAATGCAAATAGGGCAAAGGTTTTATTTTTATTTTTGTTTTTGTTTTCCCTACCCCCTCTCCTTCACTGCTCCAAGCCAGGCCATACTCCTGTCCTCTCTCTGGGACACTGGGACAACCCAGTGGGATAAGCCATCTGTTTGTAGGCTTACTTCGTCCAGTTCACTCTCCATCTTGGTATCAGAAGTCAGGAAAGCAAAAGATGAATTATATTGGGGAAAATCTGCTGTCAGGGACCTCTCTAGAGTACTGAGAGACAATGATGTCAGTCTAGATACTAAGGTGCACCTGATGATCCAGGCCATGGTCTTTGCAATTACTTGTTATGCATCAGAGCTCTGGACAATGACTAATGATTACAAAAGAATTGATGCCTTCAAGTTGTGGTGCTGGAGAAGAGTCTTGAACATACCATGGACCACCAGGAGAGCAAATAGTTCTACCTTGGAGATGGCGAAACCAAGTTTCTCATTGGAGGCTGTTGTTGTTGTTGTTATGTGCCGTCGAGTCATTTTCGACTCATAGCGATTCTATGTACAACAGCCCTAAACCGTGCTCTATCCTGTGCTAATCGCATTGCCTCTGACACACCCATCCCGATTACCCCAGTCACTGAATCAATCCACCTCATAGAGGGTCTTCCCCTCCTGCGCTGTCCCTCTACCCTACCAAGCGCGATGTCCCTCTCCAAGGACCTGTCTCTCCTTAAAACATGCCCAAAGTGTGTCAGACGGAGCCCCAGAATCCTTGCCTCCTAGGAGTAGCCTGGTTTAACCCTTGCCAGTATGGATCTGTTTGTTTTCTTGGCAGTCCATGGTACATTCAATACTCTTCTCCAGCACCACAGCTCAAAGGCATCAATTCTCCTTCTATCCTTCCTAGTCATTGTCCAACTCTCTGATGCATAACAAGTGATTGCAAAAACCATGGCCTGTATCAGGCGCACCTTAGTCTCCAGAGAGACACCGTTGCTCTTGAGTACTTTAGAGAGGTCCCTAACAGCAGACTTTCCCATCGCGATATGCTTTTTGATTTCCTGACTTCTGGTGCCAAGAGTGTTGACCGTGGAGCCGAGCAAACTGAAGCTGTGAACAATCTCAATCTCTATCTCTTCGCCATCCATCCTGATGCTGCCAATTGGTCCAGTGGTGAGAATCTTTGTCTTCTTGACATTGAGCCTCAGTCCATACTGAAGGCTGCAGTCCTTGACCCTCTGCAGTAAGTGCATGAGGTCCTGCTAAGTTTCAGGGATCAGGGTTGTGTCGTCTGCATAACGCAGATTGTTAATAGATCTTCCATCAATCCTGATGCCACACTTCTCCTCATAGAGCCAGCCTCTCAGATAATCTGCTATGCATACAGGTTGAAAAGGTATGAAGATATGACACATCCCTGACGTACACCCTTCCCAATTTTGAACCAGGCAGTGTTGCCCTGCTCTGTTCTGATGACTGCTTCTTGGTCCAAGTATAGGTTTCACATTAGCACGATTAAATGTTCTGGGATTCCCATTCTTCTCAGAGTCAGCCACAGTTTGTTATGATCCACACAGTCAAATGCCTTTGCATAATCAATGAAACACAGATAGACATTCTTCTGGTACTCTCTGCTTCCAGCTAAGATCCATCTAACATCAGCTACAGTATCCCTAGTACCACAATCCCTTCTAAACCCAGCCTGGACTTCTGGCAGTTCTCTGTTGATATACTGTTCCAGTCGTTTTTTTATAATCTTCAGTAGAATCTTGCTTGCATTGGAGGCTAGGATGTGTAAAATGGTGATATTGATGGCATTGGGGGCATACTTTACCATAGGTGTGCTCGACCCAAGCCAGAGTATTTTCAATTGCTTTGTACATATCTGAAAATTGGACAATGAATTAGGATGATAGAAGAAGAATTGATGCCTTTGAATTGTGGTGTTGGCAAAGAGTACTAAATATCCCATGGATCACCACAAGGGCAAACAAATCTGTCTTGGAAAAAGTGCAACCAAAGTGTTCTTTGGAAGGAAAGAAGATGAAACAAATTGTATCTCATGTTCTTTAAACATGTTTTCAGGAGAATCCAGCCAGTGGAAAAAGACATCACCCTGGTAAAGATAGAGAGTCATCGAAAAAAGAGAAAGACTCTCAATGAAATGAATTGGCCCACTGACTGTAACAATGGGCTTGAGTATGAGGGAGATCATGAATAAGCAAGATAGGCACCTAACAACAACAATATGGCATAGGGTTGTTGTGACAAATTAGTTTACATATGTGAGAGTACTTTTGATAAGGCCTGACACAATGTTAGCTACTGTTAAGATAATTAGCACCACTGTTATAAACAGGTCTAAGACAGTGTGTGTGGGGGGGATGGGGGGGCATTGGGAGGAAAATAGGCTAAGAGTCAGTAGATAAGGACCATTTGATTAGAACAGATGAAAGAAAGAACTGTCTAAAAGGAATATATGATTAGTCATCATACGTATGACAACAGCCCAGAATAAGAGGTGTATCATTGAAAAGAGGACTTGGGGTATGGGAAGTAATTGTGCAACAATGAATGCTTTTTTAAAAAAATTAACTGGAGGAGGGGAAAGGGAGGGAGAGGGGGTAAAATGTGCAACATTGAATGAATAAAAAAGAATCTAACTTCTCTGTAAACATTCATTAAAATCACAAAGTAAAATTTCATTTAAAATATTTGCTATGATGTGATTTAAGTATAAGATATAACGGTATGTGGTCTGTAACAAAGTCAGCTATTGTCATTGCAATTCCTTCTTCAATGGAAGGAGACTAGTTGGGCTCTGGCCTTGTTTGGCTCCAGCAGTGAACACTGTGCCTGGTGTGTAGGCAATGCTCACAATGATTTTGTGACTGATCAGATGAATAGATTGTTAGACAGAGAATTGGATGAAATATAGGACTGAGTCTGTCACAGGTGATCAGGGGAAGAGCGGCAAAGGACCACCTAGCACAGGGAGTGTGGAGCCCGGGCAGTTTGGATTGCTTTCTGGGCCCATATACAGCTTAGATCTCCATACCTATAGCGCCCGGCTGGGGTGAGTGCTGGGCTGTTAGTGCATTTAAAGGAGAGCAGTAAACATGGAGATGGGAAAATCATAAAAGAAGAACAGCAAAAACAAGAACTCTACATGTGAGCAAAATAGATATGATTGCAAAATGACTACCATAAAACTGTAATTTCCTATGAATTTTAAAACTAACCTTTTCTAGATTATAACGGCAATACATATTCATGGGAGAAAAATTGAAATATGCAGGAAAGCATACACAAAAAGAAAAATTACCCGTAATCCCATAATGAAAAAATAGTCACATTGATGTAATCATGCTTCTAGGTTTGTTGGTTTTTTTTTTTTTTTTCTTATGCACGTGTACGTTTTAATATAAAATTGTCTATTTTTATCCCTCCATTTTCAGAGATCATCTAGTCTAAGGCACTGGTCCTGTATTGCATTTTGTTGCCTGAGGGCCAGGACCAAAGTGGGATTGTCCACTTGCTGTTGAGGAGGTCCCCTCCCTGTTGCAATTCCCTCAGGTCACAGTCAGTCACCTTCAGAGCTATTTCTAGACAGCACGGTTTGACCTGTTTAGACTCTGGTTGCTTTGGTTATCTGTTCAACTTTGACTTTCCAGCCATTGGGTTTAACTTTTGAACTCAGTACAAGTTCGACCTTGGTCAGTTGGGGCATCTTCATCTAGAATTTCATGACAGAACTAGGAATAATCACTTGGCTGCTGACTTGAGTTTGTGTGTGTGTGTGCGGGCATGTGTTTGTGTGTGTGTGTGTGTTTTATGTATTGTTGTTGTTGTTAAGTGCCACTGAGCTGTAGATGACTCAAAGCGACCCTATGAAGGAAAGACCTGAATATTTATATAACTTTCATCATTTCTCCAAGTTCAAAGGGTTTCCGGAGGCAAGCTATTTAGGAAGTGGATGCCACTCCTGGTTCCAAGCTTGTTTTAATTGGGGAGCTCACCAAACATTGTCCAGCATAGGTAACCATTATCACATTTGACACATCAGTGTCTCAGTGTTTAGCATCACAGCAACCACGAATTACCTCTGTATAGCAAATGGACAGAGCAGTGATATACCACTTAGAAGAATGTTTGACCAAAAATTGAAACCAGGCCTGAGGGCTGCAGACTAAAATCACCCACCTTTGGCTTGGTAGCATTCTGGAGCAGCTTGACTCTACAGAGGTTTTGATTTCTGGTTCTGGTGAAACTCTGGGTGCATTGTTGACTAGCCGTTGGCTAGTATTGTATTTGGCCTCCTATTTAAAAAGGCATTTAGTCACCAGGATGGGGTTGGAATCCAGGTGGGAAATTTTATGTATACCAGTAAATACATATATGGACATCATTTTGATCCTATTCTTGGGTGTATATATAGCCTAGAATAAAACAAAAACTCCAAGACAGTAGTCATTGAATTAATTTCAAGTCATGGTGGCCCCATGTGTGCAAAAGTAGAACTGAACTCCACAGAGTTTTCTTGTGTTTTTGTAGCTATGTTCAGTTTAAAATGATCTTAAAGCTAAGATCATTAGGTCTTTTTTTTCTCTCAAAGTGACTCTAGATGAAACTTGAACCACCAACCTTTTATCTTTCTGTGTTTTGTGTTTTTTTTTTCTTCTTTTTAAGCTTTTCACTATAATTCGAAAGTTTACAGAGTAGATCGGTATTCCATCCAATCATTCATATTTAATTTGTTTCTTGAATTAATTACAATCCCGAGATTATATCATCAGTCTTTCTACTATCTCTTTGCGGTTTTCTCATTTCTATTCCTCCTTCCATCTTCTCCCTTCCTGCCTTCTAAATTTTATCCCTGGGAAAGTGCTTCTCTTATGATCTTGTGGGGTTGATAATTCTAAGAGTATCACCCTTCCATTTTTGTTCATCTTATAGATCTGGCAAAGGTGAGTTCCATTTTAAGCTCAATGGGACAGTAGTAAGGTTTATAGTCTAAGGGCTTTCACTAACTTCCATCAAGTCAGTAAACCTGGTCATTATGGTAACTTTGACAGTTTCACTGCCTACATTTATCTCCTACTCTGTCTAGGACTTAATCTTGTTATTTTTTTTTAGATCAGTTGGCTATGGCAGCTGGGCACCATCTAGTTCTTCCGGTTTCAGGCTTGTGGAAGTTGAAGTCTATTAGTGCTGTGGACTCTTTGCTTACTTGTATCTTTTATTTTCTCCATTCTTCTTTGCTCCAGACAAGGGCCAATAGTTCTACCAACTTCTGGCAGGCAAGAGTGTTAACCCTTGCACTATACAAGGGCGTCTGATCTAAAGCATAAATGTGGACTGAAGGTAACTGTGTTTTCCCTCCCAGTGTACAGGATTCCTACTTGGGCCCACCAAAAGACTGACAGAAATGAGACCAGAATTCTATGTCTAGAACCAGGATTTGTCATCATAACTTGATTTCATGAGTGGAAGTGAGTTGAGCTATAAAGTCTAGTCTAACCTAGCAACTCTGCTAACTTGATTTCAAATTCCAAACTCTTGAAATCATACTTGGGTACAGTTTATCCTGGATCCTGGGTTAGGATTGAATCTAAAATGAGACCAAGTATTTGTCAAGTATGGGATTGAAAAAAGGAGGTATATGGCATAGAGAGGCAGTTTTCACAGGAGATATTTTAGAAATTAAAATCCACTTTCCATCTAGAGGAAAAAAAATCTCTTCTTTAAAGCTCCTGGCAGAAGGTCATGCAGCATCTACTTGGGCATAACTATTGACAAGGTCTTATTTCACCATCCAGAGTCTCAGGATAGAAAATTCTTCTTTCCATAACAATCTAAAATGCACTTTTTATCAAATCCCCCAGATGCTCTGCTGGAGAAGGAGGGACAATTGCCTCCTGTACCAGTCAGATCCGATTTGATGGTATACACATTTAAAAAAATGCACTTTTGGGGGGAACATCCACCTAGAAGCCCTCTGCTTCTCTAGAATAGACCAGCTCATACCTACATTGGGCAGACAGTACCAGACGATCTCTTGCTGCGTCCAGGTCAGGAGCAAGCCTTCTACATATCACTGAATGCCAGAGGCTGGGAAAGAGGGAGTGCCAGAGAAAAGAGGCTGAGGTAAACACACAGTCTTCTCTTGCAAGGAACTCAGGAACAATGTGTCAGTGTTACCAACTCTTACCAAAAGGGAGTCAGGGCATTTGCTTTCTAGAAAGCAGAAAGAAGGATGTACGGGCAAAGCTTAGGGTCAGGGATCGGGTATTTTATTAGGAGGATGAGAAAGATAGGAAATGTTCACCCTCCTGGATCCTTTATAGTCCTACTGGATTAGAATGCTTGGTAGAATCAGGAGAAAGAGAAAATCACATTAAAGATCAGATGATTCAATTTTAATTAAGAGTGTCAAAGAGAAAGGCTTGTGGTCTTCTAAACATGAATGCAAAATATCTAACTTGACTGTTAAGATATACTTGAAGACATATGGGAAGACTGGAGGCAAAGAGACTATACAATAGGCTATGCTCTTGTAACAAAAACTATTCAAATTACAATGCTTAAATAACATATCCCAAATGCTGTTTTAAGGAGCTCTGGTAATGTAGTTCATAGCATGTTGCATTGTTAACCAAAAGGTTGCCCGTCACTTTGAAGGGAAAAAGGTGAACAGTAATTCCCCATTATGATTACAGCCCTGGAGACTGAACCATGGCTCAGAATCAACTCAGTCACAGTGGGTCTAGTGGATCTGATTTGGTTTTGATTATATGTGGCGCAGTGCAGTGGTTACAAGGAGCCCTGGTAGTGGAGTAGTTAAGTGTTCACCTGTGGAGTAGTTAAGTGTTCACCTGCGAACCAAATGCTGGTGATCCATCAGCTACTGCAAGGGAGAAAAACCTAGCATCTGCTTCTATAACGATTGTTGTTTGCCGTCAAGTTTCAAGTTGGAACTGACTCATCACTGAACCTCCAGCAGGTTTTTGGAGGCAGTAAATCGCACAGGAGGAGATTGCCCATCCTTCTCCTGTAGAGCAACTGGTGAATTTAAACAGCATGCCTTTGGAATTGCAGCACAACTTCTTACCACTAGGCTGTCAGGATTCCTTTTCTGTAAAGATTATTGTCTTGAAAACCCTCTGGGGCATTTTCATTCTGTCCTGTACGGGTCAGTGGGTTTGGGTCTTTGGGTTAGATGGTGGTTATAGGAAGACACGCAACCGTCAAAACTCAGTCAAAGGAATACATCTAAGATCTGTGTATTTGTGTGTGTATGTCAATTATATCTCAAATAAAACAATAATGATACTACTAAACACATTTATTTCTGTCTCATATAAAAGGCAAAAGTTGGATAAGTAGCATTTCTGCTTAACCTATTACCTCTGACTTTCTCAATTGATAACTCCATCTCCCTGGTGCATAAAGGGAGTCTGGGAGAGGGAAGACAGGACAAGGATCTTGTCTTCAGGTTGAAGCTGATTTGGAATTTGACACATTCCTCTCCTCACATCATCACATTCCACAGGAACAGGTTGAGTCACGAAGCTGTATGGAAGACTGGGAGATAGAACTGTAACTGAAAAGCCATCAGGCAGCTCATGGGCCATGTATCAAAGGATGAGGACCAGTGACAGCAAGGAATAATTAATGATAGAAAGATTTGGGCTGATCATAATACTTTGCTGCCGTGAAACAGGACAGCTGACTCCAAGAGAGGGCTACAATTGACATAGCATGTGTAGGAGAATTTAAGGTTGGAGTTGGTGGGTGAGGAAACAGTGAAGCCATGATGGACACGAAGAAATAGGACAGACAGCTGGTTTGCTGGGGTGGGGCAGAGGGAAGAGATGGCCAAGGAAGATTTAGCATCTCTATCCTTAGAGAAGTTTAATAATAGAGGAGGCAGCTGTCACTGTTTTTTTAGGGTGTGGTTCTGCCTGGAGCTAAGTGAAAAAGATCTTTTAAAACACAAGGTTAAGAGTTTTGAAGGTAGGACAAAGTAGGAGTGGATGTCTGAGTGACAGCAGCTGGACTCTCCTTTGCCATCAATGATCCATCGAGATCCTTGATCTTAGGTTCCTCTGCTGGGCACTGTGGGCTTAGCACCCTCGCCTGTCTGGCACAGCCTACATCTTCCTTTTTCCTACTTTTGTATTTCTCAAACCACCAGCACAGCTACTTTTGTTTATGTCCAGTACTGAGCTATATCCTACCTTTGAAAACATTGTTCTATAACCACAAGTAGGGAAATCCATAGAGACAGAAAGCAGATGAAATCGTTCTGGGAGCAGGAAATGGGAAGTTGACTGCTTAATGAGCATGGGTTCTCTGCTGAGGTCATGACACTGTTTTGGAACTAGATAGAAATGATAGTTGGACAGCATCTTGACTGTACAGAATGCCAAAGAATTGTCCACTATAAAATGGTTCATTGTGTAAGACATCGGTCCAGAATAAGAGGTGCATTGCAGAGAGGACTAGGGAGGGAGAGGGAGAAAACAGAAATAATAAATGAATGGAAATAAAATGGTTCATTGTATGTTACATGAATTTCATCTCAATAAGAACGACAACAACAACCACACAACATGATTAGAGGCAGAACAAGGAGTACCTGAGTGGTGCAAACAGTTCAAATGTTCTGCTGAAGGGTTGGAGGTTCAAGCCCAACCAGAGATGCCTCAGAAGAAAGTCCTAAATAAGTAAATCAGCCATTGAAAACCCTGTGAGACACAGTTCTCCTGCACACAGAGTCCTCAGGAGGTGGGATCACTGGAATCATGTAGGCATCAAATGGTGTGGTTTTGGTAGGTAGAAAGAGCTCCCAATAATATGTTTTTAGTTCACATCCTGCAGTGAGAGTTGGGGGGAAGGGCTGAAAGGCTCTGATTCTTAGCAAAGTGATTGAAAGAAAACATTGGCAGATTGAAAGAAAATATTGTCAAGTCTGTGTAGCTTGTCTTGTCTTGTGTTCTTGTTCAAGTCTTGTCTTATTTAAATTGAAAGCAGTAAACTTTCTTGTTAAGAAATGAGGAACTCCTTAAAGGTGATGACAATGCAACTTATATCTTTGATTTCTCAGATGTTAAATTACTAACCATTCTGACTTAATGCAGTAACACAGTGGCTCTTCAAGAGCCTAAGTCTCACAACCTTTATCTACCACAAGAAGCAAAAATTCAAGAATTGGGAAGTTTTATCTAAGCCCTCAGAAACACAGCTATGAATTATTAAAGCATGAAACTGACTCATAGCTGGTCCTTCACTGGGTTTTCAGAGCAGTAGATAGCACAGGAGGACACAGCCCATCTTTCTGCCATTCAGCTACTGATAGAAAGAGCAGCTCGCATATTTCCGGTTTGCTTAGGCATATGAACACAGTTATTACAGCAAATCATCAATTAGATGAGCTACTGAATTAGGTTCCTATGTTGTATAACAAATTACCACAAATGCAGTGACTTACAACAAATATTCAATTTGTTAGCTTTCATGAGTCAGCAGTTGGGGCTGGGTCCAATGCTTGGGGTCTTACCAGGCTGAAATCACAACACTGGCTACAATTTTATCTGAATCTTCATCTAGACTCATTGAGATGTTTAGCAGAATTTAGTCCCCTGTGATTATACTAGTAGAGTCCCTGTTTTCTCCCTCACTGTTGGGAGGATCTCTCTCAACTCCTACAGGCTCTTCACAGATCCTAGTCACATGACCTTTTCACAATTGTTGCTAGGTGCCACCCCATCTAGTACAAGTCATAGTGACCCTATGATTAAAATATCTGAACCTTGCTCTGTCCTGCGCCATCTTCATACTTCCTGACACACAAGAGCCCGTTATGGCAGTCACTGTCAATTCACCTGGTTGAGCGTCTTCCTCTTCTGCCCCAACCCTCTACGCTTTCTAACATTGTGTCCCTCTCCAAGGAATAGACCCTCATAGCAATATGTCCAAAGTATTTGAGGCGAAGCCTTATCGTTCTTACATCCTAAGTGCACTCTGGCCACATCTTCTCTTAAACATATCTATTTGTTTTCTTGGTCATCTATGGGATATTCTCTTTTCCAACACCACAGCTCAAAAGTGACAATTCTTTTTCTGTCATCCTTATTCATTGTCCAGCTCTCAGATGCATAGCAAGTGATCAAGAAGACAATGGCCTGAATCAGATGCACCTTAGTCCCCAAACTGACATCATTACTCTTTCAAAATTTGAAGAGATCCTTAACTGCAGATTTTCCTAGTGCAATGCATCTCCTTATTTCCTGATTGCTGGTACCAACTGTGTTAATTGTGGATCCAAGCAAGATGAAGCTGTGGACAATTTCAATCTCCTCTCACCTATGTGGCCTATCTGTCCAATGATAAAAATCTTTGTTTTCTTGCCATTGAGATGCAATCCATACTGATTGCAGCATTTCTTAATTCAAGGATTCCTTGTTTAAAGTCCTCCACACTTTTAGCAAGCAAGATTGTGACACTTGTATAACACAGGTTATTGATGAATCTCCCTCCAATTCTGATGCCACACTCTTCTTCATATCCAGCTTCTTGAATAATATGCTCAGCATACAGATTGAATAGATATGGAGAGAGAATATAAGTCTGCCAAACTCACTTCTCAATTTTAAACCATGCAGTGTTCCCTTGCTCTCTTCGCACAACAACATCTTGGTCCAGGTATAGATTCTGCATGAGCACAAGTACTCTGGGACTCCTGCTCTTCTCAATAGACACCTTATTTCTTAAAGGACATCAGGAGATCATCTGCTGCTACTTCTTGTCTCTTAAGGGCTCACCTGATTAAGCAAGTCCCGCCAGAACAACCTGCCTTTTGACTCATGAAAAGATCTTGACTGCATGTGCAAAATCCCATTTTCAAAAAATCATGAGAATGAAGTCCATTCTGTTCACAGGTCTGGTGAATTCCTCCCTCAAGGAGAAGGGATTGTACATCACACACAGAGCTCCTCCTCCTCCTCTCATTACTGCTGAGTTGCTTCCAACTCATAGCTGCCTTTCCACTGAGTTTCCAAGGTTATAAATTGTATATAAACTGTCTATTGCCCTTCTTAGGGCTGTGGGGCCACTGGGGGATTTGAATCACCTTTGGGTTAATAGAGCAACTCTATGGATATTACTAAGCTCCCTAATACATGTAGTTGTTGTTGTGAACCGTTGAGTCAAAACTGACCCATAGCTGACCCTCTGGAGGGTTTTCAGAGGCATTTAATCACATGGGAGAAAATTGCATATTTTTTTTTCTCACACAGCAGCTGGTGGATTTGAACTGTGTGCCTTTGGGATTACAGCACAGCTTCTTGCCACTAGCCCAGATATAGTAAGAGGTAGGAATTTTGGAAGCAATCTCAGAATTCTGTCCTCCACAAGCACAAAAGCAAGGATTTCAGCCCTAACTACCTACAATAACAGACAGGCACAATAAGCCAGAGAAGCCCCTGGAGGTTAATCTAATATGGAGGGAGTCCTGTGGTGACCTAGGAACGATATGTTGTTTGTTGTTGTTGTTAGGTGCCATCGAGTAGCGTATGACTTATAGTGACCCTATGAACAGAAAAAAAATCTGAAACCAGTCCTGTCCTGCACCATCCTTATACTTCCTGACACACAAGGGCCCATTGTAGCAGTCACTATGTCAATTCACCTGGTTGAGTGTCTTCCTCACCTTCGCCAACCCTCCATCTTTCCCAACATCATGTCCCTTTCTGAGGAATAGCACCTCCTAGCAACATGCCCAGAGTATGTCAGGTGAAGCCTCATTGTTTCTGCCTCCAAAGAGCACTCTGGTTGCACCATCTCTAAGACATATCTATTCATTTTCTTAGCCATCCATAGGATGTTTAGTTCTCTTCTCCAACACCACAGCTCAAAGGCATCAATTCTTTTTCTGTCATCCTTATTCATTGTCCAGGCCACAGATACATAGTTAGTAATCGGAAAGACTGTGGCTTGAATCAGATGCACCTTAGTCCTCAAATTGACATCACTATGTGACTTCCATAAAAGAGACAATTTCAATTTAGTGCCATAGTGTGACCACAGCTTCAGAATTTCCAAGACAACATCAAAGACCTGGTAGTCATGTGGAATAGCTAAGTTTAAAATTTAGGCAAACACTAACAATATTTTTAAAGCCACCGTTTTAAAAGTGGTCTGTTGACCACCACTGTGTCTGAGTTCTTCATCAACTAGTTACTGTCAAGCCAATCCCCCTTCATGGAGACCCCAGTGTGCAGAGTAGCACTGCTCCACAAGATCTTTCCAGTCTTGGTAGCTCAGAAAACAGATTTTCTTGGCCTTTCTTCTGAGGTGTCTCTGGCAGGGTTGAAACTGGCAACTCTTTTGCTAGAAACTGATCCTTAGTCATTCTCACCAACAAACTTAAAGGAACAAGCAGCTTTGATGTAGCCATGGAGAAATCCAGCTCTGAGGAAAAGTAGAAAGAGGACTAGACCCTTAATGAGATGCAAAGACATAGTAACTGCATCTGTGCAATGACATAGCTCCCACATGGTGGTGATTGGGAGGACAGCACAAGATAGGGCAACACTCAGATCTGTTGTTCGTAGTTGTCCCTGAAAATGATAGTTTGACTCTACTGACATCTAAGCATAACAACTAAGGGTAGCACAGGCCTACAATTTCACAGTCACATAAGGTGAGCCGGAAAACCTGCACAGGTCAGCTCACACCAAGAGTGGAATGAGGAAGCCAGATCGCTGAGGTGGAGTGGAAATGACCAAGATAGATGCCTTAGGTGGAGGCGTGGCTCCCAAGAGGCTCCCGGCGCTAAAACAGTGTTTACCCTGAAAAAAGGTTCCCAGTTTTGTAAGGCTGTTTCATGTACTGAGAGGCACATCACCTCACATTTGTAATGCAACACCTTCAATGCTTTTTGCCAGAAAATTGCTCCCCAAATTACACTTCTGTGAAGAGTACACAGTAATAATGCGCCACAAGGGCAGAGAAAAATGTACTGCAATTGGATACATTGAATAATGTAATGTTTCAACAATACCAGAAAGGACGTTGTATTATTAAAATACCACCGCAGTTTTAAAAAGCAGCATTAAAATCACCACGAGCATGCATTAAGATCTGAGAATAACAAATATTGAGTTTTTCTCAGAGCCATAGTGGGGGGGAAAAAATCTCTCAATCCACTTATACTTTCAGAGAATAGACAGGCATTTACAGGAAGGATGACTAGAACGGAAAAAAGAAATCGCTCTGGCGCTCATTCAAAGCGGGAGTGGCAGAATGATGGCGGTTTAAAGATCTCTTTAAGCAATCCACCCAGGCACAGGGAAGTGGGGAGCAGAGCAATTATTGAGTGAGTGTGATCGGCCTTGAGGCCCAGTCTGGATAATTCAGGTTCAAAAAATGCCTACCTTTTCTGGAATAACCAGGCTTTGGGAATAAAGAACTTCGTGCTTTCTCCTTAATGAGAGTCATTTCCCATAGACCTGACTGGTATGCAGATGTGTTATGAATGACACAAACTTAACCTGAACGCTTCTTCTGAAAGACTCCCCTCTCAAAGCCATTATTATAGATTGGTTCTGGCCCCCAAAACACATATTCCAGTCTTAAAGCCCTCAGTTCCTGTGAACATGACCTTCTTGGGAAATAGCATCTTTGAAAATGTTACCAGTTCAATTAACATGAGGCCACAAAGGAATAGGGTGGGTTTTAATGTAATCTGAGTGATACCTTTAAAAAAGAAGATGATATGAGTAGACCTGAGAAGACAACAATGTAATCATGTCACTTTTAGGTAATAATCACCAAGGTTTTACATGGGCATGATATTGTTAGATAATTGATATGTTCTTTTAGATTGTTTTGGAATAGGCAGTTATGGATCTCTTCCAATCAATAGCTACTGGCGGTAGCTACTCCCCAAATTTTTTGGCATTGTGGAATGAGGACATTGTGGTATGAAGCTGTGATGTAATTCTAAAGGAACCCAGTTCAAATCCACCAGCTGCTCCATGGGAGAAGGATGGACAATCTCTTCCCCTGAAATTAACTGCCTCTGAAAATTCACTGGAGAATCAGCTATGGTTTGGTTCTAAATCAATGTCACATAACAACAACAACAAGGGTTGCATATAGTCCCTTAAACAACTCAACTGGTACTCTATTAATTCCTAAGGCTTTATTTTTCCAGTGCCTTCGAAATAGCTTTATGTTCTTCCTTCAAGTACCACTGGTCCTTGATCAGAGGCTGCTTCCTCAAATGGTTCCATGCGGACCAATCCTTTTTTGTACAGTTATTATGTATTTTCCCATTCACTTTTTTTAATATGTCTGCATCATTTAATATTTTTATTATAGAATCTTCCAGTGTTGCACCTTGAGGCTTGAATTTACATATATAGAAAAATAGAAGTAATTTAAAAAATACCATTTCAGATTATTTTAGATGATATGGTACATGAAGTAGAAAAAAAAAGTATCAGAAATGTCTGAATACCCCTATGAGCAATTGTCTCTTCCACAGTCAGCCCTTGGTCTTGTCTTGGCTGCTAATATTGAGATTTTCTACCATTTCTTTCCACAGATATAGTTAATTTTATTTCTGTATATATGATTCAGCATGTCCATATTGTCAATCTTTATATTGTTTTATTTACAAAAGAAACTTTTTGTGAACAAACCATTGGTTGTACAAAATTCTATCATGTGATATCCAGTTTCATCTTTTGTCACTAAAGCCATATTTTCCAACAGCTATTTTGTTTCCAACATTTGTGTTCCAGTCACTAATTAATATTTGTATATTTTACTCTCATATTCGCTCAATTTCAGACTCCAGAAGTTGGTAGAAATCCTCAATTTATTAATCTTTGTCATTACTAGGTAAAGTATATATTTCTATTATAACCTTAACAGGTTTTTCTTGAATGCACATTTATTTCCCATAGCATCTCTCAGTACTGCAACTCAAGGCTTGAATTTGTTTTTCACTTTGAGAAATGCCTAGCAAATTCTCTTTTTATTCTCCAATTCTAACTCGACATATTCTGTTATAATAATTCACTTTGTATTCTTGTGTGTCCTTTGAAATATTGTGTTGAGCTCTTTTATTTTCACTTCTCTTTCCTTTGTATTGGCTTCTCAATGTTTTCATACAATTTTCAGAGTCTCTTCTGATATCTGTTTCGTTTTTTTCTTTTTCCTGTCTTTATAATGACCTCTCTCTTCATGGATAATATCTTTGATGTCATACGACAACTCATCTTGTCTGTGATCATACTGTTCGATGTGTTCAATACTTCAAAACCTATTCCTAAGATAATTTTTGAATCCAGGTGAAAAATATTAAATGATCTAGGGAGCATTAAATAATATGGAGAGACTACAGAGTCATTGTACCAAAAAAAAATTAGTTGACACAAAAATATTTCAGGAAGTATCATATGGTCAAGAACCAATGGTTGTGAAGGAAGAAATTAAAGCTGTACTGAAGGAATTGGCAAAAATAAAATGCCAGGAATATGGGATACTAATTGACATGTTTCAGCTAGACAAATGCAACCCAAGACATACTCACCAGTTTGTGTCAGGAAATTTGAAGAACAACTGCCCGGTTGAATTTGTTCCCATTCCCAATAAAATTTATTCAACATAATTTGGAAACTATTGAACATTATTATTACATGCAAGAAAAATATTTGCTGAAGAACATCCAAAAATGACTAGCAGAGTGCATTGACAGAGAACTCCCAAGAGTTCAAACTGGATTAAGATAAGGCAGTAGTAGCACCAGGGATATGATTGCTGATGTCAAAAGAATCCTGGCTCAGGAACTAGGCAAGGATGCCCACTATCACCTCTCTTATTCAATATTGTTTTGGAAGTCTTAGCAATAGCAATAAGACAAGAGAAGGGAATAAAAGGTATCCAAATAGGCAACGAGGA
>NW_006399784.1:19801432-19833806 GCF_000299155.1 Elephantulus edwardii
GACAAGAACAAACTGGGAGGAGGGTAGAGAGAATGGTGCAGCGGTGAATGAATGGAAACCCAAAATCTCTGTAAATGTTTATGAAAATTAATAAAATATAATTAGGGAAAAAAAGCAAAAAAAACTAATAAAATTTAATAATAAAAAGATAAAAATTTAAAAAAAAGAATCCTGGCTGAAAGTACAGAATACCAAATGAATCATAACAAATTATGGCTAACATTGAGAAGAATGGTAACCCCAGAACACTTAATTGTGCTCATATGAAACCTATAACTAGACCAAGAAGTTGTGCAAATAGAGCAAGGGAACACTATATGGTTTGAAATCCAGAAAGGTGTGCTTTAGGGATGTATCTTTTCTCCATACCTTTTAAATCTGTATGCTGAATAAATACTTTGAGAAGCTGGACTCCATGAAGAAGAGTGTGGTATCAAGATCAGAGGAAGACTCATCTACATCCTGCTTTATGTAGGAGGCATAAGTTTGCTTGCTGAATGTGAGGAGGACTTGAAGTGTTTGCTGCAGAAAATCAAACAATATGGACTTCAATACAGATTACATCTCAACATCAAAGAAACAAAAATTCTCATTGGACGAATAGGCAACATCATGATAGATGGAGAAAAGATTGAAATTATCAATGACTTCATCTTACTTTGATCTGCAATCAGCACCCTTGGTATAAGCAGTCGGGAGATCAGAAAATGTATTGCATTGGGAAAGTCTGCAGACAGGGACTATAAAAAGAGCAAGGATCATGTGGTGCTGGTCATATCTGAACTCTACCGATTCTAGAAGGGGCAACTGCCCCCATCATAGTCATCATTATAAACAACTACAGAAAACCAATTCCCATGAGGTCAGACATGTCCCTCATGCTACCGCATCTCTTCCTACTTATTCTGACACCAATCTTATTGCTCTATTAGGTCCAAAATCTGTTTCAATACCTCACAGAAGACAGAACCATACTAATTATTATGGGGTTGATTTGGGAAGTTTACAGGCTATAATTCAGGTTTGGAAGTAGAATATAATCACTCAGTCAATTGAACTTCTGGAATGTGCTTGCAGATACCCCAGCCTTCAGCCTCATGCCTTTAGGTGAGTGTTGTAAACACCTGCCAGTGATGGCTCTCTCCATCAGTCCTCCAGGAAACTTAGGCAAAGGCTCTTAGCTCCGGTTCCATGGGGTAGCAGTCCCAAAATCAGTTCTTTCTCATATGAGGTATGTGGTCCTCTGCTGTGGCTGCTACTGCTCCTGTAGGCCCCAACCTGGGTGGCACAGGACTCTTTGTCCCAAAGGATGTGCATTATACATGCTCTGCTCCTTGTCTCTTAGTAGAGAGATTACTAAATTCTACTGCTGAATCTGCTCAATTTAGTGTCAAGACTAGCCAATCCCCTTATGGTTAGACTAACACATTCTATTTGCATATTCCTGCCCATCCACATGGCAAAGTCAAGGTCAATGATGAGGAAAGTAATTATAAACAATAAACTGTTATTGCCACAGGGACTTCTCAAAATTACTGAGGAGCAGTGGTGTCAGTTTGAGGACTAAGGTACCCCTAATTGAGACCATCATCTTTTCAATCACTTGCTATGCATCTGAGAGCTGGCCATGGAACAGGGATGGCAGAAGAAGAATTGATGCCTTTGAAATCTATTGGAGAATAATATTGCATATTCCATAGACTGTAAAAGAACAAACAAATATGTCTTGGAGAAAGTACAACCAGAGTGTTTTGTTTTCACGTATTTTGAGTGTGTTGTTAGAAGAGGCTATTCCTTGGAGAGGGACATCACAGAAAGGTGGAGGATTGACAGAAGGGAGGCAGATCCTTAACCAGATAGCTTGGTACAGTTACTACTTCAATATGCTGAAATATGTCAGAAACGATGAGGATGGCACAGGATAGGACAAGATTCAGATTTGTAGTACATTGGGTCCTTATGAGTCATACTTAACTCGACAGCACTTAACAACAATGACAACTTTATTCAATCATTGATAGCATTGCATTTCAAGGGCAATTTTTAAAATATTCTTTTTTTATGACAAATCTGACACTATTCTTCAATTTGTCAGTCCTGACATAATAGATTATATGATTGTCTATTCAGAAGAGTGTCTTGGAAGATAATCTTCCCTTCTTGGAATTCACTGGATCTATTGTGTATAGTTATAAAGCCAGAGATTGCTCTTTCCTATCAGAAGACATAAAGTAAGATATTTGTGTTACCTAATTTTATTTGAATTTGAACTCTTAGAAAAGAATAATTATGATAATTATTAAAATAATGGCTCCTGTCTCCATTCTGAAGTTGGGTGAAGCAGCTGGACTCTTTAAGATGATGCTCTTGTTTTGGTTGAGGATCTGTGGGAATTGTGTGGTTGGTTTTTTTTATTATTTAAGCCTTTTGTTTAGTGTCAACAAGACCTCCTGCGTGGCCCTTGCATTTAAAAGTTGGGCCTGAGGTTTATATTTTAATTCCTTGTTACTATATTTTGGAGGGACATTCTTCTAAGTCATACAGCACTCTGGTAAGCTTGCTGTGCTGAGGTAATCTGGGTTTGCTGTGATACTGAACCTTGTGCCAGCAGGGTCTCAAATGCCCTAAATGGAACAACTGTGCCATAGGTGTGCCAAACAATGTAATGGTTACACACCGTGGGCAGGATTTGATGGAGCTCCCAGATTGATTCAGGTTTGGAAGCAGGAGTGGCATCCACTTCCTAAACAACACGCCTCCGGAAACTCCATGAATTTGGAGAAACAACGATAGTTACAGAAAGGCTTCACGCCTTTTGTTCATAGGGTCACTACGAGTCGTACTCGACTTGATGGCAATCAACAGCAACAATTGAAAATGTCCAATACGCCTCTCTGGTGGCCTAGTGGCAAGAAGCTGCACTGCAATCCAAGAGATGCACAGTTTGAATCCACCAGACGCTCTGCTGGAGGACCAGTCAGATCTGGTTTGATGGTACACACAAAAAGGTAATAAAGTTAAAAAATAATTAAAAAAAAAAGAAAATGTCCAATACAAGTCTATTTCAGCTCACTGATGCCTATGATCTTTATGCATTCTTCTTCATTTTGACCACTTACAAATTTCTTAAATTCATGCTTTGCAAAAATACAGCTGTTTCTCCTCACTTTGAGTCACGCTACATCACAAATGAAGATACTTTATTGGATGAAAATTTTATTCTATCCATGACATTAGACTCTACTTTGAGGAAGCAGGTTTCCCCAATAATATTTCGAGTGTCTTCCAGCTTGAGGAATTCATCTGCGGCCAACTGTGAGACAATGTTCTGCTACTATTAATAGGGGTTTCGAGTGCTTGTTATTCAGAAATGGATGGCAGGACCTGATTTCTAGTCTATCTTAATCTGGAAGCTCTGCTGAAACTTGTCCACCATGAATGACCCTCATGGAATTTGAAATCCTGGTAGCATAACTTCTAGCATCACAGCCATGCACGAGCCTCCACAGTACAGCAAACTGACAACGATAGAGTTATGAGACAATGCATTTGTGATACTTGCTATGGCAGCTCTAGGAAATTAATCAAGGAGCTCTATAGTCTATAGCATGTTATGTTGGTAACCAAAAGACAAGTCTCCAGAAGTTTTTCCTTAGAAAACTGATGGAGGGTCACTGTGAGCCAGAGCTGACTCCATGACAGGAAGTATGAGTTTTGTTGGGAGTTTTTGTTTTGTTTTGTTTTTATTTTTAGAAAGTTTATACAGAAGTTGGATTTCCATTCATTCATTGTTGCACATTTTCTCTCTGCCCACACCCTCAGTTTGCTTTTCTCTTTGAAAAAATGCTTTCATTGTTGTGCATTCTCCCTCCCTCCCAGTCCACTTTACTCTGCAGCTCTTATTCGGGACTGTTGTCATATAAATAATACCTAATCATATGTTCCTTTTAAGCAGTTCTATTGCTCATCTGTTTCAATGCAGTGGACTTTATTTATTGCTTCTTTTCTTAGTTTCTCCCCAGTCCTCATGTCAGTCTTGTTTTATAACAGTGGCATCATGTCCTTTTGTGACTGAGATATTTCACTCAGCAAAATGTTCTTCAGGGTCATTTTTAACCCCATAAAAGCAAACAAACTGTTAATTCCAACTCGTGAAGGCCCTTCATTGGATTTCTGAAGCTATACATCTCAATGGAAACAAGCTGCTTTTGTTGTTGCTGTTGTTGTTGTTAAGTGTCATTGAGCTGTAGACCCCTCATAGTGACCCTATGAATGAAAGACCTGAACACTTATATAACTTTCATTGTTTCTCCAAGTTCATAGAGTTTCTGGGGGCAAGCTATTTCAAAAGTGGATGCCACTCCTGTTTCCAAGCTTGTTTTAATCGGGAGCTCCACCAAACATTGTTCACCATGGGTAACCATTATCACATTTGGCATAACACTGTCACAGTGTTTAACATCACAGCAACCACATGGCATAAGTCACTGCCACCACAGTGTGAGTCTGGTGGACTCACAATTCACACGTGGTTTTAAAACTATTTTGTTGGGTTGCTGGCTCCAATTGAGTTGGCTCTTGACTCACAGTGACATAACGGGATCTGACTATAGTGATCCATATGGTTTTCATTGGCTGATTATCAAAAGCAGAACACAAAACATTTGCTCTTAATCTGTTCTGATCCGAAAGCGCCCGTGAAACCTAGTCTGTATTATCTCAACACTTAAGCCTCCACTGTTGAAGAAATAGTGGATAGATTTGCGGTACAAAGGCCAGAAATTGAACCTGGGTCTCCAACATGCAAAGTGAGAACTTTACCACTAAACTGCCATTGCCCTCATTTAAAATAAAACTATTTTAATTCTTATAAATCACTTATTTAGTAAGACAGCTAATCAGTTTGCTACCTTTCTAATCTTATTAGCATATTCTAGAGCACGATCTTTGACTAAAGTAATGAGAAATCCATGAAAACTAGTTTGAGAAAAGAAATAGATTTAATATCCAGAGATAGGGGAATCTCATGATTTTATAAAGCAGGCATTACTGCAAGGCCTTGTGGAGTTAAGGGCTTATTGTACTAAATGGCTTCCCTAATTAATAACTATGACTTTACCACATGGATGGGTGGGGCTATGCAAATAGAGATTGGCTAGTCATTAAACTGAGAGGATTCAGCACCAGAATTTAGAACCTCACCACTAGCAAAGAAGGAGCAAGGGAATGCAATGTACTCTTCGGGACCAGAAATTCATGCACCAGCCAGAACATATAATGTCATTTTCCAAGGACTGGTCCATCAGCGAAAGAAGAGCAGCCCCTTCAGAGAACCAGAAACCTGACATGAGGCAAAGCAGACTTTGAGACAGCTATCCCACAGAACCAGAGCTAAGAACCTTTTGCTTAAAGGTTTTTGAGGATAGGGGAGGGGAGAGGTGAGGAGGGAGGGGGCTGGCAGAAATAAGAGCTTTGTAGTAATGCTGGCTTAAAGCCAGGAGGCTTAAGGCTGAGATGCCTGTAGCACATTTTGGAAGCTGTCCTGATTGATTCTATTCACTACCAATCTGAATTATAGCCTTTGATTTCATTAATATGTTTCTGTGTGGTCTGTGACCTATTAGAATGAATTTTGGACCCACTAACACAGTAAGATTGGTGTTGGAATTAATAGAAAAACCTGCAGAAACATAAGAGATAAGTCTAACTGCATGGAGATTGGTTTTGTGTTGTTGATGTTGTTGACAAGGACAGTTTTTCTTTTCTCCTTTGTGGATCAGACATTCCCACACTGCCTCTGCTCTTTTGACAGTGTCACCGACCTGAAACCAGAGTACTAATGCCTGCATAGAAGTTATATTCTCATTCCTTCACTCTCATAGAGCTGTACCAATGGACTTGTCACTTATGTCTACTTAATGTGCATGGCTTCTTGGTTCTTCATTTCTGCACGTCTGCTTCACTCTTTTCTCTCTGCCAAGGTGGGAAATAGCCATTCCAGCCTTAGCTTTGTGGTACCTGTCAGCATCAAGTCCATATCCTGACCTATGAGGTCCTTGTTACCAACTGGAATGAAGGGAAGTCAGATAGACTCAGGTCAAGCCAACCAGAATATCTCCATGTCTTATTCTCTTTCCTTCAAACTCTTATCTATGAAACTCCACACAGTTTTAATTTTCAGACACAAAGAAGGTAGAATGGAGACAGGCTCAATAAATGTCACCGTCTGAATCTGAAGCTCCAACGATCTGATGTATCATGGATGAGATTCGTCATTTGCTGAAGAAATGACAGGAGGGTTTTGCATTTAAGCATATTATTGCAGTTAAGTTTGGAGCCTCACCAAGCTCATAACAAAGACATAGTCTAACTAAAATGTATCTCAGATAAACCCAGACAATGATCTTCACAATTTTTTACTATGTATGACCAAATGATAAAAGATGATAGAAGAAGAATCAATGTCTTTGAGCTGGAGAAGAGTATTGAACATACTATGGACTTCCAATAGAACAAACAAGTCTGTTTTTGAGAGGGTGAAACCAAGTGTTCCCTGGAGGCAAGATTTTGAGGCTGTCTCATTTACTTTGAGCATGTTGCCAGGAGGGACCAGTCCTTGGAGAAGGACATCATATTTGGAAGAGACAGCTCAGGAGGAGGAAGACCCTGGATGAGATGAATTGACATAGTAACTGGGGCAATGTGGGTAGTAGGTGTGTCGAGACAGTGAGATTGGCTCAGGATAGGGTAGGGTTTAGAGCTATTGTGCATAGCATCACTATGAGTTATAGTTGACTTGATGGCTCATAACAACAATAAGATATATCATAATCTTGGAAACTGTACCACGACATTGTTATGCTTTGAATCCTAAAAAAAAGAAACAAAACTTGAGCTGAAGACTTACCATTTGTCTCTTGTTTTGGACAGAGGGGTGGACACTTGAAGGGCTCAAGTAGTCGTCACTGATTAGGATGAGAATGAAAAAAAATTCCAATGTCTTGCTTTGAATTAGGAATTTGGTTTCAAAAAATATTTTCCAACCTAAAGTTGCTATTAGTTTTGATTCATAGCAACCTTATGTGTTGGTAGAACAAAACCCTGCCCAATTCCATGCCAGTCTCACACTCTCTGCTGTGCTGCAGCCCATGGTTACAGTTGCTGTATCAATTAGTCTCCTGGACAGTTGTCCTCTTGCTGACCCTCTCCTTTCCCAGACATAATGTCCTTTGTCAGGGGCCAGCTCCTCCTGATAACATGCCATCGTATATGTGAATACAACAAATTGGTGAATATACTAATCTGGAAAAAAGAAAATTGCTTAGCAGCTGCCAGCCAGTCACATGTGTTTGAACAGCCTGAATCTATGATCCAGAACTTCAATGACCACACAAAATTGAGCTTCTGAACCCTCATATCTGAAGACTTTGGTGACCTTGTCAAAATGCCAGCCATTCAACTCTACTTAATTGCTTCAGAGGAAAAAAACCCCTTATATCAGAACATCACAATAAGAGTATCCACAGCAAGTAAGAAGTCTACCCACTCCAGGGGCCTTCTTTCTTCAAGCCTATTAGTAAATTTGGTGAGGAAAATTTCCAAGCAGGCCAGAAGATAGTAGCCCCCTTGCAACTCTTTGGGCAAGAAGTATATGGCAGGTGGAATACTTAGAAGCCCTTCAAGTCGCTCAATGAAAACAGATACTCTTCTGCCTGTAAATATGGCAGTACTGGTGGCCTGATCCATTGAGAGACACACTGCCTACACAAAAGTCAGGTCTCTGTTGACTGGAGTCTACCAGCAATTTCTCAGGAGAGAGATGGAAATTTTTCTCTTGTACAATTTACAGCCTCTTGAGAAATGGAAGGTCAACTCTGAGTTGATTCCTACCTTACAGCTATTATTTTCTGCCTGCAGAAGTCTCTCAGGAAAGCGGAAAATGAATAGAACTTTTCTTTCTCTGAGTTGTTGGTGTTGTCATGTGTAGTTTTACTGTGACTTAAAAGGCCTGTGGACTACTTCTGGGAGTCCTTAGTTCTCTGGTGTTTCTACAATTCAACTATCACAAGTTGTTGTTGTTGATTGCCTGCAAGTCGAGCACGACTCATAGTGACACTATGAACAAAAGGCCTGAAGCCTCTCTACAACTATCTACATTGATCTAAGTTCATAGAGTTTCCTAAGGCATGTTATTTAGGAATTTGTTACTACTTCTGCTTCCAAACCTATATGCATTTCAAAAACTAGTATGGAATTGTTGTTATGTGCCATTGAGTCGCCTGCAACCCTATGTACAACAGCTCTGAACCCTTCTCTGTCCTGAGCCAGTCTCACTAATTCCAACACACCAACTGCGATTGTCCCAGTTACTGTATCAATCCATCTCATCTGGGGTCTCCCTCTGCTGTGCTGTCTTTCCACCCTTCAGAGCATGACGTCCTTCTCCAAGGACTGATCTCTCCTGGTCACATACCCAAAGTAAGTGACGTGGAGCGTCAAAATCCTAGCCTCCAAGGAAAGACTTGTTTTCATCCTCTCCAAGACAGAACTATTTGTTTTCTTGGCAGTCCATGGTATGTTCAAGACTCTTCTCCAGCACCACAACTTGAAGACATCTATTTTTCTTTTGTAATCCTTAGTCATTGTCCAACTCTCTGCAGCAAAGCAACTAATTGAGAAAACAATGGCCTGGATTAGGCACACCTTTGTATCTAGACTGACATCGTCGCTCTTCAGCACTCTGGAGAGGTCCTTGACAGCAGATTTTCCCAATGCAATTTGTCTTTTAATTTTCTGACTGCTGGTGTTAAGAGTGTTGATTGTGGGTCTGAGCAAGCTGTAATTGTTAATAGCCTCAATCTCTTCTCCATCTAATATGGTGCTGTCAATTGGCCCAGTGATGACAACCTTTGTATTCTTGATGTTGAGCGTCAATCTATATTGGAGACTATAGTCCTTGACTTATTGAAAGAGTGCTTCAGGTCCTCCTCAGTTTTAGTAAGCAAAGTTGTGTCATCTGCATATCATAAGTTGTTAATGAGTCTTCCTCCAATCCTTGATGCCACACTTCTCCTCATAAAGCCCTGCTTTAGGAATAATCTGCTCTGCATATGTATTGAAAAGGTACGGGAACAGGATGCATCCCTGATGCACTCCTTTCCTGATTTTGAACTATGCACTGTTTCCTTGCTCTGTTCTGAGGACTGCTTCTTGGTCCAAATATAGCTTTTGTATTACAAGTAGGTGGCATTAAAGAATAAATACTTGTTTCTTTACAGTTATGAAGGCTACAAGTCCAAATTAAGGTCTCAGTAGTGTCAATCCCTTTGATATGTTTTGTATAATGATCCAGTGATCTTTACACAACATTTCCCATGTGTACATCTACATGTCTCTGTATCTATTCTGCTGTTTATATAACTCAAAAGTAGTTAACTTTAGGTTCTATCTTACATGACCTCTGGTAGCCTATGGGTAAAAAGTTGCACTGCAATCCCAAAGAGATGCAGTTCGAATCCACCAGCTGCTCTGCCGGAGAATGAGCAGTCTCCTCCCATGTGATTAACTGCCTTTGAAAACCCACTGGAGGGTCAGCTATGGGTCAGTTCCGACTCGATGACATACAACAAAATTCCTACACTGATATGAAGTCAACCAAGTGATTCATTATACTACATTAGATTGTATTATTGAAAGGTGATTAAATAAGATTTTATGAATAAAGATAATTACATTATATTGCATTGCATTACATTAAAGAAGATTGTTGTTGTTATGTGCCATTGAGTCACTCGTGACTCATAGCGACCCTATGTACAAAAGCCCTAAGTCCTGCTCTGTCCTGTGCCAATTGCTCTCTGCCTCTCACACACCCATCCTGATTACCCCAATCACTGAATCAATCCACCTCATAGAGGGCCTTCCCCTCCTGTGCTGTCCCTCCACCCTACCAAGCATGATGTCCCTCTCCAAGGACCTGTCCCTCCTTACAACATGTCCAAAGTATGTTAGATGAAGCCTCAGAATCCTTGTCTCCAAGGAGCCACCCGGTTTAAACCTCTCAAGGAAGAATCTGTGTGTTTTCCTAACAGTCCATGGTACCCTCAATAGTCTTCTCCAGCACCACAGCTCAAAGACATCAATTCTCCTTCTATCCTCCCTAGTCATTGTCCAACTCTCTGATGCATAACAAGTGATTGCAAAGACCATGGCCTGTATCAGACACACCTTAGTCTCCAGAGTGACACCATTGCTCTTCAGTACCCTGGAGAGGTCCCTAACAGAAGACTTTCTCATTGCAATACTTTTTTTGATTTCCTGGCTACTGGTGCCAAGAATGTTGACCGTGAAGCCAAGCAGACAGAAGTTGTTAACAATCTCAATCTCTTCACCATCCATCCTGATGCTGCCAATTGGTCCAGTGGTGAGAATCTTTGTCTTCTTGACATTGAGCCTCAATCCATATTGTAGGCTGCAGTCCTTGACCCTCTGCAGCATGTGCTTCAGGTCCTCTTCATTTTTAGCAAGTTGGGCTGTGTCATCCGCATAATGCAGATTGTTGATGAATCTTCCACCAATCCTGATGCCACACTTCTCCTCATAGAGCCCAGCCTCTTGGATAATCTGTTCTGCATAAAGGTTGAAAAGGTATGGAGACAGGACACATCCATGGTATACGCCTTTCCCAATGTTGAACCATGCAGTGTTTCCTTGCTCTGTTCTGATGTCTGCCTCCTTGGTCCAAGTATAGGTTTCACATTAGCATGATCAAGTGTTCTGGGATTCCCATTCTAATTGTTATCCATAGATAAGTTGTTGTGAAATGCCATCAAGTCAGTTCCTATTCATAGCAATCCCATGTAGAATAGAATGAAACACTGCTCGTGGCTACCTCATCCTCACAATCACTCCTATGTTTGACCTTATTGTTCATCCCATTGAAAGTCTTCCCCCCACCCCCACTAACTATTTTATAAAATATAATTTCTTTCACCAGGGACTGGTCCTTCCCAAGTATGTGAGATGAGCTCTCACCACCCTTGCTTCTAAGGAGCATTCTGACTAAACTTCATTGAAGACAGATTGGTTTGTCCTTTTGGCAGCCATTGGTATATTCAATAGTCTTCAACATCACTACTCAGAGACATCAATTCTTTAATCTTCCTTACAGATTGCTCAACTTTCATCTGTATAAGAGGTGACTGAAAGGAACACGGCTTGTGTCAGGCTTACCTCCATCCTCAAGAAGACATCCCTGCTCTATTGCACTTTAAAGAAGTTCTTTGCAGCAGATTTGAATAATGCTGTATGTCTTTTGATTTCTTTATTGTTGCTTCCTCAGACATTGATTATGGATCCAAGTAAAAGTGATTCCTTTTCAGTGTTAAATCTGTTCAGCATGATGCTTTTTGTTGGTCAGCTGTAAGGATTTTGGTTTTCTTTGTGTTGAAGTATACGCTGAAGACTATTTAGTCTTGAGCTTCGTTAGTAAGTTCTTCAGGTATTCTTCATTTTTAATGAATAAAATGTGTCATATGCAGAACCTGAAGTCATGTTCCTCTTTGCACAGCCAACTTCTTGGATTATTAGCTGAGCAGAGATTGAATAAGTATGGTGAAAAAAATCACAACTGTGATACACACCTTCCCATAGATACAGGGGTTAAACGATCCCAAGCCATATTTTGGAATTTTTCTCCTTCTCACCACTGGACCAATTGGCAGCATCAGGATGGATGGTAAAGAAATGGTAAAGCTTTAGTTTGCTTGGCTCCAGAGTTAACACTCTTGGCACCAGTAGCCAGGAAATTAAAAGGTGCATTGCCATGGGAAAGTCTGCTGTTAGGGACCTCTCCAAAGTACTGAAGACTAATGATGTCTCTCTGGAGACTAAGGTGCGTTTGATACAGACCATGGTCTTCGCAATCACTTGTTATGCATCAGAGAGTTGGACAATGACCAAGGAGGCCAAAAGGAGAATTGATACCTTTGAGCTGTGGTGCTGGAGAAGAGTATTGAGAATACCATGGACTGCTAGGAAAACAAACAAATTTGTCCTGGAAAGGGTTAAACCGGGTGGCTCCTTGGAGGCAAGGATTCTGAGGCTCCGTCTAACATACTTTGGACATGTTGTGAGGAGAGACCGGTCCTTGGAGAAGGACATCATGCTTGATAGGGTGGAGGGACGGCGCAGAAGGGGAAGGTCCTCTATGAGGTGGACTGATTCAGTGACTGGGATAATCGGGATGGGAGTGTCATAGACAGTGTGATTGACACAGGACAGAGCAGAGTTTAGGGCTGTTGTACATAGCATCACTATGAGTCGCAAGCGACTTGATGGCACATAACAACAACAACAACAATGACAACAACTAATTCTTTTCATTTTCTCTTTAATGATTTTTACTCAAGACCAAGAAACTACTGCTGAATGAAGCTTGAGGATGTATCAAAAAGCAGGATTTGAGGTTAGGAAATTTTGCTCATTGCCACTGAGTCAGAACTGATGCGCTAACTCTTTAGTGGGGTTTTAGAGGCTGTAAACCACTTAGCGGGAGATTGCCCATCTGTCTCCTGAGGAAACTTTGGTTTATTTCAACCACCACCGAGGTTCTGCCTTTGGGTTAACAGCATAACTCCCTATGGAGGTTCTACTTTCCTTTAAAGATTTTCTGGGAAAGGCCAGTTGATGTGGCTGCACTCAACAGACCTGGTACTCTTACTATTATGAATTTGCTTCAAGTTAAATGTTGTAGCTCAGTGGTCCTCAAAGCTATTGTGGTGCAAAGGAGATGCTTTGAGAAGTTTCTCGAACCAGTTTGCCCAGGAACAACTTTTAGTTTCCTTTGTCATTAATTGTTTAAGGCAGATGAAGTTCACAACATCTCGTATTTGCATTATTACATTTACTAGCTTCCAGTCATTTAAAAAAAAGTCATGGAACAATGCTAAATAGCATCCCAGAAAAGTCATCGCCTTTAGTGCTTCAGCCATCACCTTTGTCAGTACTTTATTTGAGGTGGAAATGTTAATAACCTGTTGAAGGATGCTATCATTTTTTTAATTGGTATCCAACAACCAGAATCCTCCAATACAACAGTCATCACAGACCATTTAGAGACTATGTGTTGAGTGTCAGCCCAGGAGCATTAGCTACACATTTTGATGGATTCTTACACCCTTTGCATGTAAACGAAAAGATTTTGAGGTATTTTTGACCAATCCACATGCTTCTCTGGCTTGGGCACTCAGGTCTCCCCTGGTGACTGGATTTGTGCTCTTGACTGGGCTCCACATAGCTGCAGCTGCTTTGGAGTCTTGCTGTCCAACTCTGTCTTAACACCTAAACTAGCCAAGTCAACCGTACCTCCTTACCTGTTCTGCCTGCCCTGAAGTGGTATAGAAGAGTGGTGCTGGATAACAGTTAAAAAAAAAGGTGTGAGAAGCAGAAATTAACATCAACATGAATGTGAATATGTACCTAGAATCTACATGTTGTCACTGTCGTGTTCCATTAAGTCAGAGCTAACTCATGACCTTCCTGTGGGTTTTCAGAGGCAATAAATCACATGGGAAATTGGCTGACTTTCTCCCATGGAGCTGGTGGTGGATTTGAACCATATGGCTTTGGAATTGCAACACAGCTTCTTACCAGTAGGACACTAGAGCTCCCACACAGAAACAAAACAAAAGAAAATCCACCCCATTGACATCCAGTCGATTCTGACTCACAACAGCCTTACAGGACAAAGCAGAGCCACCTTATGGAATTTCCAAGGCTGCAAATGTTTATGGCAACGCATCTCCGCTTTCCTTCAAGAGTGACTGGTAAGTTCAAACCACTCATAAATGTTTCAGTGAGTAGTAGCTTAGAGTGTAACCATTTGAACCATCTAGGGATTTTACCTAGATTGATACCTACATTATATGAAGCTTAACGATGACTTTTGCCCAAATTTTGACCCCTAGCACAGTAAGCACTAGCTTTATTACTACTTTATCATTGCTGATGATTCAATACACAAGCAGCCTGCATTAGTGGGGACTCTACAGCCAGGCAATTGTGTGCATTACCATCTAATAGCCTCTGATTCACGCTAACCTTTCATAAGTCTGAATGAAACGTTTTCCAGTCCTGTGCCATCTTCTTGATCATTCCTATGTTGGCCCATTGTGCCAATCCTTCTCATTCCTCCTGACTCTCCTCTTTACCAAATCTGAAATCCATCTCATCTTGAAGGCATACTCTCAGCAAATGACAGTATGCTGCAACCTACCAGGTTTTCATAAGCTAACTATTGGATATGTTGCCGTCCCGTGGTCACTTGTGATTGCTGTGAGGCTGAACACTGTGACACTGATGTGTCAAATCCGTTAATGGCTGGCTACCAAATGTGGACAGAGAGTGGGGTGGAGCTCCCCTATTAAAACAAGCTTGGTAGGAGGAGTGGCATCCACTTCCATAATAGCTTGCCTCTAGAAACCCTATGAACCTGGAGAGAGAATGAGAGACACCCAAGCATCAAGGACTCTCCTTCATAGGGTCTCTATGAGTCAACTGCGACTCTATGGCACATAACAACAGCAACAACAACTATTGGATATAGATTGCCAGCCCTTTCCTCCTCCTTTCATAATCTGGAAGCTGTGCTAAAATCTGCCCACGATACATGACTCTGCTGGATTTGGAGATCCTGGTAGCATAGTTACAAGCATCACAGCAACACAGAAGCCACCACAATACAACACACTGGCAAACGAGTGGGTTGGCAGAGAGTCCTCATTAGGGAAACTTATCTAGTACCCAGATCTTAGTTCCCAGACTGAGATTTCCAGTCTCCAAAATGTGGGTTAGCAAAACCCGGGCAGATAGGCCCTGCTTTTGGAAGAAAAATTAACTGGGCAGTTAGCCAGAAAGACTTGAGGAAGAATTAGATACTGGCAGAAATCCCTTCTAAGAACTGGGTCTCCAGGGCTCCGGGTTTGAATGTGAAAGAAATATAGTTACCTGAAGGAGGGATAGGTGGGCCCACTGGTAACAAGGGTGGACGTGAACCCAGTAGCTCCAGACAGGGCTGCTTCACTTCAGCACTAAATCTAGGGAATAGGGGTGCAGAGGAGCTTGGGCTGAATTCCAACCAGCTTTTCTCAACGTGTAAAGCTTGAAGAGTGTGTCAAAGTTGGTGTCTGAGGTGAGGAGAGCACGTAGTGCGAATTTCCCTAAGCCAAATCCTAGGCAAAGATCCTTAGTTTTATCCCCAGGAGAAAATTCCAGCTAAAACCCAAATTGCTTGTTTATTAGCAAATGTGAATAATGTACAAATGAAACCACCTGCTCTTGTTGAATTAATTTAGGTTATACTGGGGCCGGATTGGAGTGGCTGATGGTTAGTTAACACAGTCATGCAAATTAACACACGCTTGACTTCTAGGCAGATCCCCACTGTCCGCAGCAGGGGCCCTGAGGGAAATCAGGCAACAGACCTTAAAGAATGCAATAATCTCTGCTTTATCTGTTCTGACAGTTTTCAGCTACTTTCTACAGGAGTCTTTTGGGGAGAATATTCAGTATCTTCACCCCCCCCCCACCTTAATTCAACGATGCACAAACAGGGAAGAAAATGTGGGAAAGCAAGACACAACAATCAATGTATGGGGTCTAATGTCCCTCTTGTAAACAGCCATGCTGTTTTAAAAAAATTTCATATTTTCATAAGGACCTCTGTGATATACCTTTAAGAAAGTGTTTTAATTTCTCATCAAGCAAAGACACATCCACATGTCCTTTGGTGGTGGTGCCTTACTTCCAGGACACAGAGGATCCAGGGTGAGGATATATTTTCCTTCTTAGCTGCTGACACTCTGGGTCCCAGCAGTCAGTGCTGGAAAGAGGGAGACCCTTCATTTGAAGTACAGTGGGAGAGCAAATACGCAATATTCAATATACCCAGAGAGCATGGGACTATTCTACTGGGCTGAGTTTATGCAAATAAACTCTGAGATAACTGGCCAACCTCATGACCACTTAGGTGGGACACCAATTCTAAATATAATTAGTTGTTATCCAGGTAGCACGATTGACTTGCTGCATAAAAATATAAAACTGGAGACATAGCAATGTTGTACAAGTTAACTTGAGTTTTCTCAGAAGACTAAGGATGGGATAGGTCCTCACCACCTCATGGGCTCCGTTCTACAAAACCTTAGCTATTTTCCCAAGTGTAGAGAGGGAGAACATATTTGAAGCTGTATAATGTTAATTCCCAAAAGCACAAAACAGGTAGGAAAGACTTTAGGTAAGAAACTTTAGGTAAAGACATTGATTAAGCTTCTCTTACATTTTTTTTTTGTTCCCATCTATGGATTACAGCAGGATAGCTGAGAAGTGCAAACAGTTAACAAGCCTGAGACTAACCAAAATGTTGGGTTTAAAGTTAAGCCAGTGGAATCTTAGAAAAAAGACATGGAAAGCTACTTTGGAAAAATCAGCAGTGAAAATCAGAGCTGGCTTGGATTGTGGCAATTTGTTCCTCATTTAGATCCCTTATCCTGATCTCATTTCCTGAATGAGGAGAAAGGCTGAACACTGGAGCAAGAGCAACCAAGTGGTCAGTTTTCACAACAGGCAAGTTCTGAACTCTGCAGAGTTGCTTCTGGGTGTTTATCCTGTTCGCTCCACAGAGTTACCCATCTATCTTTGCAGCCACCTTTTAAGGCAGGAGAAGCTGTTTACAGCATCAAAAGGGTGCCTTCACAGTGAAGCACTATTTTAACATTCTACTACGAATGTCTGGCTATCTTTTGCAGTCAAGAAGGTGTTGTGAAGGGAATTTGAAGACTTTGGAAGAAATTGGTTGAAATCCCAGGTTTCATTATGACTCTGTTTCCTATTGACTTGTAAAAATTCAGGTAGCTCATGTAATTTTTCTGATCCTTAGTTTTTCCATCGGTAAATTGGTAATTAGAATCTTCCCTTCAGAAGTGTGATAAGTATTAATTACAAATTTGAGTATGAAAGCATTTTAAAATTTTAAAGAAGCATGCTATGGCTACCCATGGTGGACTGTGTTTGGTGGAGCTTTAAGCTTAGAAGCAGGAGTAGCATCCAGTTCCAAAATGGCTTGCCTCCAGAAACCCTATGAACATGGAGAAATGACTAAAGTTATACAAGTGTTCAGGTCTTTTGTTCATAGGGGGGTCACTATGAATCATCTATGACTCGATGGCACTTAACAACAACATACTAGTGGTTTTTTTAAAATTTTTAATTAATTTTAGTAGACATTTACAGAGGTTTTGGATTTCCATTCATTCATTGCTGTACTTTTCTCCCTGCCCACCCCTCCCCACCAGTTCACTCCCCTCTCCAAAAAGAAAAAGAAAAGAAAAAACATTCCTTCATTAGTATACAATTCCCAAGTCCCTTCCCCCCACCCCCCACCCCGAGTACACTTCTCTACGCAACCTTAATTCTGGATTCCTGTGCTAACCATAATACTCAATCATATATCACCTCTAATCTGTTCTTTCCCTCATCTGTTTCAATATAATGTACATAATTTACTAGTGTTTTTTAAAAGTTATTTTAATGATGTTGCTGAATCAATTTGACAGAAAATATATTCTAAAAATGCACTTGCTGCCAGCAAACATAGGGAAAGAAATTAAGGCTGAAATTTCCAAATACAATATATATGAGTGAAACACAATGTATAAGAATTTTCTATGCAAACTAATATAATTTAATATAATTTTTTTAATTCCATTACAGATAAAAACAATGATATACAGATAATTATTTGGGTAATATTAAGCTCTTTTCCTAGTTCACTATTGAAATCTCCATTTTGGTAGTTGACTGCTGACTCACCCCTCTAGGAATCCTATCAAAGAGAGTGACAACATTAGAACTTCACTTTTTTGTAGTTTCCATCATATTCTCTGTAGGTTGTAGCATATTACTCTTAACATGGTAGAATGCATGTAGCATTAATTTTGTTTAGCACCTTGAAGAGATGCATTCACGTGAATACTGCTTAATCTAAAGGTAGTCTATGTGTACAACCCTACTCCATGTGTGTAAACAAATAAATGAATCCAATTTAGAGTTGACATAGAGAAATCCATGATGGACATCATAGCATATTAGTGGAGACAAAATTATTTTTTTAAGCACTCTTCTGAAATGTTCTGTCCTTTCTCCTGGGTAATTTGTCTGTTGCTTCCTGATGTTACAGTTGCCCCACTGGCTCTGTGAGAAGCATCAAAGCTTACATTTCCCTACAGGCAAAGGCACATAACAGCAATCCTCTGTGCAAGCAGCTGTTTTGTTATGCCTGAGGTAAAAATTATGAGGATGGGCAATATATCCTTTAAAAATTGACAATTTGATCTGAAGGCCACTTGACAGTCTGCATTACAAAGGTTTCTGATGTGTTCTGTGAAGAATGTGCATGTGAGGGAACTTGTTCCTGGAACAAGGCATCTGCTTTAGCTTCCCAAATACCAGTTGTAGCCTACAGCTTACATTTCTCATCTTCATTTCCTAATTGTAAAACCGGTGTAAGTTTTTCCTGAGGCTGGTTCTATTCTATTTGATATGTTTCCCTAACATAAAGATCATGGTATTTGCAAAGAAGAGTATGTCATGGACCTCCAGAAGAATGAATATATCTTTCTTGGAAGAAATACAGTCAGAGTGTTTCTCACAAGCAAGGATGGGGAAACTCATGTCACTTACTTTGGACATGTCATCAGGAGGAATCCATCCCAGGAGAAAGACTACTTGGAAAATCAGAGAGTCAGAAAAAAAAAAAAAAAGAAGAAGAAGATCTTTAATGAGATAGATTGGCAGAGTAGCTACAACAGTAGGCTCAGATATAGCAATTATTTATGAGGCTGGCACAAGACTGGAAAGGTTTTCCTTCTTTTGTACACAGGCTGCTGTGAGTTGGAATCAAGTCAACTACACCTAATAACAATAAAGACCATACAGAGAGAAATGTTCTGTACCTGTGCTGCTGTCCAGGAAAATAGTCACACCTAGCTACGGAACACTCAGAATGTGGAACTGAATTTTTCGTTCTTTTTTTACATAATTTGCATTTAGATAGAGAGCTCTGGTAATGTAGTGCATACTGTATTGCACTACAAAGCAAAAGGCTGTGTATCTTGGGAAATTCAAATGTGAACACTTGCTGCCATATTGGTCACTGTTGTCCTAGGCCAAGGAAAGTTAGAGCAGCTCTGGGTTTTCTCTTTTATCCATTTGAATCCGAGCACAGCATCATCCCCATACCCTTTCTCCCTTGTACACACACTCCCCATCCTCTGCTATGATTTGAATGGCCTTTGGAGAGAATAAAAGCTATTGCAAACATTGGCTTGGCTATTTGCTTCCTGCCACTAACCACAAGTTGGGACCTCATAAAAAGCTAGTTTGGTTTATTACTTTGCATACAATGGTTTCCAAGAGACCAGATAAACATAGATGGGAATGTTTCTTAACCACAATGGAGAAGTTTCTTACGGGGAAATATATCTCTTCAGAAACGTTAGCCCAGTTTATCAGTCAAAAGTGATTTTGAGCCCACTATGCTTTCCCATGTAGATACTACTCTCAGGACACCAATTACAGGGTTTGATAAAAAACAGGGCTTTGGTGAAAATAGACAGCATGTGCAATGCTTGTTGATTTTTAGCGTGGGTTAGTAATATTATCCATTGTAAATGGTTTGCATCTTTGAAAAACGAAGTCACTTTTCCACACTCTAATCATGCCCTTGGCTCAGGAGAGCTCAGGTAAGTGCCAATTTGGAGCCTTACCATTTTTATTTGTTATTTCACAAAGATAAGCAGGTGGGAGTTGCCCCAAGACAATGAAGGTGGCCATTACCTTTCTTCATACTAAGTATATAATTTCCCCAGTGATCCTCTGAGTAATAACAAAAACTTATGTGAGGTACATGTAGTGTTATATTCCCTGGGGCTTAATATGGCTCTCAGTAAAATTGATTTTCTGAAATCTTGCAATATGCCTCATCAAACGAAATGAAACCTGCACTGGTTTTATATGAAGTGATTGGATTCCATGTGATAAATTAACCCTCTGCCATGAGAGAGCCGGAGAGGCACTGGGTAATAGGCTGGTTCATTTCAGTCCCCACAGCTGCCATCCAGGATTTTAATTTTTTCATAGACTTTATTTAATTCCCTCAGGGATGTGGAGGAGCTTCCACCCAACCAAGAGCTTTGTGGGGGGCTTAGTTGGAATGACTGGAAATAATTTCTCCCAAGCTGGAGACTTATCTCACAGCCTCCATGGATCAGGTTGTCAAGGGAGCTTGCTAGCTGTGGGGAGAAGACCTCAAAGTTCAGAAAACAAAGGTGAAGGCACACCAGGGAATTCTAGGGCTTTAGAGAAATGAGTTTTGTGAGTGGTTAGAGTCGGGCTTTGTCTGAGAAGAAAATTACTTTGCCTCCTCTCTGATTTTTCCTTCAGCGGTGTCATTGAGTCATGTTGAGAAGTGTTACGAGCTTTTTCCCAAAGTACTCCTAATTTATAACATATCTCTGGAGACTGACATTAGCTTTGCGTCTCTGAGGAAAGATGACTGGCTCTCTGGAACTAAACCTTCCTTCTGTAAAGTAAACATAAGAGTCCTGCCTCATCAATCTAAAGGGAACAACTTCTTTTTGAAAGGAAAATAAACATGATTGGTGTTTGATTTAACCCATTCCTAAGAGACCTGCTAGGGAAAGTAGCTTGAGAGGAATTACTTAGAACAAACCAATGTTTTTGTTGTGATTAGGTGCCATTGAGCTGACTTTGACACTTAGTGGCTCAATGTGACAGAGTAGAACTGTCCCTTAGGTTTTACTAGAGATTATCTTTATAGAGATAGCTTTGAAGGAAATAGTTCAACCTGTGTGGAACTCATTAGGGAAAACTAAGAAATCAAGTATTGATGGAATGCCATTTGAAACATTTCAACAAACATGTGCAACACTGGGGGTGTTCACTTGTTTTTGCCCATGAATTTTGAAAGACAATTTTCTGGCCAATTGGCTGGAAGAGATCCATATTTATGCTCATTTAAAAAAATTACTCCAGAAAGATTAAAAAATTATCAATTGGTATCATGCATAAGTAAACTTTTTCTGGAAAGAATTAAAAATAATTGTAGCGACACCTTGACAGAAGATTGTTAGAAATTCAGATCAGATTCAGAAGAAGAAATGGAATATGGGATATCATTCCTAATGTCAGAAGGATCATTGTTGAAAGAAGAAAATACCAAAAAGATGTTTTCATGGGTTTTATAGACTATGCAAAGATATTAGACTATGTGCATCATAACAAATTGTAAATACTGTTGTGAAGAAAAGGAACTAGATTATTTACACTTAATAGTTTTCCTACAAACCTGTGTATAGGCCAAAAGACAATTGTTCAGATAGAACAAGGAAAAAGCACACCAGAGTTGCCTCTTCCCACCAAACTTAGTCAATCTATCTGCTGAAAAAAATAATGCAAGAAGCTGTACTATATGAAAAGTAACAAGGCATCAGAATTGGAGGAAGCATTGCTTACAATCTGTAATATTTAGATGGTACAACCTTGCTTGCTTAAAATGAAGAATAATTAGCTTAAAGATACACCACAGAACAACATAAAGAAAAGTCTTACAACTGGAATAATAAAGAATATCATGTCAATTGGAGAAAAATATTGAAACTGTCATGGATTTCACTTTACTCCTTTAAAGTAAGTATGTGAGTTTGAAGAGCATGATGCACCTGGCTCAAGCTATGCTACTGCAAATTGCCTCATACATGTATGAAAGTTTGAAAGCAATTGAGAAAGACTGATGAAAAATGGATGCCTTTGAATTACAGTATTGGTGAAAGATAGTGACAACATCATAAACTGCCAAAAATAACAAACATGTATGTCTTGGTTGACATACATCAGAATGTTCCTTTGAAGCAAGGATGGTGAGACTTCATCTCACATACTTTGGGCATGTCATTAGGAAGGGCCAGTCACTGCAGAGAAACATCTTGCTTGGTAAAGTGGAGTATTATTTTTAAAAAAGAGAGAGAGAATGCCTCTCACTGAGATGAACTGACTGATATAGTAGCTGCAACAATGAGTTTAACACAGCAGCAGTCGTGAGATGGTGTAAGATCCGGTAGAGTTTTACTCTGTTATACTTAGGGCTGCTGTAGGTTGGAACTAACACAGTATCACCAAACAACACATGCATACAAAAGATGGGCAATGAATAAAGGAACTGGAGAAGAACTCATGCCTTTGAATTGTGGCTGTGGTTAAGAATATTGATGATACGACCTGCCAGAAGAATGAAAAAAAAAATCTCTCTTGGGATAAATACACCAGAATACTTCTTAAAAGTGAATATGGCAAGCCTTTGTGTCAGGTATTTTGGATATATTTTCAGAGGAAGCAGTAACTGTAGAAAGACATTGTGCTTGATGAAGGGGAGGGTCAGTGAAGGAGAAGCCCATTAAAGAGGTGGTTTGACACAGCAATTTCAACAATATTCTCAAACACAGCAATGATTGTGAAGATGGTGCTGGGCAGGGCAGTGACAATGGGTGTTTCTTGCTGTGCATGGAGTTTCTATGAGTGTGAACTGATTCAATAGCATCTGGCAACACTTAGAATATTTACAGGATGCAATTGCCAGGTCTTTTTCTTGCAGAGTTGCAGGGCGAGTTTGAACTGCCAATCTTTCTGAGGCAAAACACTTAAACATTGTACATCTTTGTGGGCACTGTCAATGTATTTGAATAGGATTTGAGAAGGTGGGCAAATCTCCTACATAAACATTTCTGTAGTACCATAGTTCATGACATTGTTGTTGTTGTTGTTGTTGTTGTTGTTGTTGTTATGTGCTGTCGAGTTGCTTGCGACTCATAGTGACCCTATGAATAACAGCTCTGAAGCCTGCCCTGTCCTGAGCCAGTCTCACTGACTCCAACACACCAACCTCCATTGTTCTAATTACTATATCAATCCATTTCATCAAGGGCCATCCACTCCTGTGCTGTCCCTCCACTCTTCCAATCATGATGTCCTTATCCAAGGACCAACCCCTCCTGGCCATATGCCCAAAGTATGTGAGAGAGAGTTTCAATATCCTAGCCTCCAAGGAGAAACTTGGCTTTACTCTCTCCAAGACAGACTTATACATTTTCTTGGTGGTCTATGGTAAGTTCAAGATTCTCCTCCAACACCACAACTCAAAGGCATTGATTCTTTTTTCATCATCTTTAGTCATTGTCCAGCTCTCTGATGCATAGTAAATAATGGAAAAGACCATGGCTTGTATCAGATGCACCTTCGTCTCTAGACTGACATCTTTGTTTATTAGTATTCTGGAGAGGTCCCTGACAGCAGATTTTTCCAGTGCAATTTGTCTTTTGATTTCCTGACTGCTGGTACCAAGAGTGTTGATTGTGGAGCTGAGCAAGTTGTAATTACTCAAACAACCTCAATCTCTTTTCTATCTATCATATTGCCACTAATTGGCCCAGTAGAGAGAATCTTTGTTTTCTTAACGTTGAGTTCAATCCATATTGCAGACTACAGTCCTTGATCTTCTGCAGCAAGCGCTTCAGGTCCTCCTCAAGCAAGGTTGTATCATCTGCATAACACAGATTGTTGATGGGTCTTCCTTCAATTTTGATGCCGCATTCTTCCTCATGAACTCCAGTCTTTCAAATTATCTTTTCTGCATAATAGTTAAATTAAATTAGGATTACGTTACACAAACATCAAGTGATAGGATGAATAAGTAACTATATTCCCTATTATGCAGAATGATACAATAGATGCAAACATATTGTGTATTGCTAAAAATCTTACTCTGTTTAGAATGATTGCATCTAAGAGTAAATGGACCTTCTGAGGGATGAGCATCAAATGGTTAAAAAATCCAAGAGCCACAGCCCTAATTTAGATCCAAGCCTACTCAAAGCACAGTTATCCCAGTCCATACCTTCCCTCTTCTTATAAGACCCTGCCCAGATTAATAAATTTGGAAAAAGCAAAGAATTGACAACTTGCTCTAAGCAAGGTGTGTAAGGTTGGATGGTAATCCTTTCAAGGAAGAAAATCAAGATGAAAGAGAGATTTTTATTTAGGGGGAAAGTGGTAAGAAAAATGTGAGGTATATTTTCTGTTAGGGAGGATGATAAAAGTCAAAGTTTCTCAACCAGAGAGATGAAATTATCTTTCCTGTCTTAGACTGGGTTCTCTAGAGAAGTCAAACCAGTGAAAAGAGACAAAGAAAGAAAGGGAAAGAAAGAAGGAGGGAGGAAGGGAAGGAAGGAGAGAGGGGAACGGGGAGGGGGGGAGGAGAGAGAGAGAGAGATCGATTTTTCTCAAGGAAATGACTCAGAAGGTTGTAGAATTTGGCAAGTCCCAAGTCTCTGGATTATACATAAAGCTATAAGCTCTTCCTGACTCAAGTAGCTGTAGAGGTGATGAAACCAAAATTTGTAGCTCACATGTCAGGCCATTGGCTTGAGTCCAAAGAACTGGGGCCGGGCACAAGATCTAGATTGAGTTACAAACCCGAGAGCATTATTAGGACATTCAAATATACTGGATGTAGGACACAACCGTGAAGAAAGTCTTTCAACTGATTGGTTATTCCTAGCAGATCTCACCTACAAGGTGATTATATTCCGTCAAATGTCATTGTGGAGTTCACTACATAGTTAAATACATGCCATACTATATCACAACTGCTGAACACTTCAGGATCGTGGTCCAGTGAGGCTGACACACAATTTTAACCAGCACACTACTGAACAGAACTCAACTGTGTGGAGAAGAAAGTGGCCTAAGAATAAACAAAAAATGGATTATTTTCTCTTGCAAAGAAGTAATGAGTCAATTTTTATTTTCAGTGATCAGAATGATCATAAAGTGTGAGATTTTAAAAAAAAAATGAACTTAATTTTTCTATTAAATTTAATGCTTTTTTATTAAAATTCTAAAAATGGCATGGGGCAGATTAGTCACTGTTCCTATCTTCTTTCTAATTTATCTCCATTCTTATTGGTTACCATACTTTGGTGCCAAGGACAGTGCTATGTCCTTGGTATGATAAGGATTCTGTGAAGTACACCATGCCATGTGATAAGGACCATGCCAGGATCAGGGAGTGTTTTACTGCAAGGCCAGCTCTCCAAACCTGGGCAGGAAGAAACTGGGGAAGCAGCCAAGTGGAGCAGCTACCTGGACCAGGTCGCTGGGTTGTCGTTCTATATCTTCCTTCTCAAACTTTTGACTGAGCAAGAGTTATGTGCTGTTTGTCTTTGTTTGACCTTGGCAATAACTGGAACATGAACCCTCAGCATCTGGTTACTTTGTTAGGTTTCATATAGGTTCTAGATTTACTTGAACTCTTTTTTTTTTCTCTCTTTTTTACTTGAACTCTTGTCTTTACTTTTTTTCTTTTAAAATTGAGAAAACAGATGTGATAAACTGAAGTTTTCTAGAATTTTCTATCTTTTCATCTTTTTCCTGTGATCTCAGTATTGTAAATGTGTGTGAATGAGAGACACAGTTCGTGACTGAGCCAGGAAGAGATTAATCCCTCCAGTAACCTCTTTCTGATTGTGAAGGGCACCTTAAAAGGGAACCCCAGTCCTTTGAGAGCATGCTAAAATTTTCTCTTTTAATTAGTTTCTACTTTCTTCACAGAGCAGCAATTAATCCTGGTTCCTAACTTTCATTTCTATAAATAAAGGTATTTAACAGAATTGTAGGGTATTTATATCCTTGGTACCTTCTGTTCTATCTTGCAAAAACACATTATTCCAGGAGACGCATGTGCTCTGACCTTACTCCAGAAGGTGGAGAGAGAAGCACATTTCCTACCGTGTAAGAAAACGTGAGACTAGAATCACTAATTCGATATGGGCCTACGTTTGGCCAGTAAGATTGCTCAGTGGTTCTTTACTACTTATGCCAGACTGATCTCGAACCTTCTGATGATCTTGAGAATGCACTAAAGTTGGATGGAGCCAGCCCAATTGAGGGATAGAGACCAGTATGGTGTTCTTGGCTGTCACTGCGGTTGTGGCTGTGGGGCTCTGACCAGGGTGCTCAGCCACCTCCCTCCCCCCACAACTGTCCTTCTCAGGACCCAGTCAGCTTTGGTAATTTACCAAAGGAAATAGTGAATAAACACTTTCAAACGTATAGGTCCCATTCCTGAATTTGAATGTTTTTATTGACTGGACTTTGGTGGAGAATGGACTCTGTCTTATAGAATAATTAAAACCTGCTTTAATTTCTAACCAGAACCATCTGATCTACACCTCTCTCTGCTCACAGTCATAATGTGACTAAAATGTTGAAGCCAGGAGGGAACGTAGAGAATAGTGGCAATGTCTGCACGTGGGCCACTGTCCTTGGTCCTGAACAAAATAACAATCATTTGGGTTGGGACATGATCACATCTCATAAAGGGATAACACTAGTATCACCTATCTAGCCTTTTCCAGAAATTACTAGTGAGGTAAGAGGAGAGGCAGAGGTAAAAGAGAATGAGAGAATTTGTCAAAGAGACACAGCCACTAACAGGGGGGAAATGTTTTTCTTTCTAATAAAAAAAGGTTTTATTTGGACAAAGTAGCCTACTGCTTCTCTTTTTAAACTCATTAGGGGAAACAAATAAAGTCTATGACCTTTTTAGAAGAAATAGGATCATTGCTTCTTCTTTAAAAATGTGATTTATATTGTATTTTGACTGATTTAATGCAAACCATGTAGTAAAGTACTTTCTCTTCTAGGATGTAGGTGAAGGTATCCCGAGTCCCTGGGTCTCTGAGCTTCCTCCACTTTATATGGCAACAGTCTAGCAGTTCCCTCACCAAGGATGTGCTCTGCACAGATCACAGTGTCTTCATCGAACATGAGCAATTCCTAGTTTATATTAAGGATTCACCTAAAAACCCAGGCGCACTGCCTGCCGCCTCTGAAACGCACATTCCACTCTCCCTTGTGTCCCTGTAAGCTTTCCTCTCTAAGCTCTCTGAAACATCTTTCATCTCACTACAACTCAACCCACAATCTCTTGGCCTTGGAAAGGGTTCTGTACAAAGGAGAGAAATCAAGAATAGCATTTGGAACTCTCATACCACTGCTGAAACGTGAGTAGATTTCGAAGGACTGTGTCTTTTGAGATGAAAATCAAACTCAGATGTTTTCATTTCTCTGGCAGCCCATCTCCACCTTGACTTTCCCACACGAGGAGGTGTAAATGGTTTATTTCCAACTATCGTATAATGTAAAGGCAAATTATTATGTTGCTGTATTTATTCCTGGTTAATTGAGGAAATTATTCCATTTAGCCAAGAGTAAAACCTTTGAGATTTTTCTTCTCATTTCTCTGCATGTCTGGGGAAACAGGCTGCAGTAAACAATCATGCCCTATTTTATTCCTAGTTAAATGAATTATCATAACAATAATTACCAGAACAAAACCATCTGGTTTTGGCAAAGCTAGACATAGATTTCTTAAGGCAAGCTTTGATCACCTTGAATTCTGAAACTTTACCTGGATTTCCAGCCACTTAAGTTGACTTCCATACTATTTGAGCACATAATCCTTGAAAGCTAGTGCAACCATCCAATGTAGAGAATCTAGTCCTAAAAGGCTATTTGCCCCCAATGCACAGAACTTTTTTTGTATGTCTTTATTGCTTGCTTAATTTTTGATGGAAGCTATTTGCAGAAGAATAGAGTTTTGCTTCCTACGTCTGTTCCTATGGCACCTCCCCGGTGTGCTCCTCTGAGATGATCATTCAGGTGAGAATTTACTAGAATATTACTTCAAGAAGACACTTTCTGGGTTCCATGCTCTGATTCTAGGGACCAAGAAATGATGCGCTTGTCAAATTGAAAGCTGTTTAGAAAGTTTGTGGTTCTTGAAGTCAGCACCAACTTTGGTTCTTCTGGGAAAGGGTTCAAAGGTCCTGCTATTGACAAGTCAGTTGACAATCACAGTTTTCTATTGCTCATCTTTGTAGAAAAAAAATCTGAGCTTTCCTACTCTGATAGATTTCTAATTTATACAAGTTCCAGCATTTGCAGATTTCATTGTCTTAATTTATTAAGGCTGCTGAAATAAAATATCACAAACTGAGTGAGTGGCTAATAGGAATGAAAATGTATTAGCAGACAGTTCTGGTAGCTAGAGGTACAGACCAGGCTGTCAGCAGGATGATGACCTCTCCTGAATCTCTGGGTGAAGAGGTGTCTGTGTCTTTTACCTTCTCATAAATTCAGGTATTCCTTGGCTTGTGAATGAATCTTCCTATGAATGGGTTGTTTTTTCCCCCTCCATATCTCTTTTTCTCTTTTCTAGACATTGTTGTTGTTAAGTACCGTCGAGTCACAGGTGACTCATAGCGACCCTATGAAGGAGAGTCCTCGACACTTGGGTGCTTTTCATCCTCTCTACACGTTCATAGGGTTTCTGGAGGCAAGCTATTATGGAAGTGGATGCCACTCTTTCTTCCTTCTAGACATTAGTCTAGAAAATTGAATTAGGACTCACTCTACTTCAGGATGATCTCATGCTAATTTAATTGATACCTTCAAAGTCTCTATGTACAAGCAAGATAGTATCTACAGATGTCAGGGGTCAGGACTTCAACATAAATTTTGGGACCACAATTCAAACCACTGTTATTGTTGTTAGGTATCATCGAGTCGAACACAACTCATAGAGATTCCTTGAACAAAAGATCTGAACCCTGTTCTATCCTGCACCATTCTCACTTTATGACACACAAGATCCCATTACAGCAATCATTGTATCAATCCACCTGTTTGAGGGTTTTCCTTTCCTTTGCAGACCCTCCACCCTTCCCAACATCATGTCCTTCTGCAAGGAATAACACTTCCTAGCAACATATCTAAAGTATGTGAGGCAAACAGCCATCATTCTTGCCTCCAAAGAGTACTCTATCTGTACCCTTGACCAACTGTATTTTTTCCTTAACAAAATGTTTATTGGTTTGCATATAAGTATTGATAAACATTGTGTTTCATGCATGTGCATGGTGCTTTATACAAGCATTCATATACATTGTACTTTATATAATGAACAGCTGGATTCTGTAAAGGTGTGTTTTCTGGTTTGGGGTTGAGACTAGGGTGTGGCTTTGCTTGCAACAGAGTGTGAGCTGATTAGATTTGACCTCATATTTAAAAAGGCTTTTGGCTGCCAGTCTGGGCTATTTCCAGGATGGGAAGATGAGTGGAATGGCCAGATTCTATAAAGGTGTGCTTTCTGCTTGAGGGTTAAGACTAGGGTGTGGCTTTGTCTGGTTTTTGTGAATCTCTCAAATAAAACAGGCTTGGAATCAGGAGTGGCATCCACTTCCAAAAAAAGCTTGCCTCTGGAAACTCTATGAACTTGGGGAAAAGATGAAAGTTTTGTTTTCAAGACTTTTCGTTCATGGGGTTGCTATAGATTGTCTATGACTCTGTGGCATTTAGCAACAATAACATTACCCCATTTTTTCAAGTCCCCATGGAATCTTTACTATTCCTTCAACCCCCCCATCCACACATTACACTCTGCTATCCTAGTGATTTTTACCCTTCCCTCCTTTGAACCTCCTTATCCTTTACCTCGTCCCCTTTTGAACATTTACACACATATTTTATTCAGTTATCCTTCTATTTTTACAATAATGATCTTATGGGAAGTCTTTGTCCTTATGAGATTAAGTTATTTAACTCAGCATAATTATTTCCAGACTCTTTTACATTATATAGTATTTTACAAAATCACTGTTCTTTGGGGCTACATAGTTTTCCATTATGTGAATATACCACAACTTCTCAAACCACTCATTTGTCGATGATCATTCAGATTGTTTCCTTTTTCTTACTATTGTGAATAATGGTGTTATTAACATAGATGTACACATCTCCATTCGTATCTCAATTCACATTTCCTTAGCATATATTCCTAGCAATAGAATATCTAAGCCATACGGGATTTCTCCTTCCGACTTTTTTTAGTGCTTCCTGGATCATATTCTGCTCATAGCATCCTTAAGTATTGCAACATGAAGTTTGAATTTGTTCTTCAGTTCCTTCAGCTTAAGAAATGCCAAGCAAGTCTGACCCTTTTGCTGCAGTGAGTCACTGTACCAAAAAAGAATTGTTTGACACAGAAAAATTACATGAAACAACATATGATCAAGAGGCAATGGTGATGAAGGAAGAAGTTTAAACTTTTCTGAAAGAATTGGCAAAACACAAGCCCCAAGGGAGTGACAGCATACCAACTGACATATTTCAACAAACAGATGCTGCCCTGGACATGCTAACTGGATTGTGCCAAGAAATATGGAGGAAAACTACCTAGCTAACTGACTGGAGGAGATCCATATTTATTTCTATCCCCCAAGAAAGGTGATCCAACAGAGTGGAAATTAATTAACAATATACTTGATATCACACACAAGCAAAATTCTGCTGAAGATTACCTAAGAATGACTGGAATAGTATATTGACAGAGATCTACCAGAAATATAAGTGGATTTAGAAGAGCCTGTGGCACTAGAGACATTATCACCAGTGGATCTTGGCTGAAAGCAAGGAGTACCAGAGGAATCTGTGCTTCATTGACTGTACAAAATCATTTGTGTGAATCACAACAAGCCGTGGCTGACTCTAAGAAGAATGGGAATCCTAGGATACTTGATTGTGTTTATGCAAAACCTATACTTGGAACAGGATTCAGTCATTAGAACAGAGCAAGGAAACACTGCATGGTTCAAAATTAGAAAGGGAATACATCAGGAATGTGTCCTATCTCTATACCTTTTCAATCTATATGCAGAACAGATTATTTGAGAAGCTGGACTTCTTGAAGAGGAGCATGGCATCTGGATTGGTGGAAGACTTATCAACAACCTGTGTTATGTAGATGATACAACTTTGCTTGATGAAACTGAGGAGGACCAGAAGCATTTGCTGCAGAAGGTCAAGGGTTGTAGTCTTCAACATGGGTCGAAGTTCAACATCAAGAAGACAAAGATTCTCACCCCTCGGCAGTTCCATAATGATTGGAGAAGAGATTGAGATTTCAGCTTGCTCGGCTCCACAATCAACACTCTTGACACCAGAAGTCAGAAAATTGAAAGACAAATTGCATTGGGGAAGTCTGCTCTCAATGACCTTTCCAAAGTGCTGAAGAGCAATGATGTCAGTCCAGAGACCAAGGTGCACCTGACCTAGATCATGGTGTTCAGAATTACTTGTTATGCATCATAGAGCTGATCAGTGACTAAGGATGACTGAAGAAGAATTTATGCTTTGAATCCGTGACATTGGAGTACTGAACATACCATGGGCCACCAGGAGACTAAATAGGTGTGTCTTGGAGAGGGTGAAACCAAGTTTTTCCTTGGAGGTAAGGCTTCTCTGTGACATGTGAGCAGGAGAGACCAATCTTTAGAGAGGGACATCATACTTGGAAGGGTGGAGGAACAGCACAGGAAAGGAAGACCCAGATGAGATGGATTGATACTGTAACTGGGACAATGGGATTAGATGTGCTGAAGTCAATGATACTGGTTCAAGATAAGGCAAAGGTAGAGCTGTTGTACATAACGTTGCTATGAGTCCTAGGCAATGTATATGTTCAGTTATATGAGGGAATGCCAAATTGCCTTCCGGAGTAGTTGAATCATTCTAAAATCCCAACCAGCAGTACTTCCAATCTTTCTCTATCTTCTCCAACACTTATTTCTTGCTGTCCAGTTAAACTTTTTAATATAGCTACTGGAGTAATATGGTATCTCATCATTGTTTTGATTTACATTTCTCTAATTGCCAGCAATTTTGAACATTTCTTCATGTGTCTGTTGCCCATTTGAATTCATTCCTTTGTGAAAGGTCTTTTTTTTTTACAAAACATAAACATTTTAATACTACAACTTTGATATTTTGTTTCTTTACACTTAAGACTAAATTTTGTCAGTATTTGAAGAGTAGAAAACTACTATTTTGTCACTAAGAATTTTGATATTACATTCCTAAGTAATTTTTTAAATTAATTTCAAAGAACATTTACAGAGATTTTGAATTTCCATTCGATCATTATGGCACTTTTATCCCCTCCCACCCCATCCCCACCCCCAGTTCTCTCTTCTTTTTGAAAAGTAAAAGAAAAATTCCTTCATTGGTATACAATATCCCCATAGCCTCCCACCCCCACCTCAAATATGAAGGGTCTTTTAATATAATTTGCCCATTTTGTTATCAGTTTTTTTCTGATGGAAGTCCTGTAGGATTCTATATACTT
>NW_006399784.1:19834581-19836219 GCF_000299155.1 Elephantulus edwardii
TCCACCCTTCTCAACATCATGCCCCTCTTCAAGGAATGACACCTCCTAGCAATATGACCAAAGTATGTGAAGTGACGCCTCAACATTGTTGTTTCCAAAAGGCACTCTGGCTGCACTTTCTCCAAGACATATCTATTCATTTTCTTGGTTGTCCATGGGATGTTCAGTGCTCTTGTCCAACATCACAGCTCAAAGGCATCAATTCTTTTTCTGTCACCTTATTCATTGTCCAGGTCTTGGATGCATAGCTAGTAATAGGAAAGACCAAGGCCTGGGTCAGATGCACTTTAGTCCTCAAACTGACATCATTACTCCTCAATAATTTAGAAAGATCCCTAACTGGAGATTTCCCCATTGCAATGTGTCTTCTTATTTCCTGACTGCTCATACGGAGTGTGTTAATTGTGGATCCAAGCAAAATCCAGTGTTTACCTGTTCGGTTTGCACAACAACCTCCTAAAATAGATATAGGTTTCTCATGAGCAAAATCAAGTGCTTAAAAACTTAGGTCAACTGTTTGGACATTTCTAAATTTTGTTAGCAATCAGGTGTAAGCTGATTAACTATTTCTGATCCTGTTTACAATCAGTTGGGTGGGAAGCCTCTGTGTGGGCAAACAGGATCTGGTGGGCCAGCCTTGATATTTAAAATTCAGTTGGGACCTCTGGCCTGCAGCCGTTGAGCTTGCTGTTGAACGTGTTTAGAAAGAATATTGTGCTAAGTGGTGCAACACTTGTGTGTCAGTTTGCTGTACTGTGATTATTTGGGGTTGTTGTGATACGGAAATCTTTGCCACTGGTGTGTTGAATTAAAAAAATGTTTCCCATAGCAGATGGGTTTTGGTGGAGCTCCCTGATTAATGCAGACTAGGAAGCAGGATGGGCCATCTACTTCCTAAATAAAAGGCTTTGGAACTATGAACTCTGCATTGTAGCAATATCATATTATTTTGATTATTATGGCTAAGAGGCTTTGAGATCAGGGAATGCTATGCCTGCTACTTTTTTCTTTTTCAGAAAGACTTTGCTTATTTGAAGTTCCTTTCTTTTCCAAATAAATCCGCCAATTGTCTTCTCTAGTTCTTCAAAGAATGAGTTTTGTATCTGTATTGGGGTTGCTTTGAACATGTAGATTGCTTTTGGCAGGATTGCCATTTTCACAATATTGACAAAGGAATATTTTCCCATTTAATTAGGCATTTTATTATTTCTTGTAGTAGTTTTTTGCAGTTTTCATTATCAAGATCTCTTTTGTCTCTGGTTAGGTTTACTCTCAAGTATTTAAACTTGTGGTGACTATTGCTTTCTTAGTTTGCTTTTCCATGTTTTCTTTGTTGCTATAGAGAAGTGTCTCTGACTTTTTTTTTTTTTAATTCATCTCACATCCTGCCAATCTGATAAATTAGTCTGCTATGTCTAATGGTTTTTTGTTGAGTCTTTGGAATTTACTCTGTGCATTGTCATATCATCTACAATATAGAGTTTTGCTATCTCTTTGCTGTTTTAAATGCCTCTTGTTTCCTTCTCTTGTTTTATTGCCTTAACAAGCACTTACAACACAATGTTTTTGTTCTCTTTAAAAAAATTAATTTATTTCTTTTTAATTTTCTATTGGTTTGTATATGAAGTTTATATATAT
>NW_006399784.1:19836584-19857640 GCF_000299155.1 Elephantulus edwardii
ATTTTTTATTGTGATTGGACATTTGGACTGTTCTCATAACGCTACTTTGAACATTGATATGCAAATTTCCATTTGTATCGGCTTTCTAATTTTCTTGAAGAGTATTCCTAGGAGTGGAATTGCTGGATCATACGGATTTCTTTTAAAGAAAATGCCAGAAAACCTTCCAGAGTGGTTGTACCATTTTACAATCCCATCAGCAGTAGATGAGAGTTATCTCTCCATATCCTTACCAACATTTACTGCTTGCTGTCCTGTTAACTTTGACACTGCTATTCAGGTGAGACAGTATCTCATTATGGTTTTAATTTTTATATCTCTTGTTGCTGTTATGTGCTGTTGACTCATAGCACGGGTATGTACAACAGCTCTGAAGCCCTCCGTGTCCTGAGCCATCACTGACTTCGACAAACCTACTACTATTGCCTCAGTTACTGTATTAATCCATCTCTTCCATAATCTTCCTCTCCTGCTCTGTCTGTTTACCCTTCTGAGCATGATGTCCGTCTTCGAGGACTGGTCCTTCCTGGCCACACGTCCAATGTATGTGAGATGGAGCTTCAAAATCCTAGTCTCCAAAGAGAAACGTGGTTTCACTGTCTCCAAGACAGACCTATTCGTTTTCTTAACAGTCCATGGTAGATTCAAGACTCTTCTTCAGCAACACAATTCAAAGGCATCAATTCTGTAATCCTTAGTCATTGTTCAGTTCACTGATGAATAACAAGTAATTGTGAAGACCATGGCCTGGATCAAGTGCACCTTAGTCTCTAGACTGACATCGTTGTTTCTCAGTACTCTGGAGAGGTCCTGATAACAGATTTTCCCTATGCAATTTGCCTTTTGATTTACCGACTGCTGGTGCCTAGATTGTTGATTGTGGAGTCAAGCAAGCTGAAATTCTTAGTAATCTCAATCTCTTCTCCATCTATCATGATACTGCTAATTGGCCCATGGGTGAGAATTTTTGTCTTCTTGATGTTGAGCTTCAATCCATATTAAAGACTACAGTCCTTGACCTTTTGCAGCAAGCACTTCAGCGTCTTTTCAGTTTTAGCAAGCAAGCTTGTATCCTCCAATCCTGATGCTACATTTCTCCTTATAAAGCCCAGCCTCCTGAATGATCCACTCTGCATACAGATTGAAAAGGTATGGAGATAGGATGCATCCCTGAGGCACTCCTTTCCTGATTTTGAACCATGCAGTGTTTCCTTGCTCTGTTCTGAGGACTGCTTCCTGGTCCAAGTATAGGTTTCACATTAGCACAATCAAGTGTTCTGGGATTCCTATTCTCCTCAAGGTTAACCATTTCTCTGATACTCTGCTTTCTGCCAAGAACCATCTGACATCAGCAATAATGTCCCTAGTGCCATAATCTCTTCTACACCCAGCTTGTATTTCTAGTAGTTCTCTGGCAATGTATTGTTTCAGTCATTTTTGGATCATTTTCAGCAGGATTTTGCTTGTGTGTGACATTAGCGATAATTGTTTGACAATTTTCACACTCTGTTGGGTCACCTTTTGGGGGGATAGGAATAAATATGGATCTCTTCTAGTCAGTTGGCCAGGTGGTTGTCCTCCACATTTCTTGGCACAACCTAGTGAGCACGTCCAGGGCAGCATCTGTTTGTTGAAATACGTCAATTGATATTGTATCAATTCCTGGGGCTTTAATTTTTGCCAAGTCCTTAAGAACAGCCAGAACTTCTTCCTTCTTCCTTCATCACCATTGCCTCTTGATTATGGATTGTTTCCTTAAATTCTTCTGTGCCAGCCAATTTTTTTTTGGTATAGTGACTCTGTATACTCCTTCAATCTTCATCTAATGCTTCCTGGATCATTCAATATTCTGCCCATAGCATCCTTAAGTATTGCAACTCAGGGCTTGCATTTGTTCTTTCATTCCTTCAGCTTATGTTTCATACATATACATTTGCAGTTAATAAATCATTGATTGTGCAGAATTCTATCATTCTATCCCTAGCCTCACTTTCGTCACTAAGTTCATATTTTCTGACTACTGATTCCACTTCCTGGTTCACAACTTTTGCATTCCAGTCACCATTAATTATTAATGCATCTTGGTTGCATGTTCCATCAATTATGAAAGTGATCCCATTTTTCCCCCTCATGTTTTCTTCTCTGGCATAATAAATCATATGGTCATCTGATTTAAAATGTCCCTTGCCAATGCATCTCATTTCGCTAAGACCTAATATGTCAATATTTATGTGTTCCATTTCTTTCTTAATGATATTTCGTTTTCTTCCATCTATGCTTCTCATGTTCTATGTTCTAATCATTAGTTTCTGCTTACAACTGTTTCTCTTCCTTTGTGTTTCCAAATTTGAGGTCTTAGCCCCAGTTGCCGTATCTATTATTCTATTCTACGTGTGCTCTCTTAGTGATTTCGAGCATTTCTTCGTGTGTCTGTTGGCCACCTGAATGTCTTCCTTTGTGAAAAGTCTTGTCATGTCTCTTGACCACTTTGTAATTGCGTTTTCAGTCTTTTTCTTGTGGATCCCTTGTAGGATTCTGTAAACTTTTGTTATGAGACCATTGTTCGAGATGATATTGCCAAGTAATTTTTCCCAGACAGTAAGTTTTCTTTTCACCCGACTGGAAACTGTTGTTAACATGCACAGGGATTTAATCTTTAGAAGCTCTCATTAATCAATTTTATCTTATCCCAGTAGTATAATTCTGGCTGTATTTGACAGCTTCTTTTTACCATAGACGTGGCCTTCTAAGCTTGGCTCAAATTTATCTCTTCTGATGTTTATGGTTTTGGACTTTACACCCCAGGTCTCTGATCCATCTTGAGTTGATTTTTTAGTACAATGTAAGATGTGGATCTTGTTTTCACTTTCTACAAGTAGCACTCAAGTTTTGCCAGTACTATTTGTTGAAGAGATTGTCGTTTTCTCATCTGATATATTTTGTTTCCTTGTCGAGTATCTGTTGACCATAAATAGATGGGTTAACTTCTGGGTTTTATATTTTGTTCCATTGGTCTATGTTTCTGTCGTTGTACCAGTACTATGCTCCTTTTGTTATTACAGTAGGTTTGGAGAGGAGGGAGTTCTATGCCTCCCACTTCATTCTTATTTTTCTGGAGTGATTTGCTTGTTCAAGTTCTCTTTACTTTCCAAATATACTTGAGAATTGCCTTTTCAATACCCTCGAGAAATAAATTTGTTATCTGTATGGAGATTGTCAATATAATATTGAATAGGAATTGTGATAGTGGGCATCTTTGTCTGGTCTTTGTTCACAAGGGGAATTCCTTTAGTCTTTCTCCATTGAAAATTATATTGGCTCTTAGCTTTTAATACATACTTTTCATTGTTGCATTGTGGCTGTGTAGTGTCAAGTCAGAATTGACCCATAACTGACCCTTCTTAGAGTTTTCAGAGACAGTTAATCTCATAGGAGGTAATTTTTTATGTAAGGAAATACCCTTCTTTTCCTATTTTGTTGAGTGGTTTATTAATCAGGAAAAGGTGTTGGATTTTGTCAAAGACTTTTTCAGAATCAATGGATAAGAACATATGGTTCTTGTTCTTTGTTAATTTTATTAATTTCATTGATTGTTTTTCTTATGTTGAACCATGCTTTCATACCTGTTATGAATCCCATTTAGTAACGACTATTTTTTTATATGTTGTATTCTATTAACCAGGCTTTTGGTAAAGATTTTTGTACCTATGTTTATGAGAGATATTAGTCTACAGTTTTATTCTTTGGTAATATCTTTGCCTGGTTTTGGTATTAGGGTTATGCCTACATTCTAGAATAACTCTGAGGTTGTTTCTTATCTTTCTATATTTAAAAATAATTCAAGCAGAATTTATGATAGTTCATCTCTGTATGTTGGTAGAATTCATCCGTGAAGCTGTCTAACACAGGATTTTTTCTGGGAGAGGGAGTTTTTTATGACCAGCTCAATTTCTTATTTTGTGATAGATCTGTTTAAGTGTTCTACATCTGTTTGAGTCAATCTGGGTTGGGTGTGTGTTTCTAGGAATTTGTCCTTTTTTTCTAGGTTTTCAAATTTATCAGACTTTTTATAATATTCCATGAATATCAATTTCATTTTATCTGATATTGTTGTGATGTTACCTCTTTCATTACTTATTTGTGTCTTTCTTTCATTTTGTTAAGTTCATCAGTAGTTTATTGACTTTATTGGCCCTTTTGAAGAATAGCTTCTGGTATTGGTGATGGTTTTGATTGTTTTTATGTTTTCTATCCCATTGATTTCTGCTCTTGTCCTTTCAGTATTTCTTCTTCTAAAGACGGAGGATTCTAATGTTGCTCTTTTTCTATATGCTGGAGTTGTTTTGCTCTCTTCTTTATTGTGTGTGTTTGCCTATTGGTATAAATAACCCACTGAGGAATGCTTTAGCTATATCCCAGAGGTTGTGATATATTGTGTTTTAGTTTTCACTCATTTCACAAAACTTTTTAATTTCATTTTTTATATCTTCCATAACCCAATAGTGCTCAAGCAAGGTGTTCTCTAGTATCTATATAGAATCTTCTGTGTAATGGGCTTCCCTTATTATTTCTTATAGACTTGTTCTTGTTTGCACAAATTCCTAAGTTCCTACTTTTCTGCAAATGACCTAATTTCTCTTTGATACTTTATGGACAGTTTTGCTGAGTACAGGATCCTGGGCTGGCAATTGTTTTCTCCCAGCTTTCTATTATGCTGTCTCATTGTCTTCTCACTCACATAGTTTTTGCTGAGCAGTCAGCTCTTAATCTAATTGGTTCTTTTTTTTAGGTGACTCTTTCTCATGTTGTTTTTAATATTTTATACTTATTTTTTATTTTGGAGAATTTGACTGTGATACGTTTTGATGTTTTTCCGTTGGAGCCTATATTTTCTGGTGTTTACTGAGCTTCAAATGTAGATTTCTCATTTTTCATGATTTCTGGGAAGTTTTTGTTCTAGTATCTCTTATACCATTTTCTCAATGCTTTTCTCCCCCTACCCTTCCTGTTCTGGAATTCAGATTGCATGTAAATTGTTCAGTTTAATGTTATTCCACATGGTTCTAATGTTTTCTTCATTTTTATTCTGTCTTCTTTCTGATTTTTCTTCTGGTATGCATCAGAGAGTTGGTCAATGACTAGGGAGGATAGAAGGAGAATTGACGCCTTTGAGCTGTGGTGCTGGAGAAGAGTATTGAATGTACCATGGACTGCCAAGAAAACAAACAGATTCATCGTAGAGAGGATTAAACCAGGATGCTCCTTGGAGGCAAGGATTCTGGGGCTTCGTCTGACATACTTTGGACATGTTGTAAGGAGAGACAGGTCTTTGGAGAGGGACATCATGCTGGGTAGAGTGGAGGGACAGTGCAGGAGGGGAAGACCCTCTATGAGGTGGATTGATTCAGTGACTGTGGTACTCAGGATGGGTTTGTCAGGGGCAATGAGATTGGCACAGGATAGAGCACAGTTTAGGGCTGTTGTACATAGGGTCGCTATGAGTCGCAAACGACTCGACGGCACATAACAACAACACAACAACATGTTCCCATTAGAGTTCTTGTCTTCTAGTTCACTGATTCTTTGTTTCATCTTTTCTATTCTCGCTTTTTTTTTTGTGCCTTCAGCATGCTGACGAGTTCTCTAGTTTGATCTTGATATTCTTAATAGCATTTTCATGTATTTCTCTTGTTTGTAATACTTTTGTTGTACCTTCTCTGCCTTGTGATTTTTATTTATCATTTCAATTCTTTCTTCCATCATTTTTAACTTCTTCAATAGTAGTTCATGTAACCCCACATTGAAAGATTTCTTCTGCCTCCTTATCTCTGGTGTACTCACTGGGTCTGCAATCTATTCTGCTTTTTTAGGGGTAGCCTTGTTTTGCTTTTTCTAATTTTGAACCTGCCTATTGCTTCCTTGACATGATGTGAAATTATTCTTGGAATGTGTGAGGCAGTTACTGTTGTGTTTGTGCAGGTTGTTGACAGTTCCTGATCTTTATGAAGCTATTGATAAGCTTCAACTTTAAGTATTGCCCCCAGTTCAGTTTCCAAATGACACTCTTCTCTGCTTGTCATCTTTGGGCAACTTTATTCTCCATTTTCTTGTGACAAGCTTCTTATCTTATTCTCCTTTGAGGGTCATGGAGTTAGGGTTTCTCCCTTTGCGCAGCTGTGATGGGCCCACTTCTCTCTCCTGTCATATAGCGTGATTGGAAGGGTAGTTTTCCACAAGAGTGGACAAAGTCTCAGGAGTACTGCTTGGAATATTTTTCCCACAGAAAATGTCCAAGTAAGTGACAAATTCCTAACAGTTCAGTCCTCAAGTCTCAGTTGGTGCTAATAGCCAACATACATGCCTGTCTCCTTTCCTGTGACTATTTGGGAGGAAGCTGATCCCACCAGAATAGATAAAGAAAGGCTCAGAAAAATGACAGGTTCTAGCAGTTCAGTACCCAAGTCTCAGTTGGTGCTAATGATCAACCTACATACCTGTCTCCTCTCCTGTGGCTACTTGGAAGGGAGTTGATCCCACCTAAGTAAAGAAAAGTGACAATGTCCCAACAATTCAGCCTCCAAGTCTCAGTTGGTGTTAATGGCTGACCCATATCTCCTTTAGCATCTGCATTTTCAACAAACTTCTGAAGTGAATGTAAAGACACAGGAAAGGCCATTGAATTAGAGCATAGAGATATTTCATCACAAAATAACCTGTTGTTGTTGAGTTGATTCCAACTCATCCATTCCCCTGGGTGCAACTACTCCATAGGATTTTTAAGGTTGTGACCTTTCGGGAGTCTAGTTTCAAACCTGCCATTAGAGGCACCTCTTGGTGGATTCAAACCTTTCAGGCAATTGAGTCCTTAACTATTTGTGCCACAGTGGAGCTCTGGATAAGGAATTGTGTGGTCAACCTGAAGTTGTGAGGTTTAAATCTACTGGCTGCACCTTGGGAGGAAAATGGACCATCTTTTCTCATGAAATTTACAGCCTCTGAAAACGTGTTGGAGGTTCAGCTATTAGTGAATTCCAACCTAATGGTAATGTGTTTGAGTTTTTTAGTTTTGAAGGACTCAGAACATAGCAGAAACATTTTTATATGAAATGTGGAAATCTGCCCAAGAATTCTGAACAATTAAGATACCTGCATAATACAACTGACACTGATAAAAGAATCTCACTGCACAGGTGTGTTCTTGGCAGTGAAAGCTTCAGAGCTGGAACTCAACTTGCCAAATGGGAAAAGAAGGTAAGTCTGACCAACACAGCGTGATGAAGTTGAAATCCAGGAACCAGGAAATATAACTGCAGGCCTGGCTGTGTCATTTACAAGTGCTCGACCTTGGCCATGACAGTGTTTTCCTTCTGAGCTTCAGTTTTGAAATTGGTAAAACAAAATGATTGGTAAAGAGCTTAGGTTTTCATACTGTTTTCCTTGGAAATTCAAAAGGCAAGAGAGAGGCTAGGAGGGCAGAGTTCAAAATCTTCCCCTCCTTCAATCAATGAAGCTCAGCTTTTATCTACTTAATGTGGCAAACTTCCACACAAGGTTATTTTGAAAAGAGAGAATTGCTGCTACAAAACAGAAGGGCAGAAAACAAAACTGAAGGACCAGATGAACTATAAAACCTAGTTGTTATGTGCCCTAGATTTGCTTGCAACTCATAGAGACCTTATCTTCATACAACAGCCCTAAACTCTGCTCTGTCCTGTGCCAATAGCACTGCCTCTGATATACCCCTCCTGATTACTCCCCCCACCCCCGATTCAGTCACTGAATCAATCCACCTCATAGAGGGCCTTCCCCTCTTGTGCTGTCCCTCCACCCTCCCAAGTATGACTTCCTTCTCCAAGGACTGGTCTCTACTTACAAAATGTCCAAAGTATGTTAGAATCCTTGCCTCCAACGAGCTGCCCAGTTTAACCCTCTACAGGATGAATCTGTTTGTTTTCCTAGCAGTCCATGGTACCCTCAATACTCTTCTCCGGCACCACAACTCAAAGGCATCAATTCTCCTTCTATCCTCCCTAGTCATTGTCCAACTCTCTGACGCATAACAATTAAAACCTAGTACTATGACTTTTTCCTCTGCTGTTTTTTTTCTTCTATTCATATTGTACTTTTTAAAATAAAATTGATCACCAATATCTATGCCCACTATTACTTTATCTTTTCGGATCCCACTGTATCTTTCTTAATTCCTTCACCCCCTCTCTCTACCCACCAAACTCTGTGACCCCTTGGTTTCCCCAACACCCTGCCCTAATGCCTCCTAACCTTCCCTCTTTGAATATCCATACCCATCTTACCAGTTAGCCTTCTGTTTTACAATAATGGTCTTATGCAATATTTGTCCTTAAAGATAATGCTATGCTTTTTTTTTCTTTAGGTGTACCTTAATCTCTTTTTTCCCTTTTTAAAAATTTTATACTGATTTATTTTCAAAGTCTGAATACAGTGTTTTTCACACAAGATCTTTCCCATTTCCTTCACCACCCACACAAATCAAATTGTGTGACCTTATGATTAACAGACTCCTCCCCAGCCATCCTCACCCCTCTGCTTCCACCCACCCCCCCAGTATTACACTTTAAGATACATTTTTTTTTGATGGACTATAGTTGATTTATTTCTTGGAAAAGAAATCATCCTCTTTAAAACAGAGGACTATGAAAAAGTACATTCACTGTTCTGCATGTCAGATGCATGTTATAAAATATCAGTTTAATGTTTGCAACCTAAAAGCAAGACAGGAACATAGAAATTTTGTAAAAAAAATACCAAACCAAAAAAACCCAAACCCACCAAACAAAAAACAAAGCAAAAAAAAAAAACAAAACCCCAAAAGAAAAGACCACAAAGAAATTTCATGGCTTTTCTACAGGAGTACTTTAAAATTTTATCATGATTCTATAAAAAAGAAACTTGAGCTTTACCAACCCCCAGATATATTATGAATAGTTAAAGATCATAAATTAATTCATCACATTGCTAGAATTTTTCTCAAAGGAAAACAGCAGTAGTTGCTGAGGAGACAGGAATGTGTGAACAGGTTGACATTAATGGCTAACGCTGAGTGTTGGAATATATGTGGACTTTAGTTTCCTGTGCAGAATTTGTGTTACATTAGTAATGGACAATCAACAGTTAATTGTTCTTTGAAAAAAAGACCTGCTTTATATTAATGTTCTGTCACTGGGGCTGGAGCTGCATGGAGAAGAGAAAACTGGGGGCAACAGAAGAGCACAAGCTGAGCTGAAGCTTCTGCCTGCAGGGATGAGTTGAGAGACACAGGGTAAGTCCACATTTTCTTGTCTTACTTTGACCCAACTGGAAAAATGAGTTATAGCTAAGTAAAGTTTCCTTCACGTTCAGGAATCTTTTGAAAATTCATGGGTTAACATGAACAGAGAATTTTGAGTTCTACTAAAGAATTACAAAGGTATTGTGCTTGCTGAAACTGAAGAGGACCTGAAGCGCCTGCTGCAGAGCGTCAAGGACTGCAGCCTACAATATGGACTGAGGCTCAATGTCAAGAAGACAAAGATTCTCACCACTGGACCAATTGGCAGCATCAGGATGGATGGTGAAGAGATTGAGATTGTACACAGCTTTAGTTTGCTTGGCTCCACAGTCAACACTCTTGGCACCAGCAGCCAGGAAATTTAAAGGCACATTGCCATGGGAAAGTCTGCTGTTAGGGACCTCTTCAAAGTGCTGAAGAGCAATGGTGTCTTTCTGGAGACTAAGGTGCATCTGATACAGGCTATGGTCTTCGCAATCACTTGTTATGCATCAGAGAGTTGGACAATGGCCAAGGATAGAAGGAGAATTGATGTCTTTGAGCTGTGGTGCTGGAGAAGAAAATTGAGAATACCATGGACTGCTAGGAAAACAAACAGATTTGTCCTGGAAAAGGTTAAACCGGGTGGCTCCTTGGAGGCAAGGATACTGAAGCTCCGTTTAACATACTTTGGACATGGTTGTGAGGAGAGACCGGTCCTTGGAGAAGGACATCATGCTTGGTAGGGTGGAGGGACAGCACAGGAGAGGAAGGCCCTCTATGAGGTGGATTGATTCAGTGACTGGAATAATCAGAATGGGAGTGTCGGAGACAGTGCGATTGGCACAGGACAGAGCGGAGTTTAGGGCTGTTGTACATAGGGTCGCTATGAGTAGCAGGCAACTCGACGGTACATAACAACAACAACAACATTGTTTATGTTGTTAAGGAGTTCTGGTGACACAGTGGTTATAGGGGTCCACTGCTATTCAAAAGATATGTAGTTTGAACCCACCATCTACTTCTCAGGAGAAAGATGTGGCAGTCTGTGTCTATAAAGATTTATAGCCTTGAAAACCCTATATGATCAATCTTACTCACTGCCCTCAAGTGAGAATCTGCTCATGGCTGACGCTGCAGTGGTTTTCCAAGGCTGTGAATCCCATGGAAGGAGACTTGTCTATCTTTATATCCTGGAGTCCTTGATGAATTAGAACTGCAAGAAAGGCATAATTTGGGGGTTAGCAGAGCCACATTCTAAAGTGTCACTGTTCATTGGAATTAGCTTGATGGAGAGAGGGTTTGGTTTTGTTATTGTTGTTTTTCTATTGTTATTTTAAATTGTTGCCCAGTTGGTTCTAACCTCTTGTGACTTGATGTATAACAGACAGAAGTAAATATTGCCCAGTCCATATCATTAAGTAAACATGGTCCAGTCCATATCATTACTATGGTGCTTGTTGTTGTGTTCCCATGTCAATTCATTGCATGTTTCCCTTGTTTTTGTTGGCCTCCTGCTTTACCATACATGATATCGTATTATGTTGGCATTCTCACTCAAACCACTGTTATAAAGTGATTCTAACATGTAGAAACCCTCCACCAGACTTTCAAGGCCATAAGTCTTAATGTAGGAGACTGCTCACCTTCCACCCTTGGAACAGTTGGTGAATTCAAACCAACAGAGAGTCTGGGCCTTTCAGTTAGCAGGACACCACTCTCTGGCCTCCTTTCACTCAGAACATATTTGCCCTAGATGATTAATATTGTTTCTGGTCATGGAATGTTGATTTCCAGTTTCCTGTCCAGAACCAGCCAATTCTGTCCAAATCCAGGTGTTAAGAACATCTCAGCATCTTTCCTTCTCAAGTGTGTCTGGAGGAAGCATGAGGAATGAGGCTGGCCTGAGTTTCCAAATTTCTGGTTTTGTAAATTCTCTACCTTCAGATGTCATCTACTCCTGTGCATTCATCATAAGATATTTAGTGGTGAGATCCTTTCAATTTCATTTAGAGGTGAGAGACTAATCCATGAAGAGGGTTTCTTAAAAAAAAGGGAAAATAAAATAATAATGGCTTTGCCAGGATAAAGATTTTAACAGTGGGAGAATACGTCCCATTTTGATTTATACGGGAAAGATAAAAATAGCCCAACAACAATGGGAAATTATGAAAAGTGCCTATTGAGCAGCCACTGAAAGCCCAGTAGGGCTGTAAAAGGGAATGAATGCGTATCTAGGGGCTGCCATCCACACTCATTTGCAAATGCATCTCTTTCTGGGGTAGGCATCTACTGTGCTCAATAAATAGGGAGTGATTGATTAATAGGAAAAGATGAACTAAATAGGGGACTACGATCTCGGACTTTTTGCTTTTAATATTTAAAGAAGTCTGAACTCAAACCTCACTGTATAGTAACCTGACATTGGAACAAGAGAGATTGAGAAGATTCTTCTTGCCACTCAGAGATGCCTGATTGCTTCAGAGTTAACGAAAATCATCACTGGCCTGCATGTCTGTCCAGTCCTAGGCAGACTAGGGCATTTGCCTACAACAATTAAATGCTCCCCAGCTTTCCCTATGACTCTAATCTCAGCATTATTATCTTGAATGTCTATTTTGGTGAGCGGATTCTGACTGTCTTGCTACTGGCTGCTTGCCCTGGACCCATGCTTGGGAATGGAGCAAACATTTTCGCCAAACCTTTTCACCATCAGTGACACCCATGGAAAGTGATGTTTACATAGCACACAGGGATAACCAGGCCTATCAGTCAAGCAACCATTGAGAAAATCAGAAGCCCACTCGAGCTAAGGGAACAGAGGTGATGACAGGCAATTGGCTGATTAGACATTGGGACTAGAAAGGCAAGGTACCTCACATGGAGGAATTGCAGCTGCCGCCTCCAAAACCCATGACACATGTTGCCTCTGAGTGAATTCTGACCCAGGGGTATGAAGCAAAACTGCTCCATGCAGTGTTCTTGGCTGAAGTCTCTGAGGAAGCTTCCGCAAGCAGGTTGGAACCATCAGCCTTTAGGTTAATGGTCAGGCACAAGCTATTTGCACCACCCAGCGATCTCACCGCCACGTCTGGGCCGGAGAAAAGAGGGAAGATGGCATGATTAGATCTACAGTCTTGGAGGAGGGACTCACAGAGCTGCGACCAGATCTCAGAGAAGGGATGCTGATCAGAAGTAGCTAGTTCTTGGGGAGCTTGTAAGAGCCCACCTCGGGAGTGAGGATTCTGCTTTGGGGAGGGAGCACTGCCTGGCTGCTGCTGAGGGACACAGTATCCTGGTGCTGGAAGGGTGGACAATAGCTACAAACTGGAATCCACTGCCAGGATGATGTCCACTCTGTTAGAAGGGCCAGCGAACAGAAGGAACAAGTCTGTGCTCCTGCTTCATGCCTTCCAGTCTCCTCTTCATGCTCTTGCTACTGGAACTTTTCACGGACCAGCTGGGAAAAGAGAAATGTGTTTTCAGAGCACTGGTTCCAGCATCATATCATAGATATAGGTGGATATGGGGCAGAGAAGCAGTGCCTGTACACTTGGCACCCAGGACTAATCTGCTCATGCTGTCTGGACACCTCAAGTACTACTCTAATGTCCTTCAGTCTGAGAGGATCAAATTTTATCCTAACTTCAGCTCATTAGATGACAGACTCATTGGAAAGCTCTGGTGTAGGGAGGAGTGTAGCTGTTAGCACTGAGATGGAAGAGGGTTGTAGGGAGGGTATTCCCTGGGTAAGACAAATGACTAAGGTGTTGGGCTGCTAACTATGAAGCTGGAAGTTTGCACCCAGTCAGGGGCTTCAGAAGAAAGGCCTAGTGATCTACATCCCTAAAATTACCCGCTAAAAAGCTTCTGGAGCAATTCAATGGTGTACGAATCAGAGTCGACTCCATGGCAACTGGTGGTGTTGCAGGCAGAGCATGTACACGGGGAGGGAAGGGAGGTCACCGCCTGTTGTGGGGAGGGTCTGTGACACAGGCTAACTCCCTCTGGAGACTAAGTGCCTACCAGGACTTACCACCAATCTCATCCCTGGAAGCTGAATTGACCTGTGGCAAGTTACTTAACCTTCCTGAGCTGCATGGACCTGCTGTGAGGATTAAATGAAATAATCCAGGTAAAGTGCTTAGCCCAGTGCCCCTCTCAAGAGTGAGCGTTCAATAAATAGGAGGCCCTATTGTCGGGAAATTGGTGGATGTACAAGTTTCTCTGAGTGATTGCCATGCACACAGGATGGTTCCTTTTCAATCCTGGCAGGTCATATTTCCACAGTTCATCATTACGTGTGTTTTGACCTCCGCTGTCTGATTAGGTCATGTATCCTGCATTGCAAAGCTGGAAGGAGAATGGGTCCACATGGAGCAGTGGCCTCCAGTAAGATAGCCCCTTCTATGCTCACGAAGGGCAGCTCTGAGCCATGTAAAAAATCAGCGCCCGTGTTATTTGGAATGCCAGCTTCTATCTCACAGAACTGTATCATTGTCCTTCATTTATGAACAAAGGTGTTAGCAAAGCAAGTTCTCCCAGTTCCTAATTACTGTTCTTGGTGACAGAGTGACTGTGTGGTCTTTAGGAGTCTCTCTGAGCAGTGAAAGCACGCTCTCTACTGTGCTCAAGCCCACTGTTCAGGCTCTATGTCAATCTCTCCTATTGGGGATTTTTCTCTTCTTCACTGATTATCTACTTTTCACAGTATATGTCTTTCTCCAAGGAATGCCTCCCACCAATATACCAAAAATGTTTTTGTTGTTGTTGTTAGGTACTGTGGAGTTGAATACAACTCATAGGGACCCTATGAATAACAGATCTGAACTCTGTCCTATCATGTGCCATCCATCCTCACACTTCCTGACACATTAGAGCCCATTGCGGAAGTCATCGTGTCAATCCACCTGGTAGAAGACTTTTTCTCTTTCACCTACTCTCAACTCTTCCCAGCATCATGTCCCTCTCCAAGGAATAACCCTTGCTAACAACACGCCTGACGTGTGTGAGGTGAAGCCTCATCATTCTTGCCTCCAGTGAGCCCTCTGGCTGCACCCTCTCCAAGACATATTTGTTTGTTCTCTTGGCCAGTGATGGGATGTTTGGTGCTCTTCTCCAACACCTCAACTAAAAGGCATTTGACTGTGTGCATCATAACAAGCTGTGGCTGATGGTGAGGAGAATGGGAGTCCCAGAACACTTAATTGTGCTCATGTGAAACCTATACCCAGACCAGGAGGCTGTTGTGTGAACAGAACAAGGGAACACTGTATGGTTTAAAATTAAGAAGGGAGTGTGAGGGTTGTATTCTCTCTCCATACCTATTCAATCTGTATACTGAACAAATTATTTGAGAAGTTGGACTCTATGAACAGGAACGTGGCATTAGGACTGGAGGGAGACTCATGGATAACCTGTGTTATGCAGATGACACAACCTTGCTTGCTGAAAGTCAGGAGGACTTGAAGCACTTGTTGCAGAAGATCAAGGAATGTAGCCTTCAGTATGGATTGCATCTCAATGTCAAGAAAACAAAGATTCTGACCACTGGACTGATAAGCAACATCATGATGAATGGAGAAGAGATTGAGACTCTCAACAGCTTCATCTTAGTTGGATCCACAATTAACACCTTTGGTATCAGAAGTCAGGAAATGAAATGCATTGCACTGGAAAAGGCTGCAGTTAGGGGCTTCTCGAATTACTGAGGAGTAATGATGTCAGTTTGAGGACTAAGGCACATCTGATTTAGGCCATGCTATTTTTGATTGCTTGCTATGCATCTGAGAGCTAGAAAATGAATAGAGATGGGAGAAGAAGAATATATGCCCGAAATATGTGAGATGAAACCTAACCATCCTTGCTTCTCGGAAGCACTCTAGATTTACTCGTTCCAAGACAGATTTGTTTATTCTTTTGCCAGTATATGGCCTATTCAGTAATCTTTGCCAACACACAAAAAGCATCAATTCTCATTCAGTCTTTCTTATTTACTGTCCAACTTTTAAAAGCTGTAAAGACCAGCTTTTTCTATACGTACATGGGGTTACCAACAGCTAGAATCAACACAATAGTGACCTGTTTGGTTCTGCATGATACACATTAAATATCCCACTGTCCATAGCAATGTGATATTTTTTAGGTCGTTCAGGACAAGAAAACTCCCAATAAACTCCACTTCAGACTGTGAGGAGTATGTCCAAAGGCATCTTACACTCTTGGTCCTATGTCCAGTTCATGTTACCCACAGCCAGTAGCTGGCCTTTGACTTCAAATTTTAGTCTTGATCAGTTAACACTTCCTCATGTTCTGTAGTGCTTGGCACCAGATTTCCATGATCCAGGCTACAAGTCCTGCTTTTCGAATTGATAGTCAATCAATGAAGGTAAGGATGGCGTCTGTATGCATTGGTGGGACTTCTTTGTCTTGTTTAGATGAGAGTACTTAACTAGAATAGACACATCGCTCTAGTGGGAAGTGTTATCCCTGGGGAAAGTTTTCATGATGAAATTCGTTTGGAAAACACTGGGTTAAACAAAAGTAAACAACTTCTCTTACTGTAACTCTTTTCTGAGTAGTTGAGCTGCTGATACTGATTGTTGAAACTCCAAGAAAGAGAGCATGCTGTAGCAGCTTTCCAAGATTTTGTAATTATCAATCGACTTCTTTGAAAGAATAATTCCTGAGCCTGGGAAGCAATGCATTTAGGCTAGACATTCATTCCATTTTTCTTCATTACCTTTCTCTCTTCTTTGTTGATTTCTTTGCAAATAAAGTAGTTTGGAAGGAAGTGCACATTGAGTCACAGTCATTTTAATGAGAAGATATTTGTTTCAAAGAAGTCTGTTTCCTCCTTTGCAATCACTTTCATTCCATTCACACAGCTGTTGTGACACGCTTGGCCTGGCAGGTATCTGAAAAGGTGGATTGGATAGGACCAATGCAGGAGACTTGGGCCCTGAAACACTTCAGCTCATCTGCCTATTTCTTCTTGCTTTCTTCAGGCTGTGCGGCATCATTGCAAGGATCTAAGTTTTGTTTGGAGTTTCCCCTTTTTGCTCTTCTCTGCTTCAGATCAGTTTTGGCAGTCATTTGATTGATTCTGATTAAGATGTTTCTGAGGCATTCTGACAGCATAGTACATTGTGTGCTGTGCTGCTAGCCAAAAGGCTTCATGTCTTCGTAGGTTGAATCTACCAACCGACCCATGGAATGAAGATGGGCAATCTCTTCCTGTTAAGACTTACTGTCTTGTAAACCCAAGGGAAGGTCGCTATGAGTTAGAACCAACTCAAAAGCAGTAAGATTGTTTGTTTGTTTTGTCATTGAGTATTGTTTTGGCTTTTTTGAGAAGGCAACTCAGAGGATTTCTAATGACATGGTGGTTTAAAGTAAAATATGTGTATGCCAACTGAAAGGCTGGTTGTTCAAACTCACAAGCTACTCTGTGAGAGGATCATGTGCCACTTTCTAAGCATTACAGCCTTCTAAACCCTATTGGGAAGTCCCACTCTGTCTTGGAAGGTTTTTGCTATGAGTAAGAATTTGACTTCATGGCTGTGGGCTTTTTTTAATTAAGGTACCGCAGGGCCAAGATGCTTTCCGTGGAACTTGGCATGATGAAACTCTCTTTAGACTATGTGCAAACGGTCAAAAGACATGCTATGCTTTTGTTTCGCTGCCTGCTATATTCAGGGGCTGTCCTTGGACTTCAGATTTTAGCCTGAGTCATTTGACATTGACTCTTAGGGAAGCAAGGAGGTCTGGTAGTGTAGTCCACAGGAAATTGCCCTGCTAATCAAAAGATTTTGTCTCTGATGGTTCGAATCCACTGGCTGCTCTGAGGGAGAGATATGAACAATCTTCTCCATTGTGATTTGTAAACTTGGAAGACAGACAGAAGGTTGCTATGAGTTGGAAACAATTCAGTGGTAGTGGGGCTTGAGGTTTGGTGGGTTTTATTTGTTTTGTTTTTAATTAGGGAGGCATAAGGACCTTCATATTTTGCCAGTGACTCCTGACTCCTAGGCCAGTGTTGTTTCTGCCTGTTCCAAGCTGCTGCTCAAATGGGAATCTATGGACTGGATACTGGGGACTTGGTATTAAGAGTTTCTGCTCAGACTAAAGGAAAAGCCACATTTTTAGATAGACACAGAACCCTCCAAAGCTGGGCAGATGGATGTCATGAAGAAGGATCTATGAGAGACAGAGAAGAGGGTGGGTGTGTGTGTGTGTGTGTGTGTGTGTGTGTGTGTGTGTGTAACCGGATATTGTTCATCACTGGAGGTCAGTTCTCTTAGGAGATCCCTGCATAAACACTTTCAACCTCTAAGAGACTCTCCTTGGGTTCAAATCCGACAAAGCTAAACTCCTTTTCCCTTGTTCCTTTTCACACACTTGAGACAAGTCAGGAATTTCAAAGAGAAATTGACTTCAAAAAACTAAGGGAAATCAAAAGGGAATGGCACTAAGAAAATCCAACATAGAACTCTAAAAAAATGTACACAAGCACACCCATGGCCAGAACACAAAAAATTAAACAAACAACAACAAAAAAGGGAGAAAACCAAAGAACAGTTAGCTTCAAAGCTCTGTGCTGCAGCTCCCTGGCAGTGTTCCAGTTTTAAGCCTTTTAATGTGGGGAGAGATGATGTGCTTCTGGGTGACAGTGAAACCCCCACCCTTCCACAAATGCCTTGTGCTCCAGAACCATCCTCAATTATTGATTAAAAACAGCCTCATTATGGGGTCCATTTGGCAGTAATTTCTCCTTTTTTGGATGGGACCCAAGGCAAACTAAAGTTACAGTAAAATATCTCTCTGGGATGAAACCTTTCTCTTACCGGCTGCACTCTTGTCTCTCAGGCCACACTCCCTCCTGCAGCCCCCACACTCCACCAAAGGTAGGCATCCAAACTGGGTCTGGAGCCTCCTCCATCATCTCCCTGTCCACTAGCTTCCTGTGGCTCCTGACTCGCTTTAGGCTTCTTTGCTTGCTCACACCCACATGGCAGCCTGGCTTCTGCCGGCTGACCTCCAGCCTGTGACATTAACACCTGCCATAGAAAGTTGTTCGCCAGCTCTAGCACAGACTCCCAGGGAACAGCTGAATGGAGTCCCAGTTTCTCCTGATTAGCTGTAAAGAACGTTTGTACAGAAACTGTTACAAAGACTACTTGCAAAATTCTTTCTACTAGTAAACAACTCGGGGGGGGGGGGATCAAATTATAAGTAGGAACAAAGTGGAGAAAAATTAATGAAAAGCTGTTTCAGGCTATCTGAGGCTAGTAAAAACTATAACAAATTGTATAGACTCCATTCAACAATTATTTATTGAGCACCAAGGAAAACCTGAGCATTGTGAATCTAGGTAATGGGAATCTACTAGTAAATAAAACGGACAAAAACACATATCCTCATGGAACTAATAAAAGGAGTGGACAAACACTGAACATAGTAAAAGGGTAAATTAATTAGTATGTTATAAGGAGGTGAATGCTATAGAAAATGAATAGAGCTGATGTGTTAGTTTCCTAGGATTCCTAATTGTCCTAATGTTACCCATAATATGTCATGATCTGCACAGTCAAAGGTCTTTGCATAGCCAATAAAACACAAGGAAACTTATTTTGGGGATTTTCTATTTTCAGTCAAGACCCAGCTTATACTAACAATTATATCTTTCCCTCCAACAATTCTTCTGAATTAAGTTTTAATTTCCAGCATTTCCCTATTGATATGGCTATGTTGTTGTTGTTGTTGTTGTTGTTGTTGTTGGTTGCCATCAAGTCGAGCATGACTCATAGTGATCTTATGAGCAAAAAGATCTGAAGCCTTTCTATAACTATTGACATTTATCAAAGTTCATAGAGTTTCTAGAAGCATGTTGTTTTGAAAGTGAATGCCACTCCTGCTTCTAAATCTGTCTTAAACTGGGAGCTCCACCACTGTCCACCATAGGTAACGGTTATGGCATTTGACACCTCAATGGCACAAGGTTCAGCATCACAGCAATCCCAGGTTACCTCAGTACAGATATTGACAGAAGAGTGCTGTACCACTTAGAAAAATATTCCTCCAAAATATAATAACAACCAGCTTTAAATACAAAGGTCCTCCCTGAGGTCTTGTTGACTCTCAACAAGAGGCTTAAAAAACAACCAATATAGTATGGCGTTGTTGTTGTTATGTGCCATTGAGTCACCTGCAACCCTATGTATTGCAGCTCTGAACTTTCCCTATCCTGAGCCAGTCTCACTAATTCTGACACACCAACCTCCATTGACCCAGTTACAGTATCAATCCATCTCATCAGGGGTCTCTCTCTCTCCTGTGCAGTCCATCCATCCTTCCAAGCATGATGTCCTTCTCCAAGGACCGATCTCTCTTGGCCACAAGCCCAAAATATGTGAGGCAGAACTTCAAAATCCTAGCCTCCAAGGAGAGACTTGGTTTCACCCTCTTCAAGACAGACCTATTTGTTTTCTTGGTGGTCCATGGTATGTTCAAAATAGCCATTTTTTATATAATATTCAGTAAGATTTTAACTGTGTGTGATACAATGAAATATCATTGATATTTGATTATCTCTACATTCTTCTTGAATTATTTTTTTTAAATGGAAACAAATGCAGACCTCTTCCAGTTGACCTGGTAGCTGACTTTCAAATTTCTTTGGCATAGACAAGTGAACACATTCAGAGCTGCATCTCTTCCCTAAAACACCGCAACTGGTTGTTTTTGTTGTTGCTATGTGCCATCGAGTCGCTTGCGACCCATAAAGACACTAAGTACAACAGCCCTAAACCCTGCTTTATCCTGTGGCAATCTCACTGTATCTGACACACCTACCCCCATGAACCCCAGTCACTGAATCAATCCACCTCATAGAGGGTCTTCCTCTCCTGCACTTTTCCTCCACCCTCCCTAGCATGACGACCTTCTCAAAGGACTGGTCCCTGCTTGCAACATGTCCGAAGTATATCATATGAAGCTTCAGAATCTTTGCCTAGTTTTTGCTTATGTTTTCAGTGTGGGTTGGACTTTTTCCTTCAGTACTACTGGTTCTTGAAATGGTCAGTGTCTTTTTGAACAGTGATCTTCGGTATTCTTTTCCCCTTCTTATGATAGTTCTGCTGCAGTCCCTGACCTTCCACAGCAAGCGCTTCAGGTCCTCCTCAGTTTCCACAAGCAGAGTTGTGTCATCTGCACAACACAGATGTGGCAATCCTAATGTCACATTTCTCCTCACAGAGCACAGCCTCTCAGAAAATCTGTTCTATGTATCGATTGAAAAGATATGGAGAGAGGACACTGCTTCCAAATTTTGAACCATTCAGTCTTTCCTTGCTCTGTTCTGATGACTGCCTCCTGGTCCAAGTAAAGATTTCTCATAGACACAATTAAATGTTTTGGGATTCCCATTCTTTTCAGAGTCAGCCCGAGTTTATTGTGATCTACACAGCCAAATGCCTTTGCAAAGTCAATAAAACACAGAGACGTTCCTCTGGCACTCTCTACTTTTAGCCAAGATCCATCTGACATTAGTTATAATATCCTTAGTACAATGATGGAAGGAGAATGGATGTCTTTGAGCTGAGGTGCTGGAGAAGAGTATTGAATATACCATGGACTGCTAGGAGAATAAACAAGTTTGTCCTGGAGAAGGTGAAGCTGGGCTGCTCCTTGGAGGCAAGGATTCTGAAGCTTCATCTTACATACTTTGGACACCTTTCAAGGAGGGACCAGTCCTTGGAGGGGGATGTCA
>NW_006399784.1:19859105-19859735 GCF_000299155.1 Elephantulus edwardii
TTTTTTGTTTCCAACTTCTGTATTCCATTAACCAGTTCTTATTGTTCATGTGTTCAATCAATTGCAGAGTGTAGAAATTGATAAAATTCTCAGTTTTTTAATCTTCAATTTTAGTGGTCTATGTGTATATCATTAATAGGCCTTCCTTATATATAGATGGATATTAATCTAGTACTGACAGCATTGTTTTCAAGATAGACCTTCAAATGTCCTTTCTGGCAGTAAATGCAACACCATTCTTTTTAAATTTAACATTCCCAATTTAGTAGATCATATAATTGTCTTGCACAGTATGGCCAGTATCAATCCAGCTTAGTTCACTAATGCCCATGATGTTGATATTTCTGTATATTATTACATTTTTGGTTGCTTATGGGAATGAAAATGAATTATTTTATTGTTCTATATGTCAGTAATCTGAATTTTGGGTGTTGACAGGGCTGCTTCCTTCATAATGAATAAAGGAAAATTATTTCTTGTCTCTGTCAGTTTTGGTTGCCCCAGGCATTTCTTGGCTTGTAGTTACATCTTCACACAGCCATCGTCCCTGTCCATACTCATTTCTCTTCCCTTGTATAGGACTCTAATCCTGCAAGATTTTGGACTCCCATATGAACCCTGCTTGCTGAA
>NW_006399784.1:19861390-19865887 GCF_000299155.1 Elephantulus edwardii
AAAAAAAATATTCATTCATAGTTGCACAATTTTCTCTGTCTTTCTCCTCCCCATATCCTCTTTGCAACATACATCTTATTCTGGACCATTGTCTTACATATGTTCCTTTTAAACAGTCTCTCCCTCATCTGTTCTAATACATGTTCATTATCTATCAAGTCTTTTCCTATTCTCCTTCCAGTCCCCCATGTCAGTCCTGATTCTTAACAATGGTGCTATGAAGTCTTTCTTCTTCTGAGACTGAGACAACAATGAATAAATGAAAATCTAACTTATCTGCAAACTTTCATTAAAATAACAATTAAAATAAAAAAGGGGTTTTTTTAAAAAAAAGCCAAACAAAACACCTAATAATTTGAAAAGCTGATTTTGAACTCCAGTTGTAACTCTAAAGTTAAAGCTTTGGTCAGCCCTTGGCAGGAACAAAAATGGATTTGGTTTTAGTTGACACCATAACATCATTGCTGCCTGGCTACTTAGCAGGTCATATTCTAGCTGGACAGGGCCTAAATTAAAAATGGGGCCCAGCTACACTTTTATTTAGCTCTCTTCACACTTGGACATTTCACTCTTGGTTTGACTAAATTTAAATCCTTCTCCTTCACACATGACACACTTTGAACTGAAGTTCAAAGTTAATACTCTTCAGCTCAAGTGCACTGTGAAGGCCCTAATTAAAATCAAGCATTACTTTATAAAATACCTCTTTAAATCTAGGGGCTCATAGAATTAGGCCCCTGTGGTAGATGTATACTCCACCATAGTCCTTATCTGAATGAAGTATATTTATTCTTTTGGTAGGATTCCATCTTTGACACCTAAGAAAAAAGTAACAGGAACTTATATCTCTGAGTTTCAAATAATATCCTAACTTCTATATAATCACATCCAAACTTACCAGAATTTAAAGCACAGTATGCTTGGCAATGCTTCACACAAATAAAGCCATTTGCACAAACCCCAAAATATTTAAAAACCAGCAACAATCCTCATTTGTGTGTGCCTATAATTTGAAATTATAAGTAGGTGTTATGGATTGAATTTTCTCTCACAAAAATTATATGTTGACGTCCTAATTGACAGAACCATAAATGTGACTTTATATGGAAATAAGTTCTTTAAAGATGTCAATTGAATGAACCTGAGGTCATAGTAGAGTGAGTTCTAACCCAGTACTAAAACCTCAAAATGCTGCTTCTGGGTTGACACTTCAATGGTTTGTTGGAGGCTGCAAATCACATGGGAGGAGATTGCCCATTAATCTCCCAGAGAGCTGTTGTTGTTGTTGTTGTTGAGTACCATTGAGTTAGAGCTGACCCTCCAATGGATTTTCAAGAGCCAGTATAACTCACATGGGAGGAGATTGTTCATCATTCTCAAGTGCAGCAGCTAGGAGATTTGAACTGTGTACTTTTGGGTTGCCAGTGCGAATCCTTACCACTAGGCCAGAGCTTCCTATAGAGATGTTAGACAATTCAAATAACCAGAGATGTGGCACCTATAGTTAAGAGTGAAGTTATCTATGGACTATGCCATCAACACTCTCTTACTCCAGTATAATAAAGGTCCTGTTAAAAGAAAGATACACAGAGAAATACAACACGAAAATATAGCCATAATGAATGGAGTTATGTTGCAGACAAGCACCAATATCTAGAGCTACCAGAAGCTGGAAGAGACAAGGAAGAATCTTCCATTAGTGCTTTCCGAGAGAGCTTTGTCCTGCTGACATTCTTCTTTCAGGCTCATAAGCTCCAGATCGGTAAGAAAGAAATTTCTATTCTGATAAATCACCTAGTTTGTAGTACCTTTTTTTTACAGCAGCTCTAGAAAATGAATACCACAGCGGATGGGGAAATGGAGAGAGAGGGGAAGGGTAAAGACATGGTGGCTTTGCTGGGAAAGATCCTTTACGGTGCTACCTTAAAAAAAAATGAAACTGAGACTAATTCAAAGAACTTAATTTTTGGTCTCCTTTGAAAAGTTGATGAACCCTGCGAAGATGCTGTTTAAATATTGAGCTGCTAACCAGAAGGCCAACAGTTTGAAGCCATCAGCTGCTTCAAAGGTGAGAGATGGAACAGCTTTGGAAATCCTATGGGCAGTTTTACTCTGTTTTATAGGGTCACTGTGAGTTGGAATTGACTTTTGATGGCTGTGGGCTTGGGTTGGTTGTTGTTACTGTTAAGTGCCATTAAGTCAACAGTGACTCATAATTGCCCGATATGCACACTAGCTCTGAACCCCAACCTATGAGCCAATCTCACTGTCTCCAACACACCTACCCCCATTACCCCAGTTACTGTGTCAATCAATCTCATCCAGAGTCTTCCTCTCCTGTGCTGTCCCTCCACCCTTCTCCAAAAATGCTGTTCTTCTCCAAAGACTGGTTGAGCTAGCCTATATAGAAAGCCTTTTTAATTTTTTCCTATGAAAGCAAAACCTCCAAAATGCTATTATTACTAAAAAGGTGCACAAGTACTTTCAGTAATAACTGAGTTTTGGAGGTTTTCTTTCATAGTAACTTAAGTCTTTCAGACTTGCCAACCAAACCCAGTGCCATCAAGTCATTTCCAACTCACAGTGACTCTATTAAAAAAAACAAAAACAAAACCAACCAAACAAACAAAAAACCCCAACAAAAAACAAAACAAACAAAAAGCCACAACACAAACCAACTGAGTAGAAGCACCTTATAGGTGCTTATAGCACCTTATAGTTTAAAGCACTCATAAGCACCTTTTAGGGATATAGTTTAAAGCACTCATAAGCACCTTTTAGGGATAAGAAACTACACTGCCAGTCTGAAGGCATGTGGTTCAAATCCACCAACTGATCAGTGAATGAAAGATAATCTACTGTGTGACAGCAGGGTCAGCTATAGTGGGTTCTGAATAAATGGCATCTAACAACAACAACAACAACAACATGTACTTTTTAGGGCATGCGGAGTCATGACAAGGGGGAGAGCACATAAGCACCCTAATTTATTCCAAGGCAAACATCTGTGATACTCTCTTTTCAAAGTCAGAATAGGTAAGCATCTCTAAGAGAGAAGACAGTGCCTCTTCCAATACAGGAGACTGGAGGCCTGTTTTGGCAACCATTCATCAAAACACTAAAGTCAACCCAGCATTTGAATCAGGGCCAGTCCTGTGTGAGCCCCCTAAACACCAATGAGCTGTGTTATTACCCTCTGCTTATCCACACATTTGAATGAGACAAGGGGTGGGATGTGTGTGTCCTACATCTTCAAGATGTAATTTTTAAAAATCCAGACTATAATGCTAGTGACTCTATACAGAGGGGCATATGCCATTTTAGAAGAATGATATAAAATGGAATAGAAGATAACTAGTGAATATGGGGTACAAAGAATTTTCTTATATGTCATATTTTCAACTAAAAATATTTCACTATACTCTAAAGGGGGAAAAAAGAAAATGAGTCAATGAACCTAGTTGTTTCAGTAATCAATGTAAAATGCTATTGCTCTCCCACAATAGAAAATTAACATTCACCAATTCTACTTTAAACAGTTTCCATTTTGCTTTGTAATAAACGCTATAATCATAATGAACAAATGAAAAGATGTTATAAAAATTTAATGATCAGAAAACAAATGACTATACTTTAAGATGTATCTTTCATCTCTGAGACTTTAACATTAAAAACATTTTTTACTATTCTTTGCCTTTCCAAAATCTTCAATGACTTCATCACAATTAAGCTGTGCTGAATAATATCTACTTTCATACATAATGAATTGAGTGTTTCTTGAGTCATTCTTGCACACTGAGGATTTTTTAGTCTCTTTGGGATGAAAATGATCATTCATTTGTGAAGCTTGTGATTAGTAAATTGCACAAAACAATTGCAACATTGGAGAATGTGCATTGTTTTTTAGCTTCTGTTTTGGAATCATATATACCTATATGAATTAAAATTTATTTCCTAAATCTGTAGACTTAGTTCTTATGTAAAAATAGAATTGTTGCCCTTTTAATAAATGTTTACATTTAAGTTGTTAGGGTTGTTGTTGTTGTTGTTGAGTACTGTAGAGTTGGAACCGACCCATAGTTGACCCTCCAGTGGGTTTTCAGAGGCTGTTAATTGCATGGAAGGAGACTGCCCATCCCTGCACTATATTTGCTGAACAAATGCAGTAATCTATATTTGTACCCATTCCCAAAAACTGTGATCCAACAGAACATGGAAATCATCAAACAGTACTTGGAGAGGGACATCATCCTTGGTAGGGTGGAGGGACAGCACAGGAGGGGAAGGCCCTCTATGAGGTGGATTGATTCAGTGACTGGGGTAATTGGGATGGGTGTGTCGGAGACAGTGTGATTGGCACAGGGCAGAACAGAGTTTAGGGCTGTTGTGCATAGGGTCGCTATGAGTTGCAAGCAGCTTGATGGCACATAACAACAACAACAACAACCATTAATATCAGCATACAGATTAAATAGGTATGTGGTCAGAAGGCGCCAG